>NW_027397072.1:67531186-67665278 GCF_003265705.2 Callorhinus ursinus | reverse complement strand
AATAAAATAAAATAAAATAAAATAAAATAAAATAAAATAAAATAAAATAAAAAAGCAGACATCACAAAAAGAGTAAATGTGCAAAGTCAAATATTATATTTCAAATTAAAATATTTCAGTTCTCAGATATCTTAGAAATGAGCTCATAGGAGCTAAATGCCTGAGAAACTCCCATTTCCTGAAATGCGGAAAAAAAGAAAAAGATTGAGAGAACATTAGATCTTGTAATAGATTATTTAGACAGATGTCTTGATTTTTAGAAAGTTCTAATTTTCTTCTAAGATGTGATTCTCAAATTTTAGTATGCATCAAATCACCTGGAAGTCTGGTAATCCCCAGATTTTCTGATTTATGAGGCTTGGGATCAAGCTCAAGAGTTTGCATTTGTACCAAATTTCAAAGTGATGCTGATGCTGCTGGTCTCAGCACACTTTGTAAACTAATTTTCTATTAACAAAGATGTTGGAGTTCTAATTGAACACAATGGACTGAATATATTCATTTATTTGCACGAAATGCTGCTGAACTTTTGCATTTATCTCAGTTCTCTCCCATTAAAAACAGCAAGTTTTGGGGTGCCTGGGTCGCTCAGCCAGTTAAGCAACCGACTCTTGCTTTCAGCTCAGGTTATGATCTCAGGGTTGTGAGATCACATTCTGCACTGGGTGTGGAGCCTGCTTAAGATTCTCTCTCTCCCTCTTCCCCTCCTGCTCCCATTCAAAAAAAAAAAAAAAGTTTTAAGAGCTAGAAAACAGGTAAGAGGCAATTGGCCCAGAGGACCACAGAAAGCTGAAAGCTAAGTGCCATTTGGGAAGAGGCTATATCAAACAGAAGTAGGCAAGGCTTGAGAACTGCAGGCATCAGGTATCTTTAAGAAAAGGGTAGAGAGAGGACTGAAAAATAGGACAATTGGTTCAAAATCTTTAAAAGGAACAACTAAGACCCAGATCTCCTTCTATAACCCAGCAGAAGACTGCACGTTTACCATCTGAAGAGATTAAAGCATGAAGGATTTTGTGTCAGAGGGACCTGGCAAAGCTTGGGAAGTGCTTTACTAAAAACCCAGGGACATAAAAGGCAAATTTACACTCTGAAAGGTGAGACAACATATATCCTCCCACTCTGCCCTCCACCTCTGGCTCTTTCCCTTAAGTCCTACCCAAAATACTAACTGTCAAACAGAAAACGGACAACTTCCTCTCTGGTGAAACTAATCAGGCCAAGAGAAAAGACCCTTAGATATTGATATTAGGGACTCCCTCAATGAAATGAGATCATTATCCAGTTATCCTACATCGAAGACCAACAAATATGCCCTATGCACACACAAACAGGTTCCAATCAGTATTATAATGCCTTACTCTGATGTATGAATTGTTGGGGCACCTGGGTGGCTCAGTTGATTAAGCATCCAACTCTTGGTTTTGGCTCAGGTCATAATCTCAGCCCCAATGTGGGGCTCCGTGCTGAGCTTGGAGTCTGCTTGAGATTCTTTCCCCCTCCCTCCTCCTCCCCATCTGCTCCTCCTCTCTCTCTCTCTCTCTCAAATAAACAAATGAAATCTTGAATTATGAACTGTTACCCAAGGGTGATCAGATATTAGAGGAAACCGAATTAATATAGCAATAATTCAAACAATAAGTTAACAATTATAAATAATGTTTTTAAAAGAAAAAGAACATACCACATTCATGAAAAAGAACAGGATTCAATTTTAATTTTTTTAAAGGAACACTCTGAAAACAATATTAAATCATGATGACAGAAAATGAAAAATAAAGCTGAGAAAATCTCCAAAAAAGTATAGTAATAAAGCAAAAAGAGATGGAAAAATTCCTGTAAGACAGTGGTGACCACCTGGAGGTGATTTTTGCCTCTTAGAGGACATTCAGCAATGTCTGGAGACATCCAAGGTTGTCACAACAGAGGAGATGGTCACTATTGTCATCTAGTGAGCAGAGGCCGGGATGCTGCTAAACATCCTAGAATGCACAGGCCAGTTCTTCACGGCAAAAATTATCTCTTCCCCAATGTCCAGGACACCAAGGTTGAGAAACCCTGCCATAAGATAATGTGGCCACCTAAATGTGAACCTTTCCATCTCCTACAAAAACATACAAATTAACAAGAGCAAGTAAACCCCTCATAATCCACACCAACAGTATAAATGGATTAAAAAAAAAAGCACTGTGACCTTCAAATTGCTTATAAATAAGGAAATAAATGCCCAAATCCAGAGTGGAAAGTCAGTGCAGAGAATATATAAAAGAGGGAAGGAAAAGGGAGGGGAGGAAAAAGAAGGAAAGAGAGAGAGGATCTAGGGTGAGCACTAAACAAGAACCAGAAGAAGAAAGTGAACCCAAAGTATGGATTCTGGCACCACTCCAGGGCAGGTGAGCTGGGGTGTCATGTGGAAATTAAGAGTGCCATGGCAGCAAAAGAGAATCACAATGTGAACACACATCAACAACCCTTTCTACCCAAAAAGTCAGCCTTGATTAAATAGAATGTACTTCAGTATAGCAATGGAGGAAGGTCCTGAACTCAAAACAAACAAACGAACAAACGAACAACAACAAAAATAGAAAACCACCCAAACTTCTCATTCCTGGTTTCTAAGTATAATTAATGATCCTAGGAAAATGAGACAGTCCCGATCAATCTCTAAGGAGACTTAATCTCTTCAAAGAGCCTTCTGTATTACTGCATACTCTTGATCTTTCTGAGGTCTAAGGAAAAGTTTGTCCAGCCAGTCTCAGCTTTTTCTTTAAAACACAATTTTCTGTCCACTAATCTCTTAATTTTAGCATCTTTTGCAACCCCGATAGGCGAAGAATTTCCCCGATCATCAAGTCCAGGTTCCTTTTCATTTAAAAGTTCTTCCCTCAGAAGTTTATAGCTATACAGGCCTATCTCAAGGAGTAAGAAAATCTCAAATAAATAACCTAAACTTACCCCTAAAGGAATGAGAAAAAGAAGAACAAATAAAACCAAAACCCAGCAAAAGGAAGGAAATAATAAAGATTAGAACAGAAATAAATGATAGAGAAACTAAAAAAACAATAGAACAGATCAATGAAACAGGAGCTGGTTCTTTAAAAAGATCAACAAAATTTATAAAGCTCTAGCAAAACTCATTTAAAAAAAAGAGAGAGTACCCAAATAAAGAAAATCACAAATGAAAGAGGAGAAATAACAACCAACAGCATAGAAAAACAAACAACTTTAGCAGAATATTATGAAAAAGTATATGCCAACAAATAGGACAACTTAGAAGTAGATAAATTCCTAGAAACATATAACCCACCAAAACTAAAGTAAAAAGAAACAGAAAATTTGAACAGACCAACTCCCAGCAAGGAAATTGAATCAGTGATCAAAAAACGCCCAACAAACAAAAGTCCAGATGGATTCACAGGTGAATTCTACTAAACATTCAAAGAAAAGCTAATACCTGTTCTTCTCAAACTATTGCAAAAAATACAAGAGGAAGGAAAACTTCTATATTCACTCTTTGAGTCCAGTATCACTCTGATACCAAAACCACATAAAGATACCATAAAAAAGAAAACTACAGGTCAATACCTCTCATGCATACAGACGCAAAACTCCTCAACAAAATATTAGCAAACCAAATCCAACAATACATTAAAAAAATCATGTATCACAATCAAGTAGGATTTATTTCCAGGATGCAAGGGTGAGTGAATATTCACAAACCAATCAACGTGATATATTGCATCAATAAGAGAAAGGATAAAAACCATATGATCATTTCAATAGATGCAGAAAAAGCACTGACAAAGTACAATATCCATTCATGATAAAAACCCTCTGCAAAGTAGGTCTAGAGAGAATATACCTCAACATAATAAAGTTCTTGTATGAAAAACTCACAGCCAACATCATATTCAATGGGGAAAAACAGAGCTTTTCCCCTAAGGTCAGGAACAAGACAGGGATGTCCACTCTCACTACTTTTATTCGACATAGTACTGGAAGTCCTAGCCACAACAATTAGACAATATAAAGAAGTAAAGGGCTTCCAAATTGGTAAGAAAGAAGTAAAACTCTATTTGTAGATGATATACTATATAAAGAAAACCCAAAAGTCTCCACCAGAGAACTACTAGAGCTGATAAATGAATTCAGTAAAGTCACAGGATACAATATCAATGTACAGAAATCTATTGCATTCCTATACACTAATAATGAAGCAGCAGAAAGTGAAGAAAACAATCTCATTTACAAATGCAGCAAAAACAATTCAATATCTCAGAATAAACTTAACCAAAGAGGTGAAAGACCTATACTCTGAAAACGATAAAACACTGATGAGAGAAATTCAAGACAATGCAAAGAAATGGAAAGACATCCATGGATGTCTCATGGATTGGAAGAACAAATATTGTTAAACTGTCTATACTACTCCAAATAATCTACACTTTCAATGCAATCCCTATCAAAATACCAACAGCATTTTTCACAGAACTAGAACCAACAATCCTAAAATTTACATGGAACCACAAAAGACCCTGAATAGCCAAAGCAATCTTGAAAAAGAAAAACAAAACTGGAGGTATCACAATTTCAGATTTCAAGTTATATTACAACGTGGTAGTAACTAAAACAGTATGGCAAAAAAATAGACACACAGATCAATGGAATAGAACAGAAAATCCAGAAATAAACCCACAATTACATTGTTAAGTTAATTTTAGACAAAGGAGGAACAAATATACAATGGGAAAAAGTCTATTCATCGGATGGTGTTGGGAAAACTGGACAGCCACATACAAAAGAAGGAAACTGGACCACTTTCTTTTGCCACGTACAAATATAAACACAAAATGGATTAAAGACCTAAATATAAGACCTGAAACCATAAAAATCCTTGAAGAGAGCACAGGCAGTAATTTTTCTGATATTGGCCATAGCAATATTTTTCTAGCTATGTCTCCTGAGGCAAGAAAATTAAAAGCAAAATAAACTATTGGGATGACATCAAAAGTTTTGGCACAGTGAAAGAAACAATCAACAAAACTAAAAGGCAACTTATTGAATGGGGAGAAGATATTTGCAAATGAGGTGAGTGTCCAAAATATATAAAGAACTGATGCAACACAATACGCAAAAAAAAAATCCAATTTAAAAATGGGCAGAAGACATGAACAGACATTTCTCCAAAGAAGACATCCAGATGGCCAATAGACACATGAAAAGATGCTCAACATCACTCATCATCAGGGAAATGCAAATCAAAACCACAATGAGATACCACCTCACACCTGTCAGAATGGCTACAATCAACAATACAGGAAACAATCAGTGTTGGCGAGGATGTGGAGAAAAAGGAACCCTCTTGCACTGTTGGTGGGAATGCAAAACTGGTACAACCACTGCAGGAAACAGTATGGAGTTTCCTAAAAAAATTAAAACTAGAACTACCCTATGATCCAGCAACTGCACTCCTGGGCATTTACCCAGAAAAACACTAATTCAAAAGAATATATGTACCCCTATGTTTATTGCAGCATTATTTACAACAGCCAAACTACAGAAGCAGCCCAAGTATCCATCAATAGATGAATGGATAAAGAAGGTGTGGTATAGATATATCTATATATTATCTACACTTGCTATATATATATATATATCACATGCTATATATATATATATACATATATATATACTAAGTGAAATAAGTCAGAGAAAGACAAATACCATATGATCTCAATCATATGTAGAATTTAAGAAACAAAAACAAACGAATGAGCAAAGGGGAAAAAAAAGAGAAAAACAAACCAAGAAACAGACTCTTAACTATAGACTATAGAGAATTAACTGATGGTTACAGAGGGGAAGAGGGCAGGGGGATGGGTGACTAGGTGATGGGGAGTAAAGAGCACACTTATCATGATGAAATAAAATAAATAAAATAAAATAAAGTGATTAAAAATTTTTTTAAGTTCTTCCCTCAATTTATCTTTTTTCTCTCACATTTTACTCTAAGCAGCAAGAAGACTGGGTGTTCAAGACTTTGCTTGGAAAGCTCCTGAGCTATATGCACAATTTCATCATTTCCAAATTCTGCTTTCCACATAACTGCAGGATAAACTCTGCTGAGTTTCTGCCACTATATAACAAATTTCTATCAACATGTTCCTCGAATTCATATTCACCCTTTTGGATTCTTCAAAATTCTCAAAAGTACCTTTGTGTATTCTGCTAATGCTTCTTTATCTGAGTATACAGAATTATCAAATCAAAAGCCTCAAGCCAACCAAGACTGGGGAAAGAAACCTGGAGCCCTGGGCTTAAGTTGACAGGAATAATTAATGCAAAAGCCCTTTAGCTGATGGTAACCATGAACCATAGGAAGGAGATAATAGCTAAATACATGGGCTTCAATCCTGTGTCTGCTGCTGACCATCTGTATGACCTTAAGTACTTAAGCCTCTGAGCTCCAGTGTCTTCATCTGCATTGTAGAGATTGAAATACCTACTCATAGGGTTGTTTTGAGGGTTGAAAAGATATTTAATACAAAATATTCAGCACAGTGCCTGGCTTGTGGTAAGTGTTTTAGATGGAACATCAAAAGAAGTGATCTCCATGCTCCCTGGTTACTGTAGTAAAGACTCAATCATCAACAACACTCTTCTTGGGATCCTTGAGTGCAAATCAAGGGACCGGCCAGGCCGTGCTTTAGAGAAAACCCAGGTCACTGCAGTCACAAGGAACCAGAATTGAGCTGGGCATAAATTTACAGAGTGGGGAAAATATTCAGGTTTTGCTTCTACCTATGAGACGGGTTTTGATGCCTGTTTTGACCAAGGTACTGCTTCCCCAAGAGCAGTCTGTATATGCATTAGCACCATCTGCAAGGCTGGTGAAAAAGAGTTTGCTGGGCCCCAACCCCTGCATTCCTGATTCTGTAGGGGTGCGTGAGGCCACAGGATTTACATTCCAACACTTCCCAGGTGATGTTGCTGCTGCCAGTCCTGGAACCGCACTAGGAGGACTACTGCCCTACAAAATAAGAAAATACGGATGCTTCTTCTGAAATTATATGGCATTCTACAAAGCACTGATCAATGGTCTCATAAAATTAAAATGACCTTTAAATAAGCATGGAGTATTCAGTGCTTTTTTTACACAACTGGCAGAAATATAAGCCAACAGATACCCCTGTGTCTGAGAAGTGAATTTAACCCAGTTCTTTTGTAAACTGAAATCCATAATATCTCTCTTTCCTCCAAAATTTAGAGCCTCTTCTTTGAAGAGCCTGCAAAACCTTTAGCCATTTTATTAATACTGGCTTTTATGAAACATTACTGTAAATCATGCTTCAGTTTTTGCAAAGTGGTTCAATAAAGTGGGGGGTAATGTAAGTTGGAGACAAATGCTTATTCTCATTGCCCAAGAGGAAAAACAAAGGATAAATTATATTCAAGGAGTTCAGCCTTTGCAGGAATTTTGAAGGCATTCAATATCTAAGCTAATCAGCTATAGCCTTCGAGCAAAAAATGAGGGCATTTCTACTTCTTTCTTAGGCTGTCCATGGTATGTCTAAAAAAGTAGAAGGTTTTTTTCAACAACACAAAGTTTTAGAATTCTATTTCACTCCGATGCAAGAAATTTTTGATGAAGCGCCTTCAGCATTTTTAATGTAGTTTTAGAAGATTTTAAACATACAAATTAAACAACTGTTTGCTGAATACTCTCTTGTCAAAGATGAGATAGGCATAAGCTAGACATGACTCTAGTTTATTTCCTGTGCCCCACAGTGAAGGACCCATTTCCAGACCATTCTATAAGGGATACTGTTTACTTGGTCTCTCACTCTGAGCCTCAGGCCTGAGAATACACACAGCCGCTGAACCTATCCAGGGCTTGCCTCTGTGGTGCAGTACAGGAAGGGGTCCTCACTGCCAACTCTATAAAAGGTATTTCATTCAGGCACCTGCTTTTCCTCTCCAGCAAAACAATTAATTCTCACTAAGGCCAATAGTTGCCTCCTTTTTACCAAGGCCAATTTTTATTTCCATTCCTCATCTTATTTGATGTTTCGGTGGCAAATCAACACTGGCAAGCACATATTTCCTCTTTGAATAATAATCACTCCCGTTGCCTTTCATGCCTCATTTTCCTGATTTTTCCCTTACTTCTCTTGCTGATCTTTTCCAGGCTCCTCTGAAGGCCTGGAGCACCTCAAGGCTTCTCTCAGTTTGGTTTCTCCTCAGACTTCACTCTCTCCCTAAGACTCATCCTGTATACATAGTATCAATATCAACGCTCCCAAATTATATCTCAGTCCAGAACTTTTCTCTTAGCTTCATATCCAAATGATCAAAAGTAACTGTATGGTCCTTCCCAGATCCAGTATTCTCTACCTTGGTAGAGTCTACGAGCCCTACTTCTCTCTCTCTCTCTGCTCCATACACAATGCATCACCTTGTCTATGAATGCTTCTATTTTTCTCCACTTTCACTGCCACCACCCTAAGTCCAAGACACCACCATCTATAGTGTGGATTCCCTTAGTAGCCAAGTCTATACGCCCACATCTGCTCTTGCTCCCTCCAATATGTTCTCCACGATACAACCTGCATAATCTTTTCAAAACATAGATCTAATGATATGTAACCTCTTACTGAAAACTCTCCAAAGATTTTGCAGTGCTCTTGGAACAAAAGCAATTCCTTAACATAACTAGAGGGCCTGGTAGAGTCTGGAATCTTCAACTCTTCAGGCTGTATTGTCGCACCGCACCCTCTTACCCTGTGGAGTCCAGCCACACATTTCGGTTCTTTCAATGCACCATGTTCCCCCTTGCCACGGGTGCTATGTGCACTCCCCTACTATACACTTAGTTAACTCTTGTTCATTCTTCAGCTGTCGGCCTAAAGCCCACCTTGTCAGGGAAGCCTTTCCTGACCCTCAAAACTATGATCTCATAACACCATGTACTTCTCTTTCATGGCACTTATCACAGCTGTAATTTTACGTTTATTAGTATGATTAGGTGAGTAATGTCAGTCTCCCACTCTAGACTGTAGAATAGACTATAATTGTTTTGTCATGTATTATATCCTCAGCACCTGGCACTGCCAGAAGCTCAATAAATACTTGTAGAATAAATGAGTAGATAAACAAGAAGGATTAGCTGAGACTACATTAATGCAAACTCTGTAATAAATAACATACAATCTGCTAACAAATAATATGGACATATAAAGAAGTGTACATCCAGAGGAATGCACTCACATAAACTACCCATCATCCAATAGCATGACTCTGGGGAGCTTCTGGCCTAATTGCTGGTTTCAAAAATCCTCGTAGAGTGATCAGTGAAATCCATAGACTGGAGGGCCTGGGAAGCTACCTTTACCCAGAACATTCTCTTCTTTTATTGTCTGATTCTAAGTCATCCACTGATCTACTTCCTGCCCCTCTGCTATCCACATGTCAGGATGGCCCCCACCAGGGGTCTCACATTGTTGTACCAGTCCCTTGTGCTAATCACAGAATAGACACCCTTGAACGTGGTAGACAACCATGATCCAGCAAACCCCTGCTCAGCACCCTTCTCCAGCTTCTCCTGCCCCTCTAACACAGCATTCTGGCTCCCTCATCTGCTCCAAGTCCTCCAAACATGCCAGATGAGCTCTCCTGCCAGGCTTTGTACAGGCCATTGCCTCTGCCCAGGACAGTCTTCCCAAAACCACGCCCCCCCATCCTTCACACCTCTATTTGGCTGCCACTTCCTTCTTTTTTTTTTAAGATTTATTTATTCATTTATTTGAGAGAGAGAGTACATGAGAGGGGGAGGGTCAGAGGGAGAGAAACAGGCTCCCCACTGAGCAGGGAGCCTGATGTGGAACTCGATCCCAGGACTCCAGGATCATGACCTGAGCCAAAGGCAGTCGCTTAACCAACTGAGCCACCCAGGCACCCCTGCCACTTCCTTTTGACAAACTCTGCTGTCCCAGAAAGGCTCGACTGGGAGCTTCTCCTCTGCAGTTCCCCAACCTGCTGTGCTTCCCTGATCCTAGCGAGCCTTGCGGTGAAGTTGCTTTGCCTGAGTGCTTTGAGGTCTTCCTCACTAGCCCTTGAAAGCTGAGGCTGTGTCTTTCTCAGAATTGCACTCTCAGAGCATAGTGCTGGAAACTAGTAGGTAATTAGTAATACGTGTTGAGTGGCACAGAGAAGCTTTAGAGTCTACTTACGTAGCAGCTCAGAGTTCAGTCTGGACTGTAGTTCTGCAACTCACACTCTTCCTATCATCTTGTTCTATTTGCTTCTACACAGACTCAGTACCACTGCAGAAACCCTGAGATGCATTTCTTCCCTAATGCTCATTCTGAAAAAATGCCTACTATAAATTGTTGTCTTCTGTGCATTACTGAATACAAGGTGTTTTGTAGGCTTCTCTAAGTTTTGATAGAAAGAAAATCATTTTCCCAGAATCAATATAATTTAAAATAATTCTAACCCCACTAGCCCCAAGGCTTGTACTTTACTATGGTGCTCTCAAAAACATGTTACAAGAAACACCATTCTCCAGGAATAGTCATTGATACCATGAAAAAAAAATCCAAAGTAAAATATGTTTGGGAAACACCAGACTAACCAAAATTAGATAGGTGTCTTTGCTATAAGACTTCTTAGAGCCTTTAACAACTTAGTCTGCATTGTGAATTTCCGAGAGGAAGGTATGGTTCACAGCATTTCCCAAACATATTCAATGACAGAGTTCTAAGTGCCCCCCCTTTTGTGGAAAGTTTTAGGGGACTATTCTCTATGGAACTAACATTTGGAAATGCTGCTTTGTGAATATTTTCTATATTTTACAATACATTTTCCCTCAACTTAGTAAGAAATTCTGATTGCTGCTCACATGGAGTTATACTGTTCATCAATGTTATGTCCACTTACATATACGGTGACATCCATGGTCTCCTCTTTGTGCAAGAATGCACACAGCTGACCAAGTACTCTTTAGCACAGCTCTGCGTCTGAGGGATATTTTCCACAAAAAAAAAAAAAAAAGAGTAAGCAAATGCCTGCAACATAATCCACTAGACACAGTATGCCAAAGGAGTAGGCTATATCCTACCACCAGAAAAACCAAAGGTGTAGAATGGAGGTTTCCCACTTACCCCTTCTAGAATACCAGGGTAAATGATGTTTGTTTGTCTTGAACATAGAAACAGCCCAGCTGCTTCTATACCTTTCTTGGGCCTTCCTTGGCAACATACCCCCAACACATACACACACATAAAAACAGCCAATATTTTAACTTTATGAATCTTTCTACAAAACTCCAAGTCTTGCAACCAGCAATTTAAAAGTATAATTTTCTAAAGGACAACCAGAGTCTACCTTCAGTAAACCATTTTCATAAAATCCTATATGAACAAGGAGTGAGGAGACACACACAGAAATCCACAGGATGTGAGCTTCCCTTCATCTTGGTAGATCCAACAGTGACAGCAGAGGGGAAGACTGTTCCCACTAAACAGCCCGGCCCTCAGCTTCCAAGTCCAGCTTCCCCACCATGGTGTTGGTGTTTACAGCATACAGGATCATGCCGCTGAATCTATTTGCAGGACCCTCGTATTCTACTGGATTTATGATAATAGCCCTATGTTTCCTGTTACAGATCAATAAGACTTCAAAACTGAGAGCTGGGAAGATGTAAATCCACAGTGGGTATTAAAAAAAAAACCACTGAATTATATGCTTATTTACCATTCCTCATCACATATGAGCTGATCTAATAATTCATTTGTGACCCTAGCAGATGTGTTGAATTATATGAGCCTCAAAGCTATCTGCGTTTGGCCTATTCGGCTTTGGGGAAAAGAGAGGGCAGAAGGAAAGGAGACAGGAACTAAATTCGGCCAACATTTATTGAGTGCTTACTTTGTCTTGATCAATGCAGGATAAGAAGGAGTGAAAGCTGGGAAGTGCGGGGACAAATGGTCCCTCCCTTAGGACAGGGACTGGGATGGCCCCAACAAGCCTGACGAGGAGGAGTGGAAATATGGGAGGGAGCCAAAAGCAAGGCCGCTCGAGGCCAGAAAGAAAGGTACACACTGGACAGCATAGGACCACGATAACAAATGAGCCGCTCAATATCTGTAAAGAATGACCTTATCCTTGATGTTGCTCCTTCAAGGCAAATTTCATATTCAGCCACTTTGTTCTAGACAGACACTTGCTACACCTTCTAAATAGCAACAAACCTCAGATGCCCCTTTTGACCCTTAACTTTTAAAAACTGCTGCTGCTGACACAGAGGTGCTATTCATGATCCATTATAGTTGTATGTCCTGTCTATACTTAGAACAAAATAGTTTCAAAAATGAAGCCATTTTCTGACCGAAAGAAAAAAAAAAACCAACTAACTTCCACATTACCTTCAATGAGGGTGATGTCAGTTGGGGCTGAGAGAAGGTAAAGACAAACAACACTCATATAGGTCCTATGGCTCATTAATTCAACAATACTCGTGTTAGAAGACAGAAGGATGAAGAAGACATCCTGGAGGCCCCTCAAGGAGTTCACAGCCTAGCCGGGGGAGAACACACAAACACATCGTCACAGAAGGAAATAAGTGCAGCCAGCACTGAGCACTGCCATAGGCTGGGCCCTGGCCTCAGGGGCTTACAAGGGGAACTCATTACATCACTGAGCTTTCATCATTTCCATTTTATGGACAAGGGAACCAAGGCAACTGGAATTCAAACTCAGGAAATCTGCCTCCAGAGCCATAATTTCAACCACCACTTTATACTCCAGTCCACACTCCCCACTTCCACATGCACCTTCTGCTGCCATCACACCTCCCCAAATCTCATATGACCTTCCCCCTTTCTTTCCCATGAACGCATGCAGGCGGCTGGAAGAGAGAACAGGGAGAGACTGTGCTAGGTGGTTGAGTATGCACTATGGATATTACATGGCTACTTGTCTTCTTAACTTTCTTTTAAAAAAACTCAAACCTTGGGCTGTGGCCAAAACAAGTCAGGTCTGACTCAGTAGAGCCGAAAACACAAAAACAAACAGAGTGAAGACCTTTAAATGAGCTGCAAGTCATTTATCAAGTGTGAGAGGAAGAACATACCAGTTAATAACATCAAGACCTTGAATTCACTTAGCATATTTTCCTCCAAGGGTCAAGGTATTCCAGACACATGTATACTCACTCCAGACCCCAAAAATAGGAGAAAGGGGCCTTGGTTATAACTTCAGAATAAGTGAATGCTAGGGCTCTCTGAATGATTCTCTGGGCAAATATGGAGTCTGGTTAAAAACCTCTTTACCTCAGTATAGGGTTTTTTCTGCTTTCCAAAAACTCCCAACACATTTAACATTTCGTCCTCAAACCAACCCCATGGGGCAGATTTTTACCACAATTTATAGCTAGGAAGGTAAAATTTTGAGATTTTAGAGCACACAAAAAATTTTGAGTACCTAAATATGCTTTTTCTACAAAGCATGATTCTACAAAACATAATTTTTCTACAAAACCATTAACCCTGATTTAGAAAATAAGGTGCCAGAGTTTATGTGCCACCATTGAAGGAAGCCATTTTGGGGAAGTCTGTTTAAGGAAGGGAACCACCTGGGCACAGGTAAGCCTCTTCTCCACCAAAGCGGCTTTTCACGGTTCTCACGATCACTCCAGCGGTCCTCCTAACCTCACAGCTTAGCCCCATTTACGGTGGGCTTCCTGAAAGGAAATGCTGCAGCTTAATTTCTACACTACCCGACACTTGACTGATGAGACTAGTTCTAGTTGCAGCCGTAGGTATTTGGGTTCAAAGTGACACAAATCACTCTGTTTAAACTGAAGTGTTTAAATTCTCCCACTGCCAAAACTAACGACTCGTCTACATCTAGGGCCTACCTATTCTTACAGTTGAAAACACTTGAGGAAAAACTCTTTTTAAAAAGAAAGAGAGAAAAACATGATTCAGTTGTAAAGAAAGCTAGATGGTCACAAAATGCTATGAAGCCTTAGAAATGGGCAGGTTCATGCCAAAATATTGTGAGGTAGAGGAGAAAGGGGAGGCCCTTCTGCCTTGTAACTCTCCTCCTCTCCAGCAGCCACATCACTCAGCAGAAGAGGTGTGCACCTGGGAACACAAAACACCTGCTCCCCAGTTTAACACTATTCAGCTCCTCCTCCGCAAGCCAGGGAAGACAATACCTGCTCAATGGGATTGTGGGCTGCAGTCTCTTGCTAGGACGATTAATAACGAAGTACCACAAACTGGGTGGCTTAAACAACAGGATTTTATTGTCCCACAGTGCTGGAGACTAAGTCTGAGATGAAGGTGTAGGAAGGCTGGGTTCCTTCTGAGAACTGGGAAGGAACCCACTGTCCCAGGGCCTCTCTCCTTGGCTTGTGGATGGCCATCTTCATGTTCATATGGTATTCTCTGTGTGTCTCTGTGTCTGTGTCCAGATTTCCCCTTTTTACAAGAAAATCAGTCACGTTGGATTAGGACCCATCCTAATCCTGACTTGAGCTTGATTATCTCTGTGAAGACCCTATATCCAAATAGGGTCACATTCTGAGGTGCTGGGAGTTCGGGTGTCAACATACGAATTGGGGGAGGAGGATTACAATTCAACCCATAATATTGGGAGATAACATTTTTAAAGCCCTTAACATCATAGACATTCAGAAATGGGCTCCTGATTTTCCCCAGTCCTGGCAGTGCCATTGCCTGCCGTATAACTCTGGGTGGGGTACTCAAGCTCTCTGAGCATACAGTCCATACCTAGGAGATGAGGTTGGAATCCCGGAGTCGAAAGACTTACCAACTCTCATACTGTCTGTGTCTGCACTTTGTTGATGCCTTTTTCTTTTCTAATATATAAATTTTGCACTTTCTAACTTCTACCAGAACAATCTGGGGCTTTTCATTCTTTTTTCCTTCCATCTTATTTTTCCTTCCCTTCTTTATACCTATAAGCATCTCTGCCAAACAATCTGAAAGCACTCTTAAATACACAGTAGTATAATTCTACTTTAGTTTACTCATATTATTAAAGAAAAGGATGGATCTCATTTGCAGAGTTAATTTTGCCCCCTAATCCTTAGGATAAGAGATAGCAGGCTTAAGACATGTTTTTAGAGGATTTTTAGACACGTTTACAAAATCCAAAATAGCCATGCCATTCCTGGGAAGCAAATGAAAATGCACTTGACTTTGCCTGGAAGTTGGGCAAGGAATCATGTTAATAAAATGTTCCAGTGAAAATAAACACCTAAGAGAATTGTACAACTTCAAGACAGAGTTAACGTAGGCTCTTTGATCCTTTAAAAGAGGATTTTAAGATCCAAAGAGATGAAGCATTTTTGTCTGATTGAACCATGAATCCAGTGCAGTCAGAAGTGATATCAGTATAATAGTTATCTAATTTTGACTTTAAAAAGAGGATTCTACCGTATCTCGTGGGTGGTTTCACTGTAACAGAAACAGCACCAGATGTGATCTCTAGAGCTGTAATTGTGCCAATGTAATTGTGGGTTTATGGGCAACATGGGCACATCACTTAATTTTTCTGAGTCTCATTTTCCACGTATCCAAAAAGGGAATCATAATTCTGGCCTCTTCTTGGAACTATTGGAAGGATCAAAATATAATAAATTGTGTCAAAGAACTTTTCAAAGCATAAAACCCTTTACAAATGTAAGATACTTTCATTATTAGCTATGCACATACCTACCTTTTGCCAGCTAAATGAGGTCAGGCTGGCTCCCCACGGGCTTCCTCCCCACTTTAAATGGAAATTAAAATGCACTCTGCCCGTGGGTTCATACTCCAATCACATACAATAGCTTCTTTTGAACATCATTAAGCAGCAAAGCAAATCTGAAATGTGTGATTCTTTCTTTTGAACCCTCCTGCTCATCACTTGACCATCCAGAACATCACCTCAGGGAAAGGAGGTTTGAAACATGAACAAAATCTTCCCAACCCAAGGTAATTTTGACAGGGTCCAAGGAATACTTGATGTATATACACCCTCTCCTCTCTCCTGAAAATGTCTGAATGGCAAGTACCTATCCACACAAGCTGAAAAGAAATCTTTGCTTTGACATAATCCCTAGGGGCTACTAATGTGTTCATCCAAAAGAATACCAGGACATGTCATTATTAGAAAATATTTAGAACTGGCTCTGAGGAGAATAGATCTTGAGATTTGCTAGAGCAGCAGTGGTGCTATAGAAAAAGCAGGGGACTGGGAGCCAAAGAGGCTTAGTGCTAGGCCTGGATCTGCCCTTTGCTCAGACCATTTTTTTTTAAAGATTTTATTTATGCATTTGAGAGAGAGAGAGAGTGAGAGAGAGTGCACGAGAGGGGGTAGGGTCAGAGGGAGAAGCAGATTCCCCACCAAGCAGGGAGTCTGATGCGGGACTCGATCCCAGGACTCCAGGATCATGACCTGAGCCAAAGGCAGTCACTTAACCAACAGAGCCACCCAGGCACCCCTTTGCTCAGACCATTTAATTTACTTTGAGCCCTAGGAATTATGCAGCATAGCCCTGCCCCAATATCATATCATGGCAAGGTTTAAACTGTATACGTATATGTATATATACACACATACCACTGAAGAATACGCATGGGTATATAAAGTATGCTGACGCTAATATTTACTGAGCCTCAAGAGCTAGGCAGGACTGGAGCTCATACCATGTATTCTCTTATTTAATCTTCAAAACAAAAGAAGAGGTACTATTATTATCACTATTTTACAAAGGAATAGAAAGGGTAAGTGACTTGTTGGGTCACACCATAGTGAATGGTAAAGCCAAGATTCAAAGTCAAGCAGTCCAACTCCCGAGCTCATGCTGCACCCTACACCAATGCATCCACCACCCTGCAGCCAGAACTCTTCACTGGCTCCTTTTTACCTACAGATTAAAACTCAAGACTCGTCAGCCTAGCACAGAAGGCCTTACTTCACCCACCACTGCCCACCTCACCTGGCTCACCTCCTACTGTTACAGAAGTCTCTGTTTTACAGATCTTTGTGATCGAGGCCATAATAAAACCAGAAGAAGAAAACTCATCTGTCTGGTGAATGTGAGCTCCAAAAGCACCAAAGAGATGACAATTGAGTGTGAGCAGGTCATGAGAACTCACCAAACCATGATCCCCTGCTTCGGTTATATTGGTGGGTTTCCTGGTAAGCGATAGGTGGGGAGGAGAAAAATAGCAAATCCACAAGAAGAAGCTAGTAAGACTCCCTTCATCTCCCCATCTGTTGGCTTGGCAAGCCATGCATGCAGACCACACATGGAAACACCTGGATGAGTGTCTGTAACATACGTGTGATCACAGCGCATTGTTGTCAATTCATGTCTATTCATGTATGGTGGTCATCGTGATCTTTATGCTTTTCTTCAGTCGCAGAATAATTTCCTCCCTCTTAAAAAGCCAGTCAGTCAACACTGCCATGCAGCCTGTGGTGATTTTTCTCCATCGGTTCTCTGGACACACCATTCAGTTTTAAGCTTCTGCGTCCTTGCCCCTGGTCCTCTTGACAAACTTCTGTCCATCTTTGAAACTATACCCACAGCTCAGAATCCTCATTTTCGGAAAGTCTTCCCTGACTCTCCCACACAGATTTAAATTCTCGTCTTCTTTTTTTAAGATTTTATTTATTCGACAGACAGACAGAGACAGCCGGAGAGGGAACACAAGCAGGGGGAGCGGGAGAGGGACAAGCAGGCCTCCCGCCAAGCAGAGAGCCCGACACGGGGCTCGATCCCAGAATCCTGGGACCACAACCCGAGCCGAAGGCAGCCGATGAACAACTGAGCCACCCAGGCGCCCCTAAATTCTCATCTTCTGTAATGTTTCCTTTCTTGTATATACCTCAACTACCATATTTCAGTTATATATTCACACATCTACCTTCTGGATGAAACCACCAGTTCCTTGAAAACTGAAACCAAGTCTTGCTCTTCTTACATTCTCAGCTTCTAGAATAGTTCCTGGAACACCATCAGTGAATTTACTGAAACTGACCAGAAATATCAACAGATTCTCCACCTTGTAACTCCTTATGCCTAGCAGTGGTTTTCATATTTTAGGGTACATAAGAATCAACTGGCACACTTGTTAAATGAACATTCTTGGACCTCACACTCTGGATCCCAAACTCTGCAGTAGATTTCAAGGGGAGCTGAGAAGTCTGCATTTTAAAAAGAACCCTAGATGATTCTCACGTGACTGAGAAACACTACTGAGGAACTTAGCTACACCCCATCAGCCCCAGCTAATGAGGGGCAGGAGGAGACCAGGGAATGGTGATGAGTCTCAGCAATGTTTGCCAGCCTCACAGCTCTTTCTCTCCAAAAGCTTTCTCACACTAGCCCTCAGTTCCAGAGGCGGGGTCACCTTTAGTGTTACAGCTTTCTCTTCACTCCAGGTGACCACTCAACACACCATACATAACCCTGCCTTGGTGTCCTCTCAGAACAGACCAGCATGTGTCAAAATTCAAGCTGCATTGCTTATCAGGCATTTCTTTAGGGCAATGGTATTCTCCCCTGTCCTCCAAAAGAGCTCGTCATGGAGAGTACTGATCCAAATGCCCAAGCTTCCTTGTTATCATCCCTCACAGCCCCCAGGCACCCAAGATATCCATGAAAGTGACACCAACTCAAAACCTGACCTTGGACTATTTACCTTTGTGCAAACCCAGAACTTTCCCACCTCTAATCTCAATTCATCCAGCTTTCTCTAGCAGCAAGCCCTTAATTACCATCCATCAAAATCCTCCCCGTCCTGAAGGTCCAGATCAAATGAAGTGTTCCATGACTTTTCCCCAAAGGAACAAGACTCCGCTCATTTCCTCCATCTGACCTTAAGATAGGGGACTATGCTTTCTTCATCTCTGCGCCTTCAGGGCAACTAATGCAGTGCTATGCACTTAAGAGTTGCTTAAAATATATTTGCTTAATTTGCAAATGACAAATATCAAAACAGGAAAACCCTTACTGAAGTGAGAAGAGCTGTAGGGAAGGCACTTAGAAGAAAAGTTTGAATAAGAAAAAAAAAGGGTGAGTCACCCCCATTCTCCCAGTTACAGTAAGCAACTGATTATCTCAATTATCTTTAGTGGGATATCTGCAATGAGGATTAGCTCACTGCAAAAATTAAAATTTTATCTCCAAGTCATAATGAGTAAAATAAGCAATGTGGGGCATAAAAATAATTTGTATACAAAGCTCATAATCTTTTGTTTCATTTTCTTAACCCATGCAACCTGATATGAAGCAGGACTTTAACCAAGCATCAGATGCTGAATTTATGAGCTAACGTCTCTAAGGTCAATACTGTAAATTGGCACAATGTTTAATCCGTATGTCTACCTAATTCCCATGCTCACACTGATAATTAAATGCTAAGCACATCAGGACCCCAAGAAATAACCCACCTCAAACTAAATTGCCAAGCAAAAATCAACCTATTCATTAAATCAACAAAACTGCACTGAGCACCTACCATGGGCCAGCACATTCATGAATCACTGCAATGGTGGGACCACCATTGAGGAGCATCCTGATCTTGCCCTAGGCATTCAAGGTCAGGGTCTACGCCAATTCCCAATTCAGTATATAAGCCATTAAGTTGGTACATTAGCATAGCCAACAACATTTTTCAGATGTATGAGGGTTATCTAATTCCCTGCTATGGGTATACAATGGAAGCAAGTCTGTGACTTGAATTTGACCACACATACTAAAACTTACTAGCAGGTAGTCACAACATTACATATACCATCTGCTCTTTCCTCTCACTGACATCCCAGGACTCCATCATTTTAAGTGATCCAACTTGGCCTGAAAGATTCACCTGGGTCAGGTAAAACAATATTCTGGAGCAGGGGTAAGCAAACTTCCGTCTCTGGGCCAAATTCAGCCCTACCCATTTTTGTAAATAACGTTCAGTTGGAACCTGGGCATGTACATTCTTTTACATATTGACTATGGCTGCTTTCATGGGAAAAAGGCAGAGTTGAATGGTTGGAATAGAGAACAAACAGCTAGCAAAGCATAAAATAATTATTATGTGGTCACTTATAGGGAGAGACTACTGATCCTGTAGTTGAGACATCCCTAAGGATACAGACTAGAGGGCTTGCTAGGTTTTCATACCTTATTGGACAAAGATGGAGAGTATCTCTAAAATAATTTAACTGATCCATACTTCTTGGGTAATACCCATTTCACCAATGTGAAATTGGTGTCAAAGTGGCAAACACCCACTGTGCTAAGCCACTAATTTCATCTGTTAAAAACTTGTTCATAATTTCTATTACGCTGATTAAAAATAAGTATAATAGAAGTCACCAGCAGCCTTGCCTGGAGTATGGCCTTTCTGATGAATTGTTAACTAAAAACTCCTGGGGCATGAACTACCGAGCAGGGCAACTAGTTTCCCCTAATGTGGCTTAAACGAATTCGCACACATCCTTAGTGTTATCTGATCTGTGCTGAAATATTTAAAGTGAATTACAGACATCGTAACACACTGACATCAACATTTACAGTAAAACATGATGTAATATTCTCAAGTCACCAGGACTTGGTTCTAGCAGCATTTTTTAGTTCCTCCACATGCAGGCATTTTATTGAATCACAGCTTCAAGCACCTTCTGATAGATTGTACCAATTCTCTAAAACTCAGTCCCACTTATTGAAAATTCAATGTAACTGAAGTATAGCATCCTAATTATAAAGCAGGGCTGACCATGGAAAATGCATTTGACTCTTTCGCTACTGTGGTTTAAAAAAAATTTACACTTCAATCCCCCATGGATGGTAAAGGAATTTCACCTCACTTATTAAGCCCTGAACCATAAATGGGAATGTGCCTTTTTACTGCACTTGGACCTGGGAATATTTAGAGCAAAGACCGGTACTCTTTTTTATAAACAAACCAATAGTTTTTTGTAAAGGACAGAGAAAAAGAAATTATTCTACATTAAGAAAAACAAAGTAAAGAAGTTCGTTTTTAATTACTACTGTTAAGAAACATTCAATTAAAGCAACTAAAAGGTTAAAATATTTTAAGTCTCACGTCAGGTTTTTTTTTCTAATTTCACTTTTTCTTATTTGCTATCAAATGACAGATGTGCCGTCCTTATTATTCCAGAAACAATATTCCCAATCATTTCTAATTAGAAGCTTATGAAGTCAAACGAGAACCCAAAAAAAGTCTCTTCTTCATTTCAGAAAGCCACTACTCGCTGATACTCTCCTGCCCACCTCTGAGGAAAATGCAATGAGCACCAGGGATCAAGAAGCCATGTCCCCATCCTAATTTGCAGCAAATGTATTTGCTTTATTCATTAGGATTAATTTCCTAAAATACAGCTCTTCTGATTGGAAATACTAGGGAGAGAAATTTTTAACTAGAATTTTCCATGTTTTCAATCAGCCAGTAAAGAAGAGATACCACAACAGGCAAAGCGTCTGTGTTAAAGTAGATTGGTATCTGCTCATAAGTAAAAGGAAAATAACAGAGCCAAGTATCAACCATTTTCCCAGCACTAAACCTGCACTAAATACCACACAGAATTCCACCCTGTTCTTTGGCTGACACTAAAAATGAAACATATACACAAGGCACAATCAGAGGGAGTTCTAAGCACTATTTCTGTAGCCATGTCTCAACAGACTCCCAATCAAGGGATGCTTTCGAAACGCCCCTCTATGAGATACCCCCAAGAGATAAGGAGTTTTTGTGTTTTCCTCAGGCTGCTCTACTGCCTCATACACGCACCAACTGGGCTCGTGAGTGATCATTAGGAGTCTGGCTGAAATTCTTCTAACACTTTTGGCAATTAGTCATTAATTGGACTTGCCACTTCAGCCCCTTAGTAATTGATACTCCTGAGAGAGGAGCTCTTGAGGGAAGACTTCCCAAAGGGAGTTGCTCAACAGGAAACATGGCACCCTTCCCTTCTGGAGGCGGGCTTTCCTGCCCAGCACAACTCAGATAACTCACCTCAGTCCAAGTCAAAATACCACCTCAGCCACACAAGCTGTGTCTAGACAGCAAGTAATTTGCTTTAACAAATGTTCCTGACCCTGTCTTTATTTTTGTTGTTATAATAATAATAACAACAGCATTTTCAAGCACTGTATAGTTTAAAAAACAACCTCATAGATGTTATCCTAAATAACCTCAATGCCATTTTACAGATGAGTAAACTGAGACTCAAGACAGTTAAGACACTGGCCCAAATTCACATAAGGTACATGTCGCAAGCATGTACCCAGCCCCACAAACCCAGGCCACCAGCTTCAAGGTCAAGACTTTGTTCACCTCACCACACTACTTCCCAGTGAGAAGGCCTTCAGAGTATGGTCAGCTCACTCCAGAGCTTCATCATCTTAAGAGACATGATCCAGATCCACTGATCTGCCATTGCATTGTGGAATGAGAGTCTACACTTATGGGACTACACTAGAGCTCTTCTTAGGTAGAACCAGGCCTTTATTGAGCCAAAAATTTGACGGCCTCTCACAAATGAAGGATGAGGTCCCTGGGGGACATGGCCTAGATGAGCTCAAGGGAATTAAGAGAAGAAAACTAGGGGAGAGAGGTACTATTCTAAAGCCTAGTAAGAAATGAGAGAGAGTAGGCAGGAGGAAGGCAGCCCAGCCTCTGCACAGGAGATGGTCAGTAAGTGCTCTGGAAATGAGATCAGCTTGGAAATCTAAAGAACAGAAATGTTTATTATCCAGTCTTAAGTTGTTTGCTTTTCTGTGATGAGATGTCATCTGCAGAGCGAGACTAGGGTAAGGTAAGGGAGGCACCTAAGGTATAAAACTTCAGGAGATGCTCACTGTTGGAGTCATGCAGGCCTGGCCTCAGCCTCTCCCAGCCCTGGCCACTGCCTGCAGGGCACCAAAGCCTGGATAAAGTCTGAGACATACATGCCTTGTGTGGGTGTTATTTTGAGAAAATGAAAGAATTAGTGCCATAGCCAGCACAAAGTGATACAATTTATAATAGGATGACATACAGCTTGGTACATACATACTCCTTTTTGTTAAGTGAATCATACATACACTCAGATAATCCAGCAAAAGGAGAAAACCCAGAATGAGAGGTCCCTGAAAAAAACAGATATCCCTCCTCAGGAATTCCGAGAGAGATGGAAAGGCACACCACCGGGTGTCCCACTACTCACAGTCTGGGGTTGGCAGGCGAATTTAATGAACAGAGTGATCCTGGCCACCTGGAGAATCTCAGGACACTCAAGTGGCCAGCAGTTTGGTTACAGTTCTATGTGGGGTTTTGTTGTTATTCCTCTACAACTGAATATCTTCTATTTATCAAATCCTGAATGCCTCATTACCTGTTCATGATCAATAAAGTTGTTTTTGTCTCTCAGTCAACAGCAGCTATCCGGCTGTAAGGGGAGGTGGGAAGGAAAATTATGACAACAATGAGGAAAGGGACCTCAGTGCTGGCTCAGTGTTTTGCCAATTTCCTACCATCCCTACTCATCTACAACCGAGGACAGTGTGGGAAGCCCTGAAGGATATCCTGACATTCAGATCACAAATTTTAACTCATTTGTAAAGATGCCAAAGCCTAAGAACTTGGAATAATAACCATTTTAGCATTTGGACAAAGGTCTTATGGTCCAATGGAAAGACTCTGGGCTGCGGAGGCAGAAGACTTGAGGCTTTTGTCATGACTCATTTATACCCTTGTCATAGAGGCAGGTTATGAGAATCAGAATCAGAATTCCAGCTCTGCTACGAACCAACTTTGCCACTTTTGGCGTCACTCAGCCACTCCCGGCCCTGATTTCTTCATCTGTCAAAGAATGCCAGCCTCCTAGAATTGCTGTAAGGAAAGAAAGCAAATTTTTGTAAATGTAAAAAAAAAGTTTTAAAAGTAAAACAGGGGCACCTGGGTGGCTCAATCAGTTAACCATCTGCCTTCGGCTCAAGTCATGATCCCAGGGTCCTGGGATCAAGCCCCGCATCGGTCTCCCCACTGATCAGGGAGTCTGCTTCTTCCTCTCCCTCTGCCCCTGCCCCTGCTCATGCTCTCTCTGTCTCTCTGTCTCTTAAATAAATAAATAAAATTTAAAAAAAAGGAAGACAATACTGTGCAATGACCAGAGATTACTTCCATTGCTCTATTATGGTTGCCATTTTTGACAATAATAAATATTGTGATTGAGACAAAATGGCATGATTAGGTGCTATGAGTGGTAGACCTTGCTGGAGGGCCAAGCAAATGTCCATTGCCTCTCCCTTCTCCCTTGCCTGGCTCCATTACAGAGCCTGGAAAGGTAAATACTCACTTTCCTAAACAGTCAGACAGCTAGGAGTGAGACATGACACAGTTCTGGACAGTAAGAACTAAAAGAAAGCCTTCTTGTAGCATTTACGCTTTCCTTAATAATAAAAAAAGAATCACTATAGATGGCATCCTCCCTTTTATCTGCACTGAAGACAGACATGATGCTTGGCGTGTGGAAATCATCAAACAGCCATGAGGTAAAAGCCAAGAGGGTTAGAAACAGTCCACCTAACCACTGAACTGCTAATCCGAAACCTTCAGTTCCCTATCCCCAGACTTCTCATTATATAAGAAAAACAGACCCCTATATGTTTAACCTCTGTTAGTTACCTGCAGCTAAAAGCATTCCTGATTGATGCAACATATGCCCTATCCACTTCCTGGCCCTTTGTTTACTAATAGAAATTTCTCTCCCAGTGACCTGTTCAGATAAAGAGCACAGCTCAAAGAGGAGGGAAGAAAATGTTTCCTCCAAAGACCGATAAGCAATAAAGAGATGATAAAGAAAAATGGAAACATTTCCTCCACAATGTAGGTTAGGATATCACTATAATAACAGGGCACTGAATCTCCCCAACCTCATACATTTGTCTTTCCAAGATTCCCAGCCTATAATGAAACCTTACCACCTACCCCACAGAGTTCTAGTGATCAAAAAATATAATGGCTGTTAAAGCCCTGTGTAGACTATGAAATGCCTTATAAAGGTTGAAGTTACCCAGGAGCCCATCCTTAGTCCTGCTCTCATCCTATAAGATCTGCTTCTATTTTTATATCTTTGCTGTTCACTTACATGTCCATTTCCATCCCTTGTGTCTCCAGTGAGCTCCAAGTCCTTATTTTCAGCTACCTCTTGAACATCTTCACCTGGATGTCCTAAAATCACTTCATGCTCAGTATTTCTGAAGCCGAACTAATCACCATTCTCCACAAAGCCATTCCTTGCCTGTCTCCCTGGTTTCCAGTAATAGACATCACCACCCACCTATTTTCCACAGGTAGAAAACGGACTCACTCTCAACTCCTCTCTCTTCTCCTCTATGTTCTAATCCAAAAATAACTCCCTCTCTGTTGCCCTTGATCATACCCCATCATTTTTTATCTGGACAATAAGAGTATAAAATTTTCTGACAGTTCTCTCTGCCACAGTCTTTCTGAACTACAGGCTAGACAGAGATCCATCACAGGTTCCATGTACCTACCAAATGAAGCTCAACACCAACTGCAAGATAATCCAAGAAGGCCCTTCTGAGTCCCATTCTACCTTAGCTCTTCAGTCTCATACCCAGCCCCTCTCCTTCCTACTCTTAAATTTCATCTCTCCCTGAGCCCTTATGTCCAATGGGCACCTAATGATTTTTACTTTCTTCCCATTTCTTGCCTTTTTTCCCCCTCTTATCGTCATCCTCATCCAGCCCTTAATAGACCACATCTAGACTATTCCAGGAACCTCCTAACAGGGAGTTCCCATATTTCTTTGCTCTCATCTACACTAAACTATCCAACAAAATCAAGTTACCTAAAAGACGCCTTGACAAAGTTTCTATTCGCCATGAAAACAGCTCCCACTTCTCAGTCTGGCTTCTATGACCCTCATTGTCATGCTTCTATCCAGCTTCCTCTTTCACTCTCCCCTCTATGCACCCTTCACTCCTGACAACCCATTGCTCTCCACTCCTTCGACACCACAAGACCTTTTCCATTCCACTCTATTCTCTGAACCTGCATGCTACCTCCACGTTCCCTGCTCAAGCTGTAGTCTCCGCTTTCCTGCCACCTCCTTCCCTGGGCAGCTTTCCGTATGCCTCAAGCCAGAAATAAGGTCCTCTGCCTTTAGAGTCTCATCACTCTTGATTTAAATTGCAGTTTGGGGATTTATTATGGCCTGCCTCACCTTGTAAGTATTTAGACTCAAAAGCTTTGTTTTATATTATCTTTGCATGTAACAGTGTCTCCCACATTATGGATGCAAAATTGCTAAACAAATTGCTGACTAAATGCTGTTTTGGTAAAATCTGCATTATAATCTGAGAGCACTTTCACCTGTTACCAAGTTGCAATCACCACCTGAGGGAGGCAGAACAGCTACTATTGTCTCTGTAAAACAAGGGCCAGAAAGGTTAAGGCACTTTCTTTGGATACCCCCGGAAGGTGTGGCAGATAAACAAAACTCACTTCTCTGTGCTTTCAGCACTCAAGTGGAGCTTTTTCTGCTCAGCTTTGCTCTCATGGTCCTCAGTCTGCTCAGGGCCTTTTCTGGTCCCAAAGCAACTTGCATCACCCTGACTTTCCACTCTGCCTTCCAACCCCATACCCTCTGTAGTTCTAGAATGCAGCCTCCTGCCAGGGTCTCTCCCCACTCTCTGTGACATCTGTCTCAGGGACTCAGTGAGAAGCAAGGAACTAATGTTCATGAAATTTGCTGCCCTCCTGTGATGAAAGGTACAATCTTCATTACTCCCCGAGCCAGAGCATCCTCATGTCTGTTGTGAAAGCAGACACTGTGCCTTTGGAGCTGCTTCCCACAAGCAGCAGGAAACCATTTATCCCAGCCCACTTGTTCTCTTCATTTGACACTCTCTCTTAAATATACTGTTTTTCTCATTTTCATTAATAATCCTTCTTTAACACCTGATCAGCGTCGCTGTCTGCTCTAGGTTAAAGCCTATTATTCCATTAGAGTTTGACATTTGGAATGCAATGAGGCAGGCATTCATGCACAGGTAGGGCTAATGGGGAAAATGGCTTGAATTGGGGCTTTATGCACCACAGTTTGGAAAATGGGAGGGGTCGAGAGGAAACAGCTGCTTCTCTGCCAGCCACAGGGGGCGCAGTCCAAGAGAAGCATGTCACTGTTGAGAGGTTCAGGACACAGACGTGACCTTTTCTGCCACCTGGGGACATTTATCAGGCAGGTGTATCTCCTAGATCATGTATCTAGAAAGAACCTGGAGCCACCTAAAGGAAATTAGGCAATGGACTTAATGACAAGTCAGGGAGCCTCAAGAAATGGAATTGAATACGTCTGCCTTTCCTGACTCCACTCTCAGATGTCAGGGCATCCTGTTATTACAGTGACCTCTGAGGGCATTCACTGACCTCCGGTACTGTCTGTTGTGCTGGCCCTTTCTTGGACGTGTGGGCTGAGAGGCAATCATGAGGACCGGAGCAGCCACACAAGTAAAGCGCGACGTCACCTCCTGTGAGTAATGCAGCCAGCACACCTCCCAGTTTTCCTTCCTAACCCTGTCAAGCAAAAAATAACCATTTCTATTTGGTTTATTCATTCATTTATCACTTAGTCCACACACACATACTGAAGACTCACAGCATAGGTGCTGGATATACCCTTGCCCTCGTGGAATAGACAGCCCTTAACATTTCAACTTTCACTGTCATTCTGACCACAACTCCTCACAGAACAAGAAGAAATGTCATCTTTGATTCTGAGAGGCAGGGAAAATGAAATCTCAGTGGGTAGGAAAACTTGAGCTTGCAAGAAATATATATTTCTTTAATTTGTTATAATCAATTTAACTCCAAGTCCAAATCTCCATCTTGCCTGGCCAGAGGGAAATTCAATCAGACATTGCTGGCAATATGTGGTACTTGGTCAAAGGAGGCAGAGACTAACAGCCCACCATAGCGAACAGTGTCATCCTCATTGGTCAAGCCTGTGTGGCCCCTTGAAATACAGCGGCCCTGTACTTCCAGGCCACTTGTGGAGTCCAAGCATCCCAGCTGAGGCTGGACCCCTGAGCCTGGAGTCTTACCTTGACCAGACTCCTACATGACATCTCCACTGAGCTACTGCAACTTTATGAAGCCAAGTATGAGTTTGTGATGAAGATGAAACATCCCAATTTCTGGAAACCTTTCCCTCGTCTCTCTCTTCCCTGTTGAGAACACCGACTATAATCTTGTTTTTCAGTTTAGCTATTCCAAAAGAAGAAAGAGACACTGACTTCCAGCAGCTTCTGTTTTGCACACAGCCAAAAATTTCTGAATCCCTGGTTCCAAGGCTCACTAAGGGCCTACAAACCTACTTCAAACGAGGAAGGAAAAATAGAGAACAAACATTAATTCGCAGTCAAATTTATTATTCTGCCACAAAGATGAAGAAACCAAAGTGCTGGAAGAAGTAACATTTGTCACCTTGGGCTACACTCTCAAACCCAGTCTGATCATACACCCCCCAAATGCAGTGGCAAGTGGCTGCCTCCCAACCATCAGCAGATCCTGAGACTTGCAATATTGTGGAACTGTGGGAAACCTTCTTTAACTTACATGGGTTAGCCACATGAAGGAGGGAACACAGGCATCCAGCATCTTCCCCAACCCAGCTCCATGTCACCAGTGCAACTTCCCTCCTACTCCTACTAGGCCAGACATCTAACCCCATTTTAGCTCCTCCCTTACCTTACCTTCCTACATCTATTCTGCCCTCCCTCTCTTCCTATCTCCAGCCCACTAAGTCCTTTCTAGGGCAACTAAATGAGCTCCTCACTTAGAGAGGTCACAGACTCCTTCTGAGCACCCCTGCTGCAGGTCACCTGTGATTTTAGACTCCTGTAACCAGAATGCATGGCAGAAGAGGCAAGTAGCAAATGTGAGTTGGGCTCATGTCCACTTCTCAGGCTGGAGGGCAGCTGTGAGAACCTAAGGATGTTGAAAACTCATTTTAAAAGATTGACTTGGTTGACTGATGGATTGATTCAGTGGCTTTATTCAAAAATGTATATGGACTTTGTGATGTGCTTACTACTGTGGGGTCACTTCCAAAGGAGACACGAAGCATAACACGTTTTCAGTGTTTGGAGAGGTTCCACTTAATCTGGATATATACACACATATATCAAAATGCCAGTAATGGTAATGACAACAGACAATATAAATTGAGCACACATAAAGTACTGAGTGCCGTGCTAAATATTGCTATGCTAAAGCAGTATTTTATATACACATCATGACATCCTTCTATGGTAGGTGTTAACATTAACCCCATTTGCAGATAAGAAAACTGAGGCACAAAGATTTTTTTTAACCTGATCCAAGTCCTGTATACTACAATAGTCTAATACAACAAAGATAGTTTATAATAGTTCATTACATCTTCATTTCTAATAGTAAAAATGCAGAAATTGTATAACTATCCAATAATAAAGGATTATTAAATTAATTATCAGGGAACCATATGGCAGAATATTGTGCAGCCATTACTTTCATCTATTGAAGAAAAGAAAGTAATACATGAAAATGCTCATGACAAATGTTAATGAAAAAAGAATAGGATACAAAAATGTGTATGCTGTATAAAACCAATTATGGGGTGGGAGGAAGAGAGGGAGGGAGGGAGGGAGGAAAGAAGGGAGAGAGAGAAAAAAAGGGAATCAGAAGGAAATATATATAAATGTTAATAGAGCACCAAAACTTCAATTTGTACACTTCAAACATGTCAACTATACCTCAATGAAGTTGTTTAAAAATGTTAACAGAGGATTTCTGAGTAGTGGAACCATATATGATTTTAATTTTATTTTTTATTGTTCAAATTTCCTATAAGGATTACATATTGCTTTAATAACCACGGGGAATTAATGTTAATTTTTAAAGAGAGTTTGCAAAGAGAGCTCTGGGAATAAGATTGGAAAAGAAAATTCCAGTTTCATTGGTATGGGTGAGACCCCAATATATTTTCGTGTTCCTAACTCCCCAGGTGGTTTTCCTATGCAGTCAGGGGGGAACCACTGATTTATACAGAGTACCTAGCCCAGTGCCTGGGTGATACCTGATGCTTGATTAAATGGTGGCCATCACCATTATCTTCATCATCGTCGTTGGCCTTACACTCTTCAGCACTACTGGCATTTTTACATTTTCATATTAAGTGAGGAAAAAAAGTCTAGATGGAGCAGATGGTTCAGGCATTGGCAGATTCACTGGAAACTTCAATGAGTAATCAGGTGTTGGAGCTGGTGCTATTTTCCTGTCATAGACTTTGTCAGAGGTTTTCATTTCCCTGGGCCTGTGGGATTAGTAATGCAGAGTACTTCCAGACTATTAGTGTATAAAACTACAACGCAAAAACTTTTTACTAAAATTAACGATGCCAGGCCAGCCATAAAGAAATTCATCTCCCAAGTGACACGCTCAGCAAAGCCGCACCAACTTCTGTAACAGATGTCTAGACAATTTGACCTTGAAATACATAACCCAAACCTGAACAGCCTGATGTTTTCCCAGCCAGTGCCCAGCCAAAGTTCAAAGCCAGAGACCAAGCAGGAATAGAGGATTTGAAGATTATAAATAAACTTATTCATAGGGAAAGCACAGCAAGTATAGCAAGCTAAAAATTGATTGCCCAGAGAGGATGACTCATCAATGAGACCATGAAAGACCATCTTGCAGTAATCACACAGCAAGACAGTTCATTGTCCTTAAACATTAACTGCCTGTCACACCAGGCCTCCCATCAGCGGACTGCAAAGCCCAGAGCTGGCCTAATTAAGCTTTCGGGACATCCCCACCCAGTGAAGAAGCAATCCATTTCTCCTCTGTGTCTTTGAATCACCACATGGCAGTGAACGGAACCTCATCTGAACTCGGTGCCCTAGATTCCCAGTGTGTCAGCCAGTTGAAAGGAACTGACCTGGGTCAGTCTAGCTGCCTGATCATTTTAAGACATTACATTCTCTATTGAATATTTTAGGGCTAAAGATCTCCGCAGGTGCACAGAGTCAAGCCAAGAGCAACCTGGGACAGTCCCCAGTTATTGAAGCAGTGGGAAAGCCACTCCTCCTGCCTTGATCATGTCTCCTGAAGGGGCAAAACAACATAGGACGATCCAGCCAGACCGTTTATAAAATTCTGCTTCCCTGCTACCTGCTTCTGCAGCATGGTAGGTGTATCTTCAGACACTCAAAATGTAACTGGAGAACCTTGAGATTTTACTATAATGATAAGCCTGAAAATAATACTGAGATTCAAGGGTACTAAGACCAGTAAATTATTATGAGGAAAATCAACAGAAATGTCATTCACCCCACAAATATCTCTTAAGCCTTGGCTGTGAAAAATATACCATGATCATCGGGGTTGGGAGATGAGTCAAATACCGATGCTTTTATTAAGTAACTCGAGGCCTAGGGAAGGGCACTAAGGTGGGCCCTATGAGCAAAAGAGACAGAGAGGAAATGGTGAGATCACACCGGAAAGTGGCTGACTATTCTGAAGAGGAAGAGATGATTTCCATTTGGCAGAGTGAGTCACAGAAGATGTTGAGCATTTGATGGCACTTAGTCAGGCTTTAAAAGATGGATAAGATGGGAGCATGCATCACTGTTAATACCGCCTACCACAAAGAGGGTAGGGTCCTCTCAGAGGGCCTGTACCAACATGGGACCAGCAAAGCTTAAATGATGGTCAAGAGAATGCCTACCATAGGCTAGTCAAGGATCAGAAAAGTCACCAAATTAGACCAGAGGCCACCAAGAGGATCCAAGTTCAAGTTGGAATATGTGTTGGAACAAGTTACCTAATATATGCACAAGTGACAGTAAGCATAAGAGTCCAATTCGCCATCTGACTGACAAAGATGGGTAAAGAAAAAAGACCAGTTGGGGCGTCTGGGTGGCTCAGTCAGTCAAGCCTAGACTCTTGATTTTGGCTCAGGTCATGATCTCAGGGTTGTGAGATCTCTCTCTCTCTCCCTCTGTGCCACTCCCCCTCATACTCTCTCTCTCTCAAATAAGGAAGAAAAGAAAAGAAAAAAAAAAAAAAGACTGGTTAAATATATTATAGCACACCTGAAAACAGACTATGATGTGCTCCTTAAAAGTAATGATATACATGTGCTTTTATGGACATGGAAAGGGGTCCTCTACATATTTTCTCCATATATTAAGGGGGGAAAAAGGAGAGGTTAAAGAATGTCTTATACAAAAAGTCATCTCTGTTTCTATCAAGATGAATCCTACTCCACTAACTCATGTGTGAAAGAAACATCTCATTTCTTAATGCCAACTAGGATTTACCTTTAAGTCCCTAATCTGGCAGAAAGTTCCATCTCAGTCAATAACAGAACATCCTATGTCACATCCTACAGCTGCGTAAGAACCTCCGAGCTTAGAATGTACCCATAAAACAAAATATGGCCTCTACTCTTCAGTTCATCATCCTCTTCTCTATTCACTTCATTATTCATGCCTATATATTTCTTGAAGTTCAACTGTGCCAAGCATACCAGGAAAGCCTAAATTAGCAACAGCTTAAACAAGATAGGAATATCAGTGTCTCATATAAAAGAACTCTGGAAGTAGGTGATCTAGGGCTGGTACAGCAGCAACGCAACAGGGCCTTATCCTTCTGCCCCACCACCCTAGAACATGGCTTCTATCCTCAAAGACCTCATGGTCCAAGAGGGCTACTAGAGCTCCACCATCACATCCTCATTGCAGATCAGAACAAGCATGCCACGTAGAAGAGGAAAAAAGTCCTCTTCCATGAAGCACCACACAGAATAACCTTTTCTTCATTACACGGCTGCAAGAGAAGTTGGGAAATAGGGGCTTTATCCCAGGTAGGCATGTGCCCATCTAAAATTGAGGTTCTCCTCCTACACTGTTGGTGGGAATACAAGCTGGTGCAACCACTCTGGAAAACAGTATGGAGGTTCCTCAAACAGTTGAAAATAGAGCTACCATATGATCCAGCAATTGCACTACTGGGTATTTACCCCAAAGATACAAATGTAGGGATCCAAAGGGGTACGTGCACCCCGATGTTTATAGCAGCAATGGCCACAATAGCCAAACTGTGGAAAGAGCCAAGATGTCCATAGACAGATGAATGGATAAAGAAGATGTGGTATATATACACAATGGAATATTATGCAGCCATCAAAAGGAATGAGATCTTGCCATTTGCAACGCCATGGATGGAACTGGAGGGTGTTATGCTGAGTGAAATAAGTCAATCAGAGAAAGACATGTATCATATGACCTCACTGATATGAGGAATTCTTAATCTCAGGAAACAAACTGAGTGTTGCTGGAGTGGTGGGGGGTGGGAGGGATGGGTGGCTGGGTGATAGACATTGGGTAGGGTATGTGCTATGGTGAGCGCTGTGAATTGTGCAAGACTGTTGAATCACAGATCTGTCCTTCTGAAACAAATAATGCAACATATGTTAAGAAAAAAGAAAAAGAAGAAGATAGCAGGAGGGGAGGAATGAAGGGGAGTAAGTCGGAGGGGGAGACGAACCATGACAGACAATGGACTCCGAAAAACAAACTGAGGGTTCTAGAGGGGAGGAGAGTGGGGGGATGGGTTAGCCTGGTGATGGGTATTAAAGAGGGCACATTCTGCGTGGAGCACTGGGTGTTATGCACAAACAATGAATCACGGAACACTACATCAAGAACTAATGATGTAATGTATGGTGATTAACATAATAAAAATAAATAAATAAATACATAAATAAATAAATAAAATTGAGGTTCTATTACTAAGAAAAAAGGAGAGAATGGGTACAGAAGTAAGCAAAACTAGCTCTCTCTGCCACAAATGTATAAATTGAGAAGAGGGGTGAGAGTAGATCCTTGAGGATCATCAACATTTGAGAGATAAGCGAAGGACGAGCAACCCACAGAGAAGGCTAAGAAGAAGCCATTAGACAGACGGAAGAAATTCTAGAAAGAACAGCATCAAGAAATGCAAGGGGAGGATTTTTCACAGTCGGGGAATGGTTGGTAGGGTGGGATAAGGCCAGAAAAAACGTTCATCAGAGATAACTCAATTGTCCAAAGGAAATAGATTTCTGGAAAACAAAACATCGGGGACTATTTCTTTTGTTATACTGTGCCCAGATGCTCAGGACTTCCCTAAACTCAATAGCTAGATAAATCCCACCTTGTCAAAGGGTCCATTCTACTAGGTTAACTTTCCAGACAAGGCCATCCATACCTGCTTATTGTCAGAAGTCACTGTCACATAATTCTGGAGCATTTTCCATGGTTTTGTCTTATTTGTTCCTTGAATTCTCATGGTTTTCAGAGTACAGATATGCTGAGCCTTCTTACAAAAAATTATTATTATTAGGCCAGACTGACTCAGGGAGAACGCCTTACACGTATACATAACATAACATAAGAAAAAAGAGCTAATATTTCTTGAATGGTTATTATATGCCAGGTGCCGCACTAACTGCTCAATAAATATTAGCTGTTAGTTATATGTGTGTGAGTATGCACTCAGGCACACACATGCACACACGTTTGTGTGTAATTAATCCTCAAAATGTTCTGTGAGGCAGATATTCTTATCCTCGTTTTACAGGCAAGGAACCAGAGTGTCAGAGAGGTTGAGTGGTCTGCCCATGGGCAGAGGTCATATGTCACTGTGTCTGTTGCTGCTTCTACGCACACTCTTGCCTCCATAGGAACAATACATTTTAGCAAATTTCTTGTTATTTTTAGGTATGACTCCTTTCTGCCACACTCCAATTTTGTCTGTCACCCTCTGGGCTATGATAAGTTGGAAACCTAATTAGTGAGCTAGTGACAATGAGGGTTTACATAGGACAGATGATTATTTTCTTCCTAGTGGGAAGCAATTCAGAGGGACTTACAGGTCAAGGTCCTCCAAATCCGCTGGATCCTCTCAGACACCTTTGATCTGATCATCTGGATAATAATAATGATGATGACTAACATCTATTGCACACATATTCTAAATATTTAACTCATTTAATCCCTGCCCAATGACCTTATGAAATAGATATTATTTTATCCCTATCCTGCAAATGAGAAAACCAAGGTACAAAAGGTTAAGTAACTTTCCCCAAAACCACAGTTAATGAATACTGAAGCTTAAAGCGAATCCAAGTAGAGCCTGAGTACTAGCCACCCTGGTGCAAATTTTTTTAACGGGTAAGAGGAAATAATGGAAGAATGGGTTATTTGAAACTGTATCCTATTCAAATCTCTCTGAATCACCCCTCAAACACCTACGCTGAAGGATCAAATCCTGGCCATTCTCTGCAAGGAATCTGCTTCTCCGCAAAGGTGAGGGGCACTATAATCTCTTCACTAACCTAAACACAGCACTTAGAAGTCTCCCCAGCCCTTTTGACATCCAGGCTCCCAATATGTTAGTAAATGTAGGTTTTAGGGCCTGAATACCCAGCAATCTGTGAACCATTAACTGGAGCTATTTTCTGCTTTTAGGGATCAATTGCAACTGCAAGAGGTAATAAGGGCCTGGCCAAAAAGCTGGAATGGGGAAGAGGGCAGATTTGAGGGCTCAACAGGGAAAGATAGCCTCAAAAACATTCACACCAAAAGGAAATATGCCAGATGGAATGAAGCAGGATAGCAGAAAGTCTTCAATCAACAACCTTAAGTGAGGCCCCACCACTCCTACTGAGTGGACAGGTGTCGGTGTTGAGAAGGGAAATCCTCCAGGACTAATGATCCATCATAAAAGCTCAATGGTCCAGAATAGTTGGCAACAAAGATGTTCTGGTCAATCAAATATGCTAGTTAGTCGAGAATTGTTACATAGACCATTTAAGTATTGTTAATTACCTGGCATTAGAATAAAACAAATAAATCACTTTTTTTTTTTTTATCTAAAAGTAAGTAAGAACATTGAGAAATTGGTGATCTACTTTTGGCACTAACAGCCTTCCTTTTCAGGTGTACTCTTCTCCCTAAATTCCCTCCAATATATCCCTCAACATTCCCTGGAGATGACCAAGAGCCCCACGTTCTCTCCATTTCCAAGCATGCCAAACCTACTGACAGGAAAGAATCTGAGAGTATTGAGGTGTGAAGTGGACAATGTTTTTTACATTTTAATGGGTTTCAGACCCTTATTAAATTAAAGGCATGAATATTAATGGTGGATTTCAGTCACTAGTTAACTGAAAGGGGAAAATGTTCGGAGGTAAGCAGTATTGAGTGTTTCTTCATATGTTTTGGCATTGTTTAAAAAATTTTAAGCAGAAGAATTACAAGACAATTCTTAAATGCATAGGAAGGGCAGAAAAAAATGAAATATATAAATAATAAAAAACTAACTCTTGTCCATTTTAGTTTTACCTTCACCTTTCTCAATATCTATTAATAAGGAGTTAGGCTGTACAGACACCATGCCCTACTTTTTATATCCCCAGGGCTTAGCACAATACTATAAATATTTAAGAAATGTTTGTTGAACTGAACCAAAGACGGTAATTGGACAACTTTATTCTACTTCCTATCCTCTTTTTTTTTTTAATTTAATGGAGGAAGACCGTAATGAGAACTGAAAGGTTCAGAAGCAAAGCAGCACTAAAGAAAGGAAATAGAAATCAAGGAATCTAAATAATCCCCAATTGGGCAATGAGTCCCTGAGTAATAGGGAATTAACTATCATTCTTTTAACTACAATTACAGTGTTATTAAAACCAACAATCATGACTGAAGAAAAACATACAGAATACTATATGAATTTACCTTTCCAAAATGACTGAACACATTAAATCCATATAACAGAAAATATATTGTAGGTGCTGATGGTAATGCTATACTTTCTTAAAACTGTTTTTGTTTTTGTGGTTTTTCTTTAGATGAAAATACATGCAAAATAAGGTGAGAAAGCAGCACAAAAAAAAATAACTTCAAAATGTGTTAAGTGCTCTCTACATAAGAATATAGGTAGGTTCAAGGAATTTCTCTGCTTTCAACTAAAGATGGTAGACTGAACACATGTATTTAACTCTCTTAAGCTCTCTAAAAACTGCAATAAAGGAAAATCTTAAAGTACAAACTCAAAAGAGCAAAGGGAAAAAAGATAACATTTTGTATAAACTGGAAGTCAGGAAAGCAAGTTAATTTGAGTTATCTGATTTAGCAGGCTCTAAGTAAGCTGAATTTTAAGCCACAAGAAGAGAACAAAGAACAAACTCAATTTATAGCACAAACCCTCAATAGGCCCAGAAAGCAACAGTGCCAGGACTTTGCACATAAGGGTGAATGTGATACAAAAGTGAAATGACAATGAAAATCCATTTAACAGCAAATAAAATGACACCCAGGATTTCTCTCCTTTACTGTCCCTATTTGGTTACCAGAACGCCAATAGCCAGGAACATACACAAACATAAATACACACACACACACACACACACACACACACACACACACACACACGACATAAGAAATCTGACTAGTCCAAGAGAACAGGCTTCCCAAGGAAATAGCCCAGCCAGATCTCCCTGTGGTGAAGACCACAGGAGAAAAGCTCAAATAAAGCTTCTAATCTGCTCAAATGTCTCACACTTAAATATAATCAGTCATGAATCACCAGACATTTGAAGAATGAACCTGTATGAAAATGGGAGACTACAATAAAACAAACAAAAAAGCAACTTGGGACCTATGAAGAAGAAGAAAACTTCCCAAAAAACCTTAAAATTATGATCATCAGAAAGACAAAAGGATATATCACATCCATAAAACAAGAAAGGCATATTATTTTTTAAAAGGAACATTCAAAAATCAAAAAAGAACTCTTAGAAATTAAAAGTATGATAATAGAAATGAAAAATTCAACAAAGGGATAGAAAATAATTAAAATTTTACAAAAAGAAATAAAACAGAGATGGAAAATAAGAAGAAAAATAAATGAAAATTGGTACATCAATCCAGGATGTTGAGTTTTCAAATAATAAGAATTCCAGAAAGAGAGGAGAGAAAACAGGAGAGGAAATGAAAGACATAATTCAAAAAATTTCCTCACAACTAAAAGACATGCTTTTCTATATCTAAGGTCTCTAAGACAGGGGATAAAAATAAGCATACATTTAGATATATAACATCATGAAAATTCTGGAACAAGATAAGATGGAGAAAAACGTTTTTCATATATAGGATCAAGAATCAGTATGGCAGGCACCTGGGTGGCCCAGTTGGTTAAGCGTCTGCCTTCAGCTCAGGTCATAATCCTAGGGTCCTGGGATCAGGCCCCACATTGGGCTCCCCACTCAGCAGGGAGTCTGCTTCTCCCTCTGACCCTCCCCCCTGCTCGTGCTCCCTCTCTCTTTCTCTCAAATAAATAAATAAAATCTCAAAAAAAAAATAAAAAAGAATCAGTATGGCAGTGATTTCTCAACAGCAGCTTGTGGATTCCAAAAGATAATGAAACAACCTTTAAAATAATGAGAAAAATGATTTCTAACCTAAAATTCTATACCCACACCTCACACCTGTCAGAATGGGTAAAATCAAAAACAGAAGATACAAGTGTCGTCAAAGATGTGGAGAAAAAGAAACCCTTGTGCACTGTTGGTGGGAATGCAAACTGGTGCAGCCACTGTGGAAAACAGTTATGGAGGTTCCTCAAAAAATTAAAAATAGAGGTACCACATGATCCAGTAATTCCACTACTGGGTATTTACCCAAAAGATACAAAAACACTAATTCGAAGTGATATGCACCCCTGTGTTTACTGCAGCATTATTTACAATAGCCAAACTATGAAAATAGCCCAACCGTCCATCAACAGCTGAATAAAGAAGATGTGAAATATATATATATATACATACATACATACATATATAATGGAATATTACTCAACCAAAGAAAAGAATGAAAAAGACAAACAAAAAACAGTCTCTTGGGGCGCCTGGGTGGCTCAGTCTTTGAGCATCTGCCTTCGGCTCGGGTCATGATCCCAGGGTCCTGGGATTGAGCCCCGCATCCGGCTCCCTGCTCAGCGGGAAGCCTGCTTCTCCCTCTCCTACTCCCCATGCTTGTGTTCCCTCTATCGCTGTGTCTCTCTCTGTCAAATAAATAAAAATCTTAAAAAAAAACACTGTCTCTTAACTATAGAGAACAAACAGATGCTTACCAGGGAGGAGGTTGGTGGGGGGAGGGGGGGAGTAAAATATGTGAAGGGGGTTAAGAGTACACTTATCATGATGAGCACTGAGTCATGTATAAAACTGCTGAATCACTATGTTGTACACCTAAAACTAATATAACACTGTATGTATACGGAACTGGAATTAAAATCAATTAATATTTAAATGAAATAAATCAAAATAAAATTCTATGCCCAGACAAACTGTCAGTCTAGTGTGAGGGTAGAACAAAGCCATGATTTGATTAATCAACATTTGATTAGATAATCAACATTTCAATAATTTTTAATTCCTCATACCTTTTCTCAGGAAACTACTAGAATATGTGCTCCACCAAAATGACAAGGTAAAACAATGAGTAATAAACATAATCAAAGGAAAAGAAAATCCAGAGAATAGAGAAGTAAAGAGAACCCCAGGATAATGGTGAAGGGAGATGCAAGATGTCAGCTATGCATCCAGCTGAAAGGGCAGGCAGTACAGATCAGTGTAGACCCAAAATCTTCAGGAGAGATTTTTTTCAAGAAAATAAAACTGGAAGAGACCTTAAGTGTTTAAATGTATTGAGATAAGATACACAAAATGAGGAGGGTTTGGGGTTGAATTCGTGATCAACACAGAAAAATAAGCAAACATAAAAATAAAAAAGACAATTATTATTAATTTTTAAAAAATTGTGGAGGAAAGCAAAATTAATCAGACTTTACTACCTGGCTCAGCTATACTCACATTAACATAGTTGTAAGAATATAAGCACAATGGGAGAAGGGGATTTTCTACATATAACACACGTAGAAATAGTTATTACTCCTAGCATATATGTCGTAGGGTTGGAAGCAGAGCATGAGAGTTAAATCCTTGTCTTACATAGAAGAAAGTCAGTAGGTAACATCTAAAATTGCAAATTCAAGAAGTAGCAATAGACTTGTTATTAGAAACATGGAAGTAACTGGTTGCTTCTTGGGAAGGCAAAATATTGGAGTGTGAAGATGTTCAGGTCAGCTGTTTCTCATTATAGGCCTATAGAACTCTGACTCTCTCCTTTGATAAAATTTAAAACTATACACATACAAAAAAATTTCCTGACACTAAAAATTATAAGAATCTAGAATGCTGTCACCTAATAAAAATAACTAACAATTATTCAGAATGCTCTATATACTGTTCTAAATAGTTTACATTATTAGCTCATTTAATTCAAAAGAACATTTTGACCTTAGTACTATCACTTATCCCTTACTATTTCTATCTCCCCCTGAGGAATTCAGGCTCAAAGAAGTTAACTACCTATGTTCACTTAGCAAAAAAAAAAAAAAAAAAAAAAAAAAAATGGAACCAAAATTTCATGGAGCAGGGAGCCCCAGAAACCAGTCTATTAAATAGTGTGTCTGGAGAATTTTTTTTTTAATCTTGTTCCTTCCATGGGGTTGGTGGTGGTTGCTCATGAGATTCCTTCCATCTGGACACTCTCTCCCATCCCACCTCATCTAATTAAAGTCTATTCATTCTTCATCTCTCAAGTCAAGGCTTTCCTAACCCACAAGTCTAGGTTCAGTTTCTTTGTTATATATGTGCTTACAGAACTCAGTACCCTGCTTCAGAGCACATTCATTATTATGGTAATCATATACCCTCATGTGTGTGACTAGTTACATATACAACCAGTGACAGCCCCAACTAGAATAAGCTCTTTGAGGGCATGGGTCACATCTGTTTTTGCACAACACTATAGCCCCGGGACCTTAACAAATAAACTGAATGAATATATAAATGCATGAGCAGACAACTTAGGTTTCTGAAATATGGTTTAAATATATTCTCTCGGGGCAACTAGAGGACCCTTTGTGGTCCTTGCTATTCCTTAGACTCCAACCCTCCAGCTTCTCCAAGGAGCTTGGGGAGAGCAAATCTTGGTAATGCAAGCCAAAACACTCTTTCAAAGAAAAAGTTTCCCCAACCTGCACAAAACAGCTTATTTGGTTTTTGTTTGGTTTGGTTTTGTTTTAATGAAGCCAGTTGGTTAGGTTTGTTATGAGTAGTGAAAGGCAGTAGCATTCCCTGACCTGAGATCTCTTGTGCCTTCCCACCATTCTATATGCTGAAAGATTATTAGGGCATGGAAGGCAGCATTCCGAACTCTGAGATCCTTTCTCAGAAGATGAGATGCTTCAGAATCATGTATGAAGAAATAGTCATTACTTTATCCTGTTTGCATTATGAAAACTCCTCCAAACTGATTATCTAGTTCATTATACACCAAGAAAAAGAAATGATTGATTAGCTAAAATTTTCCTTTTTAAGCAGCAGTAGTAACAGCATCATGCAGACAAAGGTCAGAGCTCCCTACACTTAAACATTTTGTCTCCCAAGGGTCTCCTCTGATCACCCCTATAAGAAAATTCATCAAGGTCTCTCTTTAGGTGACAGTAGGGACACGTCTGGAGGGTGGCTAGGGTATCCACATATGGGCAAAGCTGCTTATTTGACTAAATAGGAAGACCTGTTCCAACCATGTCATTTAGTCGCAGACAACTAAATTTTCCCTGGATTAACACATATTAGTTTGTCTCTATTTTTTAACTAGCCGGATACACATCTTCACCTTTAACAGAAACACTTTTATTCCATGCAATTTAATAAACACATAAAAGATTCGGTGACAGCTCATGAAAAAGTGCTCAACATCGCTCGGCATCAGGGAAATACAAATCAAAACCTCAATGAGATACCACCTCACACCAGTCAGAATGGCTAAAATTAACAAGTCAGGAAACGACAGATGTTGGCGAGAGTGCAGAGAAAGTGGAACCCCCTCCTACACCGTTGGTGGGAATGCAAGCTGGTGCAACCACTCTGGAAAACAGTATGGAGGTTCCTCAAAAAGTTGAAAATAGAGCTACCCTACGACCCAGCAATTGCACTACTGGGTATTTACCCCAAAGATACAAATGTAGGGATCCGAAGGGGTACGTGCACCCTGATGTTTATAGCAGCAATGTCCACAATAGCCAAACTATGGAAAGAGCCAAGATGTCCATCGACAGATGAACGGATAAAGGAGAAGTGGTGTATATGTGTGTGTATACACACACACACACACACACACACACACACACACACACACACACACTGGAATATTACGCAGCCATCAAAAAGAATGAAATCTTGCCATTTGCAATGACATGGATGGAACTGGAGGGTATTATGCTGAGCAAAATAAGTCAATCAGAGAAAGACGTGTATCATATGACCTCACTGATATGAGGAATTCTTAATCTCAGGAAACAAACTGAGGGTTGCTGGAGTGGTGGGGGGTGGGAGGGATGGGGTGGCTGGGTGATAGACGTTGGGGAGGGTATGTGCTATGGTGAGCGCTGTGAATTGTGTAAGACTGTTGAATCACAGACCTGTACCTCTGAAACAAATAATACATTATATGTTTAAAAAAAGAAGATAGTAGGAAGGGAAAAATGAAAGGGGCGAAATCGGAGGGGGAGACAAGCCACGAGAGACTATGGACTCTGAGAAACAAACTGAGGGTTCTGGGGGCGGTGGGGGGATGTGTTAGCCTCGTGATGGGTATTAAAGAGGGCACGTACTGAATGGAGCACTGGGTGTTATAGGCAAACAATGAATCATGGAACACTACATCAAAAACTAATGAGGTGATGTATGGTGATTAACATAATAAAATTTTTAAAAAATGATTCGGTGACATCTCACTCATTGGTGTCTTCAAAGAGTCTGCATACGGTTGTAGGTGTTTTGTCTTCTGACAGGTCATCATTAGCGGAATTCAAAGATGGGTCTTTGGATGGTGCTTTTGATTTCGTTCAGCCTGCTTTACAGCACACCTAGACTGCTCTGAAGAAGATGCATCAAAGACATCATGATTCCACATGCTCTGCCCTGACTGCACTTTCCCATCTGTTATCCTCCCGGAGATCTAAGGCCGTGTGTCTGGCTCTACTCTCCTCATTAGCTACTATCCCACTCTCGTCCACTGCAAGCTAGAGCTGCTCTTTGTTCTTCACTGTTTTGCCTTGCATTCTCAGAGCCAAATATCAATACTGCTCACATCGTTCCAAATGTTCAGAATCAAAAGTCACATTAACAATTCTTTCTGAATATGCTGTCCATTTTTAAAGGGTTTTTTTTTAATTTATTTACATGGACTCCTTTTCACATTTAAAAAAGACATACACATTTACTTTAAGAGGCAGGTGCCCTGTGATCCTCCAAGAGATTGAAAAAATGCCCTTAGATACTGCTGGCTCATATTTAATAGCACACACAGATTTGACTTTCATTTTGTCCCGTCTTCATTCCGATCATTCATATTTAATGTTACACATACTTGACTCCCTGACTTTTTTTTTAATCTCGTATGCTGAATGGTGCACAAATTAATCCCGTATTCCACTATCCAGCAACTTGTCATTATTTATCAGCATTGACTGAGCTATCATTGTCATCTATTCATTAGCTTTCGAAAGATTTAAGCTTCTTCTCCTGTATAATCTAGCTATGTTATTTATCATATTCTGTCAGTAACTCCTCTTTTTAGTGGTATCCGCTTCACAGCAATAGATCATCTTCTGGGCCGAACTTCTCCTGAATATCAGAACTGCTACTTTTTAGCTAACACTGTTAACCTTGATGGGGCTCGCTGTTTGAATAGATCAAACTCTGTTGTCCTAGTAACCAGCAATGGTGCCTCATCACTAAATAGTCTTGTGACACCATCTAGTTTCTGTAATTCCCACTGAAGAGAGCTACCCACTGCCTTCCCAGAAACATTCTAAGAAAGCAGACCCACAGCCTTCTAAGGAAGCTGGATTTGGTCTCATATGGGAAAATCCTCAGCTCATGAAAGCTTTTCTTTTCAGAGTACATGGGAGAGCAGGTGCTAGTCAGCGATACAGCCCCATTTCCCGGCACTCAAATAGAGGGGGAGGCCTGAAATAGTGTATTCATTTATGTTCATTTCAGGGCCGCTTCTTAAATCTCCTGGGATGTCTGTCCTCCAGACTAACTGGGCTTGGCTCTTAAAGTGAAAACTCACCCTCGCCAATAATCAGCACTCATCCTGACTTCTTAATGGCTTCAGAATCAAAACAAATCTGACTTGTGAATGGCTGGCTCAGCCCACGACTAAAAACAGGCTACATAAGATCAGAGTATGCTCCATGGATGCCAGCAACCAGCATGATATCCTTGGACTAAGGGCAGTCACATTTCCAGCATGTGGCTTCTTCCCATGCCATTTTGTTGTCTCCTGGCTTGTTTCCAAATGAGTACCCAATTAGGCCCTGGAAGAAAGAGATAAAGCAGAGCCAGTGGGTAAGGTAACCTCAGAGAGAAAATGTTCACATACCCTTTAGCATGAATCACAGCAAAAAATAAAATTAAAAAAAAATAGGTTCGTCTATGTGGCAAAAGAAGAAAATGTGAAAATAAGAGGAAAAAAGCAAATACTGATTTGAAAAAATAGCCAAGGCTCTGAATGGGACATACAAATAATTCTTTTCAGTCTAATTCTTTCCACATAGTCAGTCAGTGCCCAACAAACATTGGTTGGATCAGAGTCTTTCTTGAAAGCTGTATCATTATAGCCCCAGTCCACTTCAATAAGGTAAATAAGGTTCACTCATGGATCAGCAGGGCAAGCTCACTGAGGAAGGAACTATTCTATACATTCCTTCAATGCTATGTAAGAAGCAGGTGATCAACAAATACTCATTGAACAAATGGATGAGCTAAGAGATGAACACCTGAGTCTTTCACTGACCTCAGCCCCGGAGCGATGCCTGCTCTACCTCACGAAGATCTAACCACCATGAACTATTCCATTTGAATCTTACTGTAAAAGTTGAAATTTTCTATCATAAACTTGGCTTTTATGCTTCAAGCTGAGAGTGTTTTTACTTGGATAATAGTGTCTCCTCTGGCTTTTTTCTCCCTTACGTAGCCATTTTGTTTAGTATTTACCATCTATGATGGAGCAGACACAGGTGTTGCTACAAATTTCGTGTTGCACTGCACTCCAGGACTTACAGCATGTTTTATCATGGAACCACATTTTGGCCTTAATAAAACTCAGCACCGCACAGCATGACGTTCACTATAATCTAATTAAATACAATGCCAAGGGAAATATGTCACTGTGAAGGTGAAACACACATTATTTCCTTCTCCCTTCTATGCAAGGGGCAGCTAAGGCACAGTTTAGTAAGAAAGTATTTAACGCAGTAAGGTTCAGCGATTTGCCAGCAAGACAAAAAAAAAGAGAAAGAAAGAAAGCAAGGATATAGGAGAGAGGAGAAAACATAGAAGAGAAATTTAAGGAGGAAGCAAAAGATGCGATGAATGATCAGCAGTGTTTCACTTATTTTTTTTTCCTTAAACCAAAATCTCAAAGAATTTCCACACTTAGCGATTTCTGAGAGATAATGAGTTTCCCCGAGCAATAGGGAAAAGACAAAAAAGATTTGTTTACCCCCATTACTGACCAGCTTCTTAAAGGAACTTATACAAATAGCTCCCCAAAATAGTGAGAATCTATTTTGTTTCCCCACTCTGGTGTGACAACAGATAGTTAAGGCAAGAACCATCCTCAAAAGGCAGGATGAGCTGAGTTCCAGTCCTGGCTATACGTTTCACTGACTGTAACATAGGGCATGTCAATTGACATTTTGGGCCCTCAGCTTACTTATTTAAAAGGTAAAGACATTGAGTCAATTATCAATGCTAAGAACCAATATTGATTTTATGTAAGAAAATCTACGCATCTGAACTTCTGTCTTACCTACACAATGTAAAATTTCTGGTAGGGTCAGTGGATGCTTTAGCTCACAATGCAAGTATTCACAAACCTAGGACACTAGACCAATGCTCAAGCACATCAACACTCCTCTCTCCTGCAGCCTAGGAGACGTGGGCAAATGAAGGAATGCAGTACTTTCAAATGTGATTTACTGATGATCAAGGAGGTGGCTAGTGTCCCCCTTTTAGCAAGCAACTCCAATCTCTCTAAGAGGCTCATGGGTCCTCTCTCTCAGTTTGTAGGGTAGAAAATGTATCCCTCTCTCTCCGTAAGAGAATGAGAATACCATGGCATTCTACTTCCATGAGCCACTTTAAAGATTCCTTTTCTCTGTTAAACACTAGAAGTAGGTTTAAGACTTAGCTTTGACCACCTCTTAAGACGTCATGTGAAGGTGAGTCTAATATCTCTTAAAAAAATGGAGGCAATGCCCCCTATGGTTCTCAGGTTTGAGCTTCACCTGTAAGTCCAAGACAACAGGAAGAGTCCCACTGAACATTTGTCAGATACATCTTAAATTTTATACAGCCCAAAGAGAGTCCTTTCTTTGACCACCCTCTCACCAACAAATAAAAACCTGGTCTTCTTCAACTCATCATGATGCTACTAGCCAACCTACCAGCTGCTCAAGCCAGAAACCTAGAACACAGTCTCAAAGTCTCTTCTCCCCTACTCCCAACCTATCAGCAAGCTTTCTTGACTCCACATGCTCCAGCACCAGCCTGGATCCAAGCCACCATCATCACTTGCTGAGATTCCTGCAATGGCCTAACTGGTCTCCCAGCTTCCACTCTTGCCCAGCTGTATTCCATCCTCCACCCAGCAGCCAGCCAGGGCAATCTTCTGAACATAGAAGTCAAATTATGTGACACTCTGCTGAAAACAACCCCAATGCTTTCTAATCTGCTTGGAATAAAATCCCCCAAGTCCTCCCACATTACCAACCCCACTTACTCTATTTTCCCACCTACTCACTGCTTCCCAATCACTTAGGTCTTCCTTATTTTCTTTGATATAGAAGCTCATTTCTACCTCTGGGCCTTTGCACCCACTGTTCCTTCTCCCTAGAACACACTACACCCAGATCTTGTCATCTGAGCGAGCATTCAAACATTTCCTCCTCAGTAAGGCCTTCCCTAATTATCAATCCTACCAATCAGTTATTCTCTATCATAACTTTTTATTTTTCCCTTAGTTCTATGCATAAGTCAAAATTCTCTTATGTATTTATTTGCTTGTGCAGGGGTACCACTTTACTCTCAAACTTCCTAGCATAGGGCCAGGCCATAGTGCTCACTCAATGAATTTTTGCTAAATAAATGAATTTTCCCCTCAGATTTCATGTATGAAGTGATTCTTCAATGAGCTTCTGTGAGCTAACATCTATGAATCTTCAGAGAAGGTAGCAAACTATTACAAAGACTATTGGCAGTCCTTACTTGGGTTACTGCTTTAAATAAAATTTCTTCCAGGATGCCTGGGGGGCTCAGTCAGTTGAGCATCTGACTCTTGATTTCGGCTCAGGTCACAATCTCAGGTCATGAGATCAAGCCCTGCATGGGGCTCCATGCTCAGCACAGAGTCTGCTTGAGTTTCTCTCCCTCTGCCCCTCCCCCCACCTCTCTCACTCTCTCTCTCTCTCTTCCCTCCCCCTAAAATAAATAAACAAATCTTTAAAAAATAAAATAAAATTTCTTCCAACCATTTAAAGTATTTAGTTCAATTCTGGGGTGCCTGGCTGGCTCGGACGAGCATGCAACTCTTGATTTTGTGGTTATGGGTTTGAGCCCCATATTGGGTATAGATATTACTAAAATAAATAAATAAATAAACTTAAAAAAATAAAATAGGGGCACCTGGGTGGTTAAGTGTCTGCCTTTGGCTTAGGTCATGATCTCAGGGTCCTAGGATCAAGCCCCACATCGGGATCCCTGCTCAGCGGGAAGTCTGCTTCTCCCTCTCCCTCTGCCTCTGCCTCTCCCCTTGCTTGTGCCCTCTCTGTCTCTCTCTCTCTCAATTAATAAATAAAATCTTTTAAAAATAAAATTAAATAAATAAAATAAAGTACTTAGTTTAAAAGGGCTTTTTCTGAACCCATTCAAAGCTATTTTTTGTTTTGATATAATCACACATGAACCTCAATTTTATTTTTACACTTCTATTAGATAAATATTAGATAATATTATACAAATATTAGATAAATGTCTACCTCTGCTACAAGATAAGATTTTTCCAATAGCAGATCAAGAGAAACCCACAAAACTCTGTTGAAGATGAAATGACTAAATAATTTTTAATCTAAAACAGGATACCATGAGTGAAAGGGAGCACTATTAATAATTATGCTGAGACAACAACATAAACTAGGATATACTGTCATCCTAATTAAAGGCCACATAGGTAATTTCAAAAATGAGATGTGGTTGTTTGAGCTAATTTTTTATTTCTGATGGGAGAGTGTGTTGGATTATTGATTTTTTTTTAAAGAGAAATAGGAAGGAATGAAAAGAGAGCACAATATGAAAGAAACCAAAATAGAAAATAATTACTTTTTAAAGGATTTATTTTTTTTAGATTTTATTTATTTATTTGAGAAACAAGAGCATGAGCAGGGGAGAGGGACAGAGGGAGAGGGGGAAGCCGACTGCCAGCTGAGCAGGCACCACCCAGGTGCCCTGAAAATAATTATTTTTTAAAAATAGAGTGCAGATAACACTACTCAATAAATATAATAAATAAGCCTACTTTAGGTCTATATTTTGGTGAAAGGAAGGGCTTGAGACGAAGAGAAGGGTGAATAGACGGGGCAAGGACAGATAAGCAGAGAACGGCAGATGGGAAGAAAGAGAGAAGCAGGGTAGCTGGAAAGAATGGAGGGGCCATGAATGGACCCAAGAAGCTCTCACACATTGGGTTTCTCAGAAGAGAGATGCAGAGATGGATAGCGGCAGAAGCCTGGGGAAGGAGGCGGGAGTGAGCAGAGAAAGGAGTTCTGCTGCAACACAAGACCAGCAAAGGCTTCCACCCACCTCACAAGGAGCTCTGGAGCTGGGAAGGCCCTTCTGAGCTGTTCCGAGTTGGAACAAGGGAGCCCGGTCTTCAAAGCCCAGTGTCGATCAGTTACTGGATGTGGACCGCGTCTGGGAGGAGGGATGACTTTGAGTGAGGCGTTTAGCTGAGGCTCTCTCCAAAGAGAGTTGAAGGCACAGAGTCCACCACTGTTTAGTTAGGTCATTCAGTTTTTTCCTCTTCCTCTTTGCCTGTATGTATAATCTTCAGCATATTCCTAATCATCACTTCTATGCAGATGAGGAAAGTATATGTACACACCAGTTTTTCAATATTTCTCTTGACATATTCTTCTGGGTTAAAATATCCTTGAGGGCACAACTTGCACCTCGTCCTTACTATTGGATCCCAGTATCTCCTAAAATAAAGCCAACTCACGTGGTAGATGTTTAAAGAATTAGCCTCAGGGAATCAAAATGGGATTCACTCTGACCTCTGGGAACTTCCACATTCTGGAGCCAGTTGAAAGTGACTACTTCCCTCCTAATGATGACTTCTCTGAAAAGAACTGCCCATATTTTCCTTGAAATAATTAATAAATTTCTCTGTCGCCTAAATTATCATTCCTTTCTTCAGGCTACCCCTGAAATGCTGAGAGAAATCCATCTCTCCCACCCTTGGATCTCATCAATGAGAACATTCAAATATCTCAGGTTGCTCATAATTTTAACAGCATAGTAACAATGATGATGAATATTTTTAGTAAAACTGAACTTCTTCCAAAAGTTCTAAATACCCAGGCTTGATTTTTCTGTATATTTCTCACCTCCTACTTTTCCAACACTTTGAATGATGATTTTTAAACTAAAGAAAACGATCCCTGGACAATAACAATATGTAAAGCTATTTGCCTGTCCCTTTTTTCCTCTAACAAACTTGCTACAAATGTATAGTAAGACCCTTAGGGAAAAAAATTGAAACCCAGGGGCAAACTGTCGTCTGAGGCCTGCCCAACTACACAAGGAAGTTGAGATTTTTAAACATGTGGGGTCATTTATTAAATCGCCTTTTTTGTTTTGTTTTGTTTTGTTTTGTTTTAAAGATTTTATTTATTTATTTGACAGAGAGAGATAGCGAGAGAGGGAACACAAGCAGGGGGAGGGACAGAGGGAGAAGCAGGCTTCCCGCTGAGCAGGGAGCCTGATGCGGGGCTCGATCCCAGGACCCCGGGATCATGACCTGAGCCGAAGGCAGACGCTTAACGACTGAGCCACCCAGGCGCCCTAAATCGCCTTTTAATAACCACTTCTAAACGTTTGGATTTTCATTTGTCAGTAGAATGGGTCACCCTTTAAACTGATAGCTGTATAAAAATAATTTGGTTTTAACATATTATTTGTTAATTCCTCATATTTCAATTAACTTTGTTGGAGTTTTGTTTTTGTTTTTTTTTTTTTACTTACAACTCAGTTTGCTACTTTTACTAAGGATTTTTAGATATTTGTGATAATTAGATTTTTCAGTCTCCTGTTAGAAGTTTTGGCTTCTCCTTCAATTCCTTGCCACTGGCAGAGAAGAGTCACTGGATATTCTGATGGCTTAAACAAAACAGGCCGCCATCTTCAGAAAAAGTTAAACCGGGACAGGCAAATCTCAGAAGTAAGATTCTAAAGATTTCTAGCTATAAGAAAAGCAGGAAAGGTGAATGAAGGGATGGGTAGAAACAGGTTAAAAGGGATTAAAAATACACTTTTCATGATGAGCACTGAGTAATGTATAGAATTGTTAAATCATTATATTATACACTTGATGCTAATATAACACTGCATGTTCAGTCTACTTCAATTTTAAAAAAGAAAGAAAGAAAAGTAAAACTCTTTAAATTTTCATTCATGGATTATATTTCCATCAAGGTAGCATAATGGAGTCAAACAGATCTGAGTTCAAATTTGCTGACCAGCAGTGTGGCCTGGGGTAATCGTCTTTACTGCTCTGAGCCTTGATTTCCTCATTCATAACATGATCAGCTCTAGGGTCACCGAGAGGATCTAATAGACACTTGCGACAGCATCTGGTGCAGAATAAGCAATTCAGAAAATAGTAGCTATTACCATTAACTCTATTGTTCAGGGTAAGTGCTTAAAATATACAAAATGTCAATAATGAGCACACATAGTGTAGCGTACTTACATTCATGATTGAACATCAAACTATGTTTAATGATGATTGGACTCCAGATTCATGATTAGGCATGCAAATAATTAGGAACACCTACTTCTCAAAGTACAACGCTTTTAATGACCTCTGAACTTTTTTATTTTTCCTTTCCTAAAAGAATTCAGGAGTTTACTTTCTTCTTATCTTGGTAAGTCTCAGGCTGAGGGGCAGACCACACACTACTGGTTGTAGCTGGGAACACACACCACCATCATCCTTCTATGACAAATTACTCCATTAATATTTTCAGGTGAGTCTTTCCATAGACAATTTCAATATCCCTCACCAGCCATTTGTCCTACATCTTTTTACGTTATGCATACATCTCTCCACCAATCTGCAATAATGACTTATGAGAACATTTCCCTGAGCGTATGTTTAAAACATCAGTCAGTATTTTTCTTTTATTATTATTAATGAATATATTTCTTTCACATTGGCTGTCACATTTTTGGTGCTTGTCACAGGCTTGTAAACACTAACAAGATTAAGAAAAGCTTTGAGTTATCTGGATAATTGCTTACCTCATATAAGGATGATCTGGCAATTCATTAAATTAAATTATGAGTGAAGCACTGCTGAGTAGCTAAGAACATCAGCTATTTCAGACTCAGTAAGAAGTGGGAAAGTTTGGGAAAAGTCTGAGCTGAACCCCAACCGAGCTTCTATTGATCTGGCTGGGTTTTTTTATTTTTAATTAGAAACTGACTTCTACAGTCATTGTACATTAGCTACAGATTAAAACAAGTGGGGAGATTTGGAATATACTGACATTTACCTAAAAAATCTGATATTATATGCTGTTCCCACAAATGCAATATTAAATGGAGCATTGAAGTAATTATCTGGATAATTAAAAAACTGATGATATGCTATTAAGGAAAGAATGGGAAACAGGGAATGTAAACTCAAATCATCCATTAAAAAAATCATTGCCTCTCTTTTAACCACTATTAGTTTCCAAATGAAATGCCTCATTTAGGTGACAAGAATTTCCAAAGCAAAGAAAATATTTCAAAGTGATGATGTCTGATTGTTTTTCAAAGCATTTGAAAAACAATGATTCACATCTGTAAAAAGAGACAAACTCTGTCTATGGAATCACAAGTAAAAATTTTGCCTACATTACTGAGGTTTTCTCACAAGGTCAGCCTTGCCAAATGCAAGCTCAAATGAGAAGCAGGAAAACAAGGTCTTCGATGTGTTTGAAATGCCAGTGAAGCAGCTTTTCCTCCCCCGCTGTCTTCCATGAGATCACAGTGGGTGGAGAAGACACACAAAAGTTAAGGCAGCGAGACAACCCAAGACTGGTTTGAAAACAGAAACTGGAATCGTTCATACAGAGATCGTTGACATCATCAAAGCATTTTCTCTTAGCCTTGCCATCCAGATTTATTACGTCTTTCCCCCACATGAAACCTAATAGGATGTGAACCAGAAATACAAGTCCAGACCTGTCTTTTACCGTCCTATTCAGCAGCCTTCCTCACTAGCCCGGGCTTCCCAGGACGAGATGATGAAGCTTGGGACAGACCCAGGAACAGACCCGTCTAACCCCCAGGCCACCGCTTCACACTCATATGAATTGTTCTCTTTGAGGGAGCCCCACATCAAGCTTTCTTTTGACAATTTAACATGAAACGTTGTGTCACACTGATCAGTCCCTGAGTTCACACTCCTTGAACAGGTTGAATGAAGGAAAATAAACCCACCATCTGTTCCTGACACTTGTTTAATTTTGGAGGGAATATAAAATCTGACTAACTCTGTAAGAAGAGCCGAGAAAACGTAAACAAAGCCTCTTAATTTAAAACTGACTAAACGCATGTTTTTCCCAGCTCCAGACAATCTGCTCTCTTCCAGCTGTGCTTGCTCAATTCTGCATCATTCTGGGAGCCCTGGTGTCACAGCAGTGAATAGGCAGGGTTCAGTGGAGATGAGACTGTGCCAACCTGGCCTCCCCCACAGCATACAAACGAGTGCCCTTATGAAAGCATTAATAATGCAGAGCACATCAAGGTAGACGGCTTGGCACGGCCCTGAATGCACATCAACAGAGGCAGCCGGGACTCGCCAGCCTGAATGTGTCGGCACAGGCTGACTGCAGGTGTGCCTGGTCTCCTAATCGCCAGTCTCCTTTCCCGTCACCCTCAAGGGCTTCATGAATAAAGATGAAGGACAAACACTTTCTGCCTCTCTTTAGTACCTCAGCAGGTGCACACTTAATAAACTTTCTTATCTCTCTGGGTACGAATGACCTCAGAGATTCCACAAAACCAAACCTGTCATTATTTTTTTCTCCTTCCGTCCACAAAAAAAATATGTCCGAGCCACTGAGGAGGAGGAGAGAATGCATGGATGACAACAGTAAAAGAAACAAATTAATCTCGGAGAGATGCAGAATGTCCACACAGAAAATATCCACCCACGGTCACAATGTGCCTCTTTCCTTAGCAACCCATCTGCTCCACTTACCAAAGAAAAACCACCCAATCCAAAAGTTTTCACATGTTAGCGTGTGATAAGGAGTCCCTGGGATCTCTAAGGAAGATTTCCAAATAGCTTTGGAAAGAGAAATTTGGTTTGTGTTAATTTGATCATCATCTGAAGGGATGGCCAGCCCCAAACTCTAAAGCTGTATGCAACTCCTACAAACTTTACATGTAGCATCATGGAAAGCATAAAGGGGGAAAGGGATATTACAGAGTATTTTCACATTGTGATTTAAGATCAGATTATGACCTTTAAGACACCCACAATAATATCAGAGTATAAAGACACAAATTTATGGCTGAGCCAGTCAACAATTAAACACATTTTTAAAGGTACAATGATCTAAAAGTAGATTTGTTTTTATATGTGACAGCTTCCTTCATTCCGTAGTGAGTAACACATAGTAGGCATTTGCCAATGCTTTGCATGCTTGGGTGACTTAACACTGAAAAATTGTGGATCTTGCTACTGATCTCTCTTGCTTCCCTAAGTGTTCACTGCCTCCTTCTACCAACCAGTTGAGGTGGCTTCTTCAAATACACATGCCAAAAAAACATAATATATAAATCAGAGGACAAAGCATGAAAATCAAGGGAAACACGAACTGAAGTCAAAAGACAAAACAAAATGAAGACAAAAATGCAAACGCATTGTGTACAGTTCATAAAGGCCCTATCAAGTTTCTTCCAAACTTCCTGAGAGCCAAAGGAAAGAGAAAAGTAAATTTCTCTGAGCAACATATACACTTGTGTTACCAGAAAAGATCAAACATCCCAAGTCCTCAGAGGAAAGAAAGTTCTAAATTAGCACCAGTGTGAAAAGCAAATGTTCCCATGCATTTTCCTTACCTGCTGGTACACAAATACAGCAGATCTTCTCCTGCTTCAGACCTCCGTAGTCACTCTTCTGCTCTCCGAATGCCCTTCCCCCCACTCAGTCACGTGCTTCAGTCTCCTACCGCCTCCAATCTTACCCCAAACAACATAGGCTCAGTGAGGCCTCCTCAGCGCCCCTGCTTAAGACTGCAGAGCTCCAGTCTTACCCTGCACTGTCACGCTCTCTCTCCAGTTCATTTTTCTGCATTGCGTGTACCATCTTCTCACATACCATAAAGCACATTCATTCTGTCTATTGTCTATAACTCTGGGCCCATCACCAACTAGAACATAAGTCCACAATATCAGAATGTGTCTGTTTTGTTCATTACTATGTCGCAGGCCCATAGTATCTGGCAAATTTATTAAATGAATGAACAAATGGGCAAGTTCTCAGTATTATTATGATGTGCAACAGCTTCCCTTTGTGAAGTAATTCCACTGGGCAAGAAATTTGGTTCTATTATGTACACATTTAGTGATGTGGCTTGATCCAAGGTCAGATTTAAACCACCTATGGTGGCTCTTAACCATATCTGGTCACAGACTCCTTTGAGATTCCCAAGAAACAGACCCTCTAATGTAATGCTGTCCAATAGAAATATAATGCAAGCCACACATATCACGTTAAATTTTCTAGAAGCCACATTTAAAAATGAAATTAATTTCAATAATGTATTTTGCAGGGCAGCTGGGTGGCTTAGTCCGTTAAGTGTCTAACTCTTGATTTTTGGCTCAGGACATGATGTCAGGGTTGTGCAATTGAGCCCCAAATTGGGCTCTGTGCCCCGTGTGGAGCCCACCTAAGATTCTCTCTCTCCCTCTGCCCCTCTCCCTCCTAAAAAGTAGGATACACAAATTGTCATTTCATTTTTTGCATACACAAATTGTCATTTCAACACGTAACACTATATAAAATATTATTAAGCCATCTAGTTTGTGGTAATTTGTTAGAGTAGCCACAGGAAACTAATATATAAAAAAAAAAAAAAAAAAAAAAAAAAAAAACCAAGATGCAAACTACCAAAATCAGGAACAAAAGAAGGAGCATTGTTACTGACCTTTCAGAAATTAAAACACTAAAAAGAAAATATTATAAATTACCTTATGCCAGGGTGCCTGGGTGGCTCAGTTGGTTAAGCATCTTCCTTTGGCTCAGGTCATGATCCCTGAGTCCAAGGATGGAGCCCTGCATTAGGGTTGTCCCCGTTCAGCGGGGAGTCTGCTTCTTCCTCTGCCACCCGCCTCTTGTGCGCTCTCTCTCTCTCACTCTCTCTCTCAAATAAATAAATAAATAACCTTATGCCATGAAATTAGAAAGCTTAGATGAATCCTATGAATTCCTAGAAAAACACAAATTTCCAAAACTGAATCGATACGAAAGAAAAAATCTGAATAGTCTTACAACAAGAAAATAAGTTAACAATTAAAAATTCTCTCACAAAGATGAGTCCAGGCCCTAAGGGCTTCACTGGTAGGTTCTACCAAATATTTTAAAAGGAAAAACTACTGATCCCTTACACATTCTTTCAGAAAATAAAGACAGAGGAAGCACTTCTCATTTCATTCTATGTGAACAATATTATCCTGAGAACAAATCCAGTCAAAGACATTAGAAGAACAAAATACTACCAACATTCCTCATAAACATGGATGCCAAAATTCTTAACAAAATACTAGCAAACTGAATCTAATGACATATTAAAAAGCTTATACGCCATGACCAAGTAGGATTTGCCCAGGAACATGGCTAGTTTAGTAATGAAAATCAATTAGTGTAATATACCATATCAATAGAATAAATGATAAATCTACATGATCATCTCAACAAATGCAGATAAAGTAATAGACAAAATCTAACACCATTCTTAATTTAAAAAACAAAAACAAAAACCTCTGAACAAACTAGGAATGGAACCTGACAACGAGCATCCACAAAACACCCCATAGTTAACAGCACACAAGATAAAAGGCTTAATTATTTCCCCCAAAACTGTTACAATGGAAGGTTGTCTACTCTCTCCACTTCTATTAAACAATGTACTACAAATTTTAGTCACTATAAGAAGACAAATTAAAAGAAATTAAAGGCATCCTGACTAAAAATAAAGACGTAAAACTGTCTTTAATTGCAGATTAAATGATCATACATATAGAAAGTCCTAAGAAATCATAAAACTCTACTAGAATTAATAACAAAGTCACAGGATACAAAATCAATATACAAAAATTAATTATATTTCTATATATAGCCATCAAAGAATCTAAAAATGAAATTAAGAAAACAATTCGGGGCGCCCGAGTGGCTCAGTTGTTAAGCGTCTGCCTTCGGCTCAGGTCATGATCCCAGGGTCCTGGGATACGTATGCCCCACACCGGGCTCCCTGCTCCCACTCCCCCTGCTTGTGTTCCCTCTCCCACTCCCTCTCCCACTCCCCCTGCTTCTCCCTCTCCCACTCCCCCTGCTTGTGTTCCCTCTCTCGCTGTGTCTCTCTCTGTCAAATAAATTTAAAAAAAAGAAAGAAAAGAAAACAATTCTATTTACAATGACATTTAAAAAGAATAAAATATTTAAGAATTACTTTAACAAAAGAAGTGTAAAATTTACATACTGAAAACTATGATTAAGCCCCTCCCCAAAAATCTATAATTGCTGAAATAAAGTAAAGAAGGTCTAAATAAAGGGAAAAACTTCCCATGTTTATGGATAGACTCAATATTGTCAGACTGATCAATAAATTCAATTCAATCCTTACAAAATCTCAGGAGGACTTTTTTGTAGAAATTTACAAGCTGATCCCAAAATTTATATGGAAAAGTAAAGAACCTAGAATAGCCAAAACAATTTCAAAAAAGAACAGAGTTGAATCTTTTACACTGTCCAATTTCACAACATACTCAAAAGCCATAGGAATCAAGACTGTAGTGTTGACAGAAGGACAAATATATAAGATCAATGGAATAGAATTAAAGATTCGAGAAATAAAATCATCTGTCTTGACAAAAATGACAACACAATCCAATGTGGAAATGATAGTCTTCTCAGTAGATGGTGCTGAGATCATGGGATAAGCACATGAAAAAAAAACAATAATAATAAACTTAGACCCTTACATCATAAATACATAAAAATCAACTAAAAATGAATAATGGACCTAAATAGAAGAACTAAGCATATAAAACTCTTAGAAGAAGATACAGAAGACAATGTTCATGACACTAAACTAGGCAAAGAGTCTTTGATATAGTGCTAAACACACTATTCATAAAGAAAATAAATCAATATATTGGACTTCACCTAGGAAAGGTAAAGTTGTAGAGACAGAAAGCAGATCAATGGTTGCCTAGGGCTATGGCATGAGGGAACTCCTTGGAGTCATGGAAATGTTCTAAAACTTGATTGTGGTGATGGTTACCAAGTCTATAAATTCAACAAAAATCATTGACTTTTCAACTGTACACTTACAATAGGTGCATTTATGGAGAATAAATTTGATCTCAATAAAGCTGTTTTTCTAAAATGTGAAATGAGCAGTCATCTACCTTCCAGAAGTTCATAGTCTAAGAACATACAGATAATGTTTAAAAAAAAAAAAAACTGGTATCTGTTAATTCAGAGAATAACAAAACACTGGAGGAGGGAGGTGATATTACTTCAACTGTGTCAAAGTTACTTGTATCAAAAGGAGATCCCTGGGAGATGGTAAACATCCTGACATTCTCCTGACATGTTTTTCCTCCTGGCATTTTACAATGTTTAGTGTCAATGGATCCTGAAGCAGAAGACAGTAACTTAAATCTCGCAACAAGGTGTGAGCAGCCCAGGCACCAGAGAAAATAAAACCACAAAATCAAGACCCCCCCAGTAAGCTGTGCAGCTTTTTCCTGGAGGCATTTGTCAAGTTCTAAGTTGTTCAGGACAACAAGCTAAGAAGCAAAGCAGAAAACTGGAGCTAAGAAACTAAAAATCTAAGCATTGCTCAGAGCAGAAAAAATTTGGAGTTTCAGGACCTTCAAGGATGAATGGCCCTTGTAAACATCCCAGATTCTCAGTTGAAATCCCTGAAAGGCCATACTCTAGATGAGAAAAATAAACCAACTGACATAAACACTGAAATCCATCCTTAAATCATCTTCACCACTAGCTGAATCAAGGTGATCTGCCCCCACTGAGTCAAACTGCTGGCTGAAAGAAAATTACATCTCCGGAGGAATGTTGGTTCACAACCTTGGAGCTCCCTGGGAGAAATTCAAAACTTGCACCTATACACAAAGGGCAAGGAGAGACAGAAGAAAGAGGCAGACCACTCCAAATTGGGAGGTGGCAGGCTTCATAAGCCAGGGAATTTACATAGAAGGTTTGTCTTGGGTGTCTGTAATATACTATATCTTCATACCTACCCACTAGAATCTTGAAAGTTTATATAGAGGCCTTACCAGGGTTCAGTAACATATACTGTCCAGATGGTCTCAACAACATATTGTTCTCTTAAGGTTGCAGCCTTGAAATAGCTCCAGCTATGAGCAAAACATACAATCCAAGGACAGAGGAGGGGATGAGGGCCTCCAATTGCCCAGGTCCAAGTGGCAGGTCAACCAGCAGTCACATCGTCTTGATGACCTCTTCCAACAAGGAATAACACATCAGCCAGATTATGTGTAAATTGTGATACACAAAATCTGGCATTAAATGGAAACTTAGCAGGCGTATCAAGAGGAAGGAGCAAATAAGCATAAAAAGTGAAAATATATAAGAAACAGACCCACCAACAATCCAGATATTGGAATTTTAGATATTGAAGTAAACGTTTAATATGTTCATGAAAATAGATTGAGATGTGGAGTATTTTATCAGGGAACTAAAATCTATGAAAAAGTCCATAATTTAAAACCTTCCCACAAAGCAAATTCCAGGTCCAGCGACCTTCACCAGTGAATTCATCCAAATACTTAAGGAAGAAATAATGCCAACATTACACAAGCTCTTCTAGAGAACAGAAAAAGAGGGAACACTTCCCGGTTCCTTTTACATGGTGGGCATAACCTTGATACCAAAACCCATTGAGGATGTTAGAAGAAAAAAACATAAACCAATCTCTTTTTTGAATAGAGATCCAAAAATTCTAAGCCAATGCAATTCAGTAATATATGAAAAGTGCAGTTCATCACAATCAAACTGAGTTTATTCCAAAAATTTAAAGTTGATTTAACATTTTAAAAGTATTTTAATTAATCTATGAATTCTACCACAATCACAGAATAAAGGGAAAAACTCACATTTTTACCTCAACAGATGCAGAAAAAAACATCTGATGAAATTGAACATGGATTCATAATTTTTTTCTAAAGATTTTTTCATTTATTCATTTGAGACACAGAGACACAGAGAGAGAGAGAGAGAGAGAACATGAGCAGGGGGAGAAGCAGAGGGAAGGGGAGAAGCAGGCCCCCGGCTGAGCAGGGAGCCCAACGCAGGGCTCGATCCCAGGACCCTGGGATCATGACCCGAGCCAAAGGCAGACGCTCAACCATCTGAGCCACCCAGGCGCCCTGGATTCATAATTTTTAAAGTTCAGTAAAATTAGGAGGAGAAAGGAACTTCCTTAATTTAATGAATGGTATATTTTTAAGACCTACAACAAATACTACACTTGATGAAACAGTGAAAGTTTGATCCATCAGATCTGGAATGTAACAAAGAATGCCAGTCAGCACCACTTTGTCAACCTTGAACTAGCCAATGAAACAAAACAAGAAAAAGAAATAAATGGTATAAGAAATGGAAAAGAGACCCAGTAGTGGAGGCTTATAAACATGGGGACGACCGGTGCGGGGCCTGGACCGCCGTCCGCTGGTCTCGACACTCCGGGATCCACAGACGATCGGCTTTTCCTGGTGAAAGATGGAGTTTTCCTTGGTACTGTGGCTGCAGCAGGAATGCTAGCCGGATTTGTTACAACATTATCATTGGCTAAAAAGAAGAGCCCTGAATGGTTCAATAAGGGTAGGATGGCCACAGCCGCCTTACCAGAGAGCGGGTCTTGCCTTGCCTTGCGAGCCCTGGCTTGGGGCTCACTTTACGCGTGGTGTGGGGTTGGTGTGATCAGCTTCGCAGTCTGGAAAGCTTGAGGAGTTCACAGTATGCAGAGAAATGGTGAAGGCGGCCATTTGGAGGCAGAACACACACACCTTATTCTTCCCCACAGGGATGCAGTTCAGAAAACTTAACCCTGTTTTTATTTGTACTTATTGGGATTATTTTTACTTGGCATCTGTAGCAAAAATAGAAAATCAGTAATCCCAGGGATCTGTGTTGAGCCATTATATATGTTAAAGACTGAAGAGAATTTGTGTTTATAAAATTTTCACTTCAGAATTCATTCGCTAGAGAAGCCCTTTTCCCACCCTAGTCCGAGGCAAGTACTTTCCTGGAGGCCCTTGAGATGCCCCGCAGGCTTGCCGCCATGCGCAGCCGCAGTAGGGGCTGCGGGGGCCCTCCGACCGCACAGCCTTGCGCAGCCGCAGTAGTGGACTGAGGGGCCTCCCAACAGCCACGGGCTTGCGCAGCCGCAGTAGCAGGTAGAGGGGGTATGCAACGGTTGCTTGCAGCTTTTCCTCGCGCCTCAGAGCTTGTCTGTCGCTTCCCCCGGTTCTCTTCCTCCGCCTCTGGAGTAAGTGGCCATGAGTTGGGCTGTGGGAGTCCTGCGGGCCGGCCGGAGAGTGGGCGCTGGGAGAGTGACTTCGTCATGTCTCTGCCGGCCGGCGGGCCTCCCGCTCACGGGCGCCTGGGCGGTCACCCCCGTGTCCAAGATGGCAACCGTCAGGTGTGAGCTTATCAAGAATTTCACTTCCGAGGAGGCCGTTCATCACAACAAGGTCTCCATTATAGGAACCGGATCAGTTGGCATGGCCTGTGCTATCAGCATCCTGTTAAGGGGCTTGACCGATGAACTTGCCCTTGTGGATGTTAATGAAGACAAACTGAAGGGTGAGACCATGGATCTTCAACATGGCAGCCCTTTCTTGAAAATGCCGACTATTGTGTCCAGCAAAGATTACCTTGTCACTGCAAACTCCAGACTCGTGGTCATCACAGCAGGGGCACGCCAGGAAAAAGGGGAGACACGCCTTAATTTAGTCCAGCGAAATGTGGACATCTTTAAATTAATGATTTCCAGCATCACCCAGTATAGCCCTCGCTGCAAAATGATTGTTGTTTCCAATCCAGTGGATATATTAACTTATGTGACCTGGAAGTTGAGTGAATTTCCCCCAAACCGTGTTATTGGAAGTGGTTGTAATCTGGACACTGCCCGTTTCCGTTTCTTGATTGGGCAGAAGCTTGGTATCCACTCTGAAAGCTGTCATGGGTGGGTCCTTGGAGAGCATGGAGACTCGAGTGTTCCTGTGTGGAGTGGAGTGAACATCGCTGGCGTCCCTCTGAAGAATCTGAACTCGGATATAGGAACTGATCAAGATCCTGAGCAGTGGAAGAATGTCCACAAAGATGTGATTGCTAGTGCCTATGAGATTATTAAAATGAAAGGTTATACTTCTTGGGCCATTGGCCTTTCTGTAGCTGATTTAACAGAAAGTATTTTGAAGAATCTTAGAAGAGTGCATCCGGTTTCCACCATAATTAAGGGTCTCTATGGGATACATGAAGAAGTATTCCTCAGTGTTCCATGTATTTTGGGAGAGAGTGGTATTGCAGACCTTATAAAGGTAAAGCTGACCTCTGAAGAACAGGCTTGTCTGAAGAAGAGTGCAGAAACACTTTGGGAAATCCAGAAGGAGCTCAAGCTTTAAAGTTACTTGAAACTACCTTTTTGAAGTTACTGAAGGGATAGTAGTTAGAGGGTTTTGTATGTCCAATTTTTTTTTATAAGTTTGAATTTCTAGAAGTTGGAAACATTAAAGGAAGTAGAGTGAGTTACCTGTTTATTTAGCCCTCCAGCTTTTTCATTTAGTATCCAGATGTCAGGATGATTTTTTTTTTCCACAATGATTCAGTGATTGCATCAAAGAAGGTGTTTTTGTACCACTAATGTACCAGTACTTGCTCTGTGTGTGTTGGTTGCAGTTGCTCTTTGGTCCAAAAGGGATTAGGATATAGGTGTTTGTGTTACAGAAGTGATAATTTTCATTAAGTACATGTTCTTTCATTCTGGATGGCTTATACTTACTGTGTTCATTTATATACCGTTTTTAAGGCATTGTAACTTCCTCTACAATGTAAAAATAAATGTACATACAGAAGTAAAAAAAAAAAAGAAATGGAAAAGAAAAATAAAACTGTCCATATTCACAGATGACATAATTATATAGAAATCTAAAAGAATATCTATGATCTATTAGAATTAATAAGTGAATTTAGCAAAGTCATTGATATAGGTCTAAAAACAAATTAGATTGTATATTTACATACCAGCCAAAAAGAAGTTAAAAGTAAAACTTTTTTTTTAAGATTTTATTTATTTATTTGTCAGAGAGAGAGCACAAGCAGGGGGAGTGGCAGGCAGAGGGAGAAGCAGACTTCCCACTGAGCAGGGAGCCCATTATGGGACTCGATCCCAGGACCCTGGGATCATGACCTGAGCTGAAGGGAGACGCTTAACTGACTGAGCCACCCAAGCATCCCAAAAGTAAAACTTTTTAACATATTATTTTAAATTGATACTTTTACTCAAAAAAATTAATACCAAGAAATAAATCTAATAACAGATGTTCAAAACTCAGTACAGAAAACAACAAAACATTACTGAGAGAAAGTAAAGAAGACCTAGATATAGAAATTTCCTAATTAAGTAAGGGAAGACTCAACATTGCAAAGGCAACAATTTTCGTCTATGTTGCTATAGATACATGCAATCCCAATCAAAAGTCCCTGCTGAAATTTTTTTATTGGAAAAGAACAAGGTGACTAAAATTGATGTGAAAATTCAAGGGGCCTACAATAGCCACAGCAGTCTTAAAGAACAACATTGGCAGTGTGGGGACCAAGGGCAGGCCTCCCCAAGATGGGCCACTTTGGCATGAACATTATTTTGAGTTAAAAGCAATCAAAACCCAGCAGATTCAGGAAAAGCTCTTTACCTCCCCCTCAACTGCCTGCTTGTACTAGGAAGAGAGTTATTAATAGAGAGTTTCTTTACCTAAGAAACTTATCTACATAATAGGGCAATCTTTTTTTCCAAACATGTCCTTTGACCTTCTTGCTAATAGTCTTTCTCCCCTTTGTATACCCAGACCCCTACCCCTCTCCATAGCTCATAGAAGCATCATGTTGCCTCACTGTTTGGAATTTCCATGTCTGTGTGAATTCCCCATATGTACCCTATTTTTTTTTTCATTTTATTTATTTACTTTAAGTAATCTCTACACGAACTCACAACCCCAAGATCAAAAGACTCACACTCTTCCAAATGAGCCAGCCAGGCACCCACCCCATATGTACACTACTAAATTTTATTTTCTCCCATTCATCTGTTTCTTATCAATTTGATTCCTAGTCTAGCTAGAAGGACTCTGAATGGTAGAGAAAATTCTTCCTCCCCAACAGCAGTGTGGTGGGAAAATGATGATCTTTACATTAAATGGTTTTTGAGTAAATGAGATATCCATATTTCATATCTCATTAAAAATGAATCTCAATCCTGCCACATAATACACACACACACAAATTCCAGATAGATAGCTCCAAATGTAGAATGTGAAAAAATAAAGCACCTAGATGATAACATAAGAAAATATCTTGACAAACGTTCATAAACAGGACACAAAAAATCACTAAGCATAGAGTTTATCAAAAGACAATTTTAGGATAGTAAAAAGTAGAAGATATTTACAATACATATATTCAACAAGGACTTATATTTCAAATATGTAAAAAAACACCGTAAATCAACAAGTAAAACCAACAACCAGTTTTAAAGAATGGGCAAAAGAGGACATCCATATAACTAATAAATTTATGAAACCCTATTCAACATCATTAGTAATTAGGAAAATCCACTTTAAAATCGCAATGGAATGTTATTACACAAGAAGATTGGCTTTTTTTTTTTCAAAACAGACTATATCAAGTGTTGGTGGAGATATAGAATAATGGAAACTCTCCAACATTGCTAGTATGGATACAAATTTGTGCAACCACTTTGGAAACCAATTTATCATTATGTACTAAATCCGAAGATACCTATATCCTCTGACCCAACATTTCCACTTCAAGTTGTATAGCTAAGAGAAATGCATACTTATGAACACCAGACTCTTGCAAGGATGTTCATGGCACATTATTTGAAATAGCCAGAAGCTAAAAACAGTACAAATGTCCATCAATAGCAAACAGGATATACAAATTATGAAATATTCAGAATTTAAATGAATTAACTAGGGCTATTCAAAACATGTATAAATCCTAAAAACATAATGTTGAAAGAAAGAATCCAGGCACTAAAAGGGTACTTGCTGTATAAATCCACTGATATAAATCTTATATAAAGCCAGAATAGGTTACCTTTTGGGAAAGGGTAATGACTGAGCAAAAGGGAAGTTTTTTTTTTGTTTTTTTGGGTTTTTTTTTGTTTTTTTGTTTTTTACATTTTATTCACATTTATTTTTCCCTTTTAGTGTGCTCACAGAAAATTAGAACACCTTAAGCAGGAGTTTAATAGCAATTTTTGTAAGCAAAGTTACATTCCATCTCTAAGTCAAATGCAAAAGGGAAGTTTATGGGGTGGTACCAATGTGGGTTTTTGTTTTGGAGGGTTTTTTTTTTTTTTTTTTTTACCTGAGTGATAACATGGGTATGTCTATTTGGTAAAAATTCTTCATGCTAATATATCTAACATACATACATATATGTGTGCATTCATATATATGTGCGTGTATGTTATATGTCATAAACAATGTTTCCTTTGGAAAATTCTGTGGGAACGCAGATTAAGTGCTTATTGAAGAATTTTGAGAGCTAACAACTTGTTGATTGGTCGGCCAGGATCAGAGCGGTCCTTCTTCGGGAGGAGGCAGAATCAGCAAGATGGCCCCCTGACCTACTTTCTATCAGGAGATATATTGATGGGAACTTTCAGATATGCTCCACCTGAGCCCAATCAATGTGCCTCCTTTGCAAACAGCAGGGCAGAAATCAGTTGCCGTCTTTCCAGTGCTGGAAATGGATTCACACTGTTTCATCTCTACTTTCTCATCTGCCACCCCCACCACCCACCTACCAATAATCATGGCCATTTATTTTCTAGTGCTCAGGCAAAGATGGGCCTGCAATCTTTGTCTCTAAATGAGAAAAAGGTGGCTGATCCCTATGGTACTTTGGGACCAGTTTTCTTGACCCCCAGGCCTACTCTGCAATGCTTTGGGAAAGCAGTCTGGACCAGAGAAATAGCTATGGAATCATGGACATAAGGGTGATGGGGAAAGACGTGGGTTGACATGGGAGGAGGTGGCTGAGGCTAGAACCCTGGAGAGATCAATGCCTGCAGTCAAAGAGTGCATAGACCTAGAGAAGCCAGGAAAAATAGTGACTGCATAGGGGCAGTCAAGAAGCAAAAAGACACCATAAAATCAGGAGATGGCTGTTCTAATGTGTCTACACATTCTCTCCAGAAAAATTCTGATTCTCTGCCCATGAGCCTCAAGGAACAGGAAGGAAACGGACAGAAGCAGGCCCTGGCTCCACATCTCGGCCCTCTAGCAACCTCCGTCTAAGAAGATGAGACAGAAATTTACCGTCTTTTTCCTAGGATGTCTCAGAAACAAAATTACATTGTCCCCTCCTCCACACTACAAGTGCATACTATCCCGGAGCAGACCCTTCCTCTGGGTCTCCCTTCAGAGGCCCTGAGGCAGAGAATGTTGTATCTAATATGGACAGATCTCAGGGCAACCCTGGGTGTGGTTCAGAAGAGTCACAAGTGAGGGGCCAGTGGCCCATTAGAACTAAATTAGTGCACAACTACGAATACTCATTTGTCATATAAATGCAAGGTTTGATGCAACCCACTGGGCACAGAGACACAACGAGCTCCTCCCACAGGGAAGTGGGGAAAGTGGTTCTTCTCTGCCTCAGCATTCAGGACGCCTCTATTCCTACATTGGATCTTTTTCTTCCACCCCAGTTTAACCTCAGATTTTTCATCACCCTGTGACAAAGAAAAAATAAAATGAATGAAATGAAGCCAGTTCCAGCACCTCGACCTCTGCATTTCTAATCTCAAGTTTCTAAACTTACTCTCTTAAGCATCCCTACAGCCAAATGATCTGCCCTCCCAAACACAGCCCTAGACCCTCCTACCAGGAGCACCTCCCTCCAAAAGCCCTTTCATCTGAATCATAGCACCTTATGATCCCGTTAGTGGTTCACTCTCAGTTCTCTCTGCGCTCGAGCTTCTCCTCACCTGCTGCCTGGTTCTCCTGTTCCCAAGCAGAGACCTCTGCTGCAGGTGAGCTCTCTCTCTAGGCCCGGCTCCCCCACCCCACCTACCTTGGCTTCATTCTCTGCTCCTACTTCAACCCATTCCTTTCCTTTCAAACACCTTCACTTAAGTGAAGCCTGTTCCTAGCCTTCCTGACGCTGACCTCCTTCTGGGACCTTGTACACCATATCTGCAGTCCATAATTTGCACTTGTTATATCCCATGGAGCGTGTGTGGAGTGTTTTAAAATATGGTCAATTGTAGGCCCAGGGTTATCACCACAGCTGTCTCATAAAAAGTCTCACAGGATAACATTCTTTAGCTTAATGAATATTTCCTGGTCCGGGGTTTGTCTCCTAGACTTGGAGGCTCGGACACCAAATGTGCCATCATAGCAGACTGTTTCCTAGGAAGGGTTTATATGACCCAGGTTCATAAGTCCCATTCACTTGGAGCCAGTACATGAGAGTGGTGCTGAGTTTAGACACCTAGGCCAGACCTGGATTCAGACTCCAAATCTACCTCCTTCTGACTGTGAAATTTTGCACCAGGTACTGAACCTCTCGAGGCTATATTTTCTTGTTTGTGAAATGGAGTTATTAACAGTAACACCCTCAAAGATTGTCATGATGATTGAATGAATTAATACATGCAAAATGCTTGGAACAAAGCCCAGCCTGTAGTAAGCACTCAATAAAGGTTAACTATCATTTTTTAAATTAAATCAGAAGAGTAATTTATAATGACAAAATATAAGTCTCCCAAGGAAGTTATATTCATAAAATCTAGCTAGCCTAGTTGGTGTTTTATATACATGGACCAAGACCAGGTAGACTTTGTTAGAGGATTCAAATAATGAGTTGCAGAAGAGCATGATGGTTAAGAACTTTGGCTTTCGATACTGGTTTACCACTTAACTGAGTAACCTTGAGGACCGCTTTCATTTCTCTAAGCCTTAGCTCCTCATCCATACAACAAGGCTGAAGACAGGATCTTCATCATACAGCTGTTGTTAAAATTAATGGAAAAAGTCTACACAGGGCTTCACACTGTGCCTCGCACATAGAAACCCTAAGCCCCAGTCCAGTTTTCATTTCACTATACTCAGCGACCTCTGGAAAAAATCAACCTCTCTTTCTCTCCTCTCATTGTTTTATTTTCTTCAACACCCAGATAGCATCTTCTGATGTTATGATCTTTATGCAAACTCATGAAAAACATCCACAAGGCCTAGATGATAACATGCATGTAGATTATAATACATGCCTAGATTATAATACATGCTGGTCTACAGTGAGGAGGCAGGTGCCAAGAGAGAAGACCCACATTTGGGTGCGACCCTGCCATTATCATTTGTGTTCCGTTGGGCTGGATATCTAATATTGCTCCACTTAATTTTCCCCATCTTGAGGGATCAACAATTAGTATGGAAGTGATCTGGATAGTTTAAAGTACTATACTATGTTAACCACTAATAGCAATAATAAAAAATTTCTATAATTAGAGGAGGAGCACATAGTGGAGGGAAATCTACTAGACTCCAAAAATAGAATATCTTGAGTGCCCCAACCACAAATGAGGGAAACTCATTTTCTACAGCACTGGCCTGACACGTGAAATGAGGGGGGTAAAGTTCCTTGAAGGGACAGATTCTGTAGAAATGGCAAACAGAATGAAAGGCCCATGTGGAAGAGATATTAAGGCAACTCACTTCTGTCAGTGCAGAATTAAGGTGAGCAATAAAGCACAAAATGAAACAGAATTGGTTTCTCAGATATTACCTTATCCTCTTACCATCCATTACAACTGTCAGCTCCCCAAATAAGGAACATGGACTAAAACCCAATTCTGGCAAGAGACGCATTCTTATTTCTCACTTATCTGTACTGGGGTCTGTTAGAAACTCAAGACTAGGTTTTCTTCTATGCCTAGAAAAATATTACATCTGCCAGTCATTTGCAAAAGATGAACAATGAACATTAAGGAAAACAATGGACTCTCAAAATAAGTTCTCTCCCCAAAGGGCACTAATAGAATATTTGCCTCAGAGTCTTCAAACTCCAGAACACACGGGATATTCTGTGGAGTCCTACACAGACATAGCTCAAAAAGCCTCACAGCTCCAACAGCTATGCATATTAAGGGATGGATCTCTAGGAATATCCATGTTGGCTGATAACCAACATCCTACTTCTGACCTTCTGGTATGATGGAGGTTAAAATGCAAAATGCTTCACAAAGACTGTAAGTTAAAGTTCACAGACATTTACACCTTGATGTTAACAAGTGTCAAATCTTTTTGTGGCCAGGCGTGACCTTTTCAAGGAGGAAGAATACACACTGAATCAAAAAGCAGTGGACACCAGCCACTCTATAATTTTACCTCGGTCAAGCCTCAAGCTGTGGCTACTGAGGCCATTGATTGAAAAGGACCACTTCATGTTATGGAACCACTTCACTTATGAGAACCTTCTATTTCATCTGTAAGAGGGATGACATTACCACTTGGAATGTGGCCATCTGGACAAGAGGAAGCGGAATTAGTCGATTTATTGAAAATCATACTAAGAAGCAAAAAATATCTTAAGAGAAATTTAATGTTTCATCAAAATAAAAGACACTGTAATCCCCCAGAACACTGACTTGAGTAGATAAAAGAAAATTAGAAAAACCGAGAAAGTTCAGTTTATTTCCTTAATTGAAGGAGACGAACTGTTTTCTACATCCCAAAAGATGCAGGTGACAAAGAAATATATTCTGAGGGACAGAAAGTAGTTCTCTGAGCAGGGAAAACAAAAAAGAAGCTATTTAAATATCTGAGGTTTATCAAAGGGGAGGGCAACTGGGAAGTAACTCCGGGTGTGGGGCTCACTGAGTTCCTCACAGAACGAGGCTTGATTTAAGGGTCGTAGCGTCTGCCTGCCCCCCATTCCGCGGAGCGCTGTCTACCCCAGGTCCTGCAGGAGTCTCGGTGATGACAGAACCACAGAATTAGAAAATGCCCTGGAAAGCCTCCAAAGATAAAGCCTGAAGTTTTACCCACATGACAGGGGAAACAAGGGCCTCAAAGATTGATCATAGGAGCCCACTTCTTGAGAAAGCAAATATGACACAAAGCTGTGAGCAGCCTCAAGAGGCACAAAAGCCACTTACATCTGTAGTTACCTCAGTACCAAGTGTCAGTGGCTTTTTACCAAAGCCCGAAGGGTCATCTGAGGCTATGCACGGGAAAGACTAACAAGGCGTCTTTCTTCGGGGCACTCCCATTCCCAGCAGGAAGTAAAACAAGTCCCCTTCCTCATTTTGACAGACTGAACCTTCAGAACCCAGATTAGGGGTTTGCAATACGAGGCAAAGGGCAAATGAATCCACTTTAGAACAACTGGTCAAACAGCTTTCGACTGGGGTTATTAAGTAAAATATAGCTTCTCAGCTTGCAGAATCAAATTGTATGGATTTTTCCTTTTCAAGATCATAATTTGGTTCCCTGACTCATACTCTATGTTTGGCACCTACCATCTTGAGTGGAACTTCCTAGACCTGACCAACAACCAGAATGAAAGACAAAGGGGACACAGGGAGTGAGGGAGCCTTGGAGAAAAGGCTCAAGAACCACAGAATCACCATCCCTACGGTGGGACTTGGAAATAAATGCATCTCATCTCATCGCATCTCAAAAAGCTCATACCACTACACTCATAACAGCTGCATCGCGCAGAGCCCCAAACTGAAAACAGTACAACTTTTCAACAAGAGAATGGATAAACAAGTTTCAGTAGAATGAAATAACACACAGCGATAAAAAAGAACAAATCACTGGTTCTTGCAACAAAAGGGATGAATTTTGCAAGCATCACATTGAGCAAAAGAAGTCTGACTCAAAACAGTACAAACTGAGTGATTCCATTTTTATGAAGTTCAAGTAAACACAGAATTAATCTATGGTGACAGAAATCAGAACAGTGATAACTTTTGACTATAAAGGGGCTTTAATTATAAAGGGATATAAGGGGACTTTCTGGGGTGATGAGTATACAAGTCTTTATGTATGCAAAAACTTCATCACACTACATACTTCACATTAGTGCATTTTCCTGTGTATAAATTGTCTTTTTAAATTTATTTTTAAAGAAACTTTGGAAATAAGATAGCAATATCTGTTCTTTAAGGGTTTGGTAAATCCTTTCCACTAAATATTTTGCTTTAAAAATAATGTTTAAGACACACACACATACCCATATACACACAAACTCATTCCCCCACCTACCTACTGGTTATCATGCTGAATGCTGAGTTAGTCTTGGAAAACTTGTACCTAAATAAGATGAGCTATGCAATGTTAAATCTGTTGAATTCACTAAATTGTATTATTTGCCTTGCTTTCAAAGTGTTAAAATTCCTAACAGGTATTTCATTATTTCTTACCAAGCCTTGTAATGAAAAGTGTCAGTGTGTAACCAAATGCAGACCAGCTACCCTCAGGAAAATCATAAACTCCCTTTTAACTCTATTGTGAATTATTTTTATTTATTTATTTATTTTAAAGAGAGAAAGAGCACATTCGAGCAGGGGGAGGGACAGAGAGAGAGGGAGAGGGGGAGGATCTCAAGCAGACTCCATGCTGAGCACAAACCAGTCGCAGGGCTCAATCCCACAACCCCGAAATCATGACCTGAGCTGAAACCAAGAGTCAGACACTCAACTGACTGAGCCACCCAGGCACTCCATCGTGAATTATTGTAAAGGCGTGATGTTTTCAATTACTTTTAAGTTTTAGAACTTATTTATTCAAATGTTTTAAAGAATCGCTCTCCTAACTGTAATTCCTTTAGTGTCCTAGAATTACTGCTGAAGTTATTATTGCTTAAAAATATGGAACGGCCTGAAATTGCAAGTCGGTGGTGCAAACAATCACCACAATGGTTCCAGTCTTACAAAAATTAGGACCCTGCTGGTGTTCCTGAGGCTGTAGCCTGGCCTCTGCCCTCTGCCTATCCCACCAACAGCTCCTCCTCCACCCCTCCCACCCACCCCACCCCCCCGCCCCGCCCCGCCGCCAGCTCCAGAGAGCCAGTCTCCCACATGTTTCTCAATGAACTGTTTTCTGGGTCAAATTTTCCTTTCCTTTCCTCTTTCTCTGCTACTCAATCCCATCAATGTTGTTTGATTACAATTTTGGAGCTTTAAAAAAATAGTAATAAGATGGCAATGACCTAGCCTACAATAAATATTTTCCTCCCACATACTATTACCTGAGTAGCCGGTCAGCTGAAAACATGCATTTTCCATTTGTAAGGGGTCTGCTTTGCATATGCCTTAATTCAGTTTACGTCTGGCTTTCAACTCACACCTGCAATTCCAAATAAAACTCCTGAACTGACTAATGAAAGGTTTTATGAAATAAACAGGAAATAAAATAACCTAGCAAATCTTCCAGAGCCCAATACAGTCCCTAAATGTATGACTTTATTTCAGTGACAAATGTAGCCAAATACTAAGTAAGGAATTGAAACTTTTTTAAATGCTAAAGAGAAAGCCCTGGTGTTTGTTACAGCTCATGCCCACAGAGCATGTATGTACCTTCAGGTCTTCTCTTGGGTTCCTGAGACTCCTAGACTCCCAAACCTGGAACTCAAATGCAGCTGGAGCTGGCTTGCACCTCTGGTTTTATATTCCTGGAATTCCCTAATTCTCATGACTGTATGAGGACACTGGCTGACCACATCTGCTCAAAGCGGAACCAGACGCCCTGTGTCGTTCCCACCAGGCAAAGCACCTGTAGGAGAGTTTTCAGACATGACTTTCAGAAGCAAAATGCAGAGGATGGTGGAGGCGCATCTAACTCTTCCATAATATGAAATATAAAAGTAGTGCAGATGAAGGGTAAAGGAAAAAAATGTAAACCACTATCAGCCTATCAGCCCTCAACAAGAAGATGGCACTCACCTAAACCCTACTTTGGTCAAACGGCCGGTTATTTGAACTGGTGGTTCCTGTGCTTTATCAAAATAGCATCCGTCAATCCTGGCAGAAAGATGAATTGTGTCTGTGTGTCCTCTTGCAGTGCTAAAACTAATTATTAGGGTCTTAAAATCTTTTTGATGGATTAAGAGTTCCTGGTGAGTGTAGTTAAACAAACCATTAGATTAAGAACAAAATTTTTCCACGCTGCAACAATCCTCTAATGAGCCTACTGCTGCCTCATTAATCAGTTAAGAACTTGAACAATAGAAAATCTGAACTATGTTTTATTTATTTTTCCTCTTGTAGAATTGAGATAATATACATACAAGAAAATGCATGGGCTTTAGCTATATATTTGGTGAGTTTTGGCAAGTGTATTTATCCATGTAACCTTAACACTGGTCAAGATATATAAAATATTTCCATCACCACAGAAAGTTCCCTCATGCCCTTCCTAGTCGATTGCCACCATCACTGCCCAGAGGCAACCACTGTTCTAATTTCCATTACCATAAATTAGTCTGTTCTAGAGCTTCATGTAAACAAATCATACCGTAGCTAGTATTTTGCATCTGGATGCCTTCACTCAACATAATGTTTTCAAGGCTCATCCATGTTGTATCTGTATTTTATTAGTTTATTATGTAAATAGGCCACATTTTTTTCCCACCCTCCTGGTAATGGATATTTGGGTTGTTTCCAGTTTGAGGCGATGATAAATAAGCTGCTCTGAACATTCTTATACATGTCTTTTGGTGAACACATGCTTCATTTCTCATAGGTAAATACCTAGGAGTAGACTTGCTGAGTCATAAGATAGTTGCAGGGCTTAACTTGACGAGAAATTGCCAGCCTTTTTTCTCTTTCACATGAGCACTTCTACCTTCTCCAGTTTCTTCCACTGCTGCCTACATGCCGGCCTCCCACCCCAGGTTCATTCTAAAGAAGAAAATGCATAGTTTAAGATTTTCTGTTTCCTGTGTTTCTCTCTGCTCTGGCAGGTAACCCTGGTTGTCATTGGTAGAAGCAGTTTTAACCATTCAATTTCAACCACTGAAAATAAAAAAGAGGGCCCAAAAGAAGAGTTAGCTGCCCAAACCAGGCCTCTAGAGGCTGGGTCAATAACATCTGCTCCACGTCACAAGGGCATCAATTCCTGGACTAGCCTCTGTTCTCAGGCCACTGGAAACATTTATTTTCATAATAACATTTGGTTTAAGCACTAAAATTGCCGCTAAAAGGGAGGGTGTTATGCAAATTAATATTATAATCAACTGCTTGTTACTAAGGTAATCTTAGACAAGTCTTTCCCTTTGCTTCTGTTTTGGAGATTTGGGGTTCCCCAAATCCTCGTGGGTGCCATTCAGTGGCAGACGCCGGCATGAGGGGGAGGAAAGCTGCTGTTCCCATTAAACAGCTCCAGTTTGGGCATGATCAGCGGCCATGCTCTTCACGGGATGAAGATTCATTCCTTTGATAATTGGAAAACAAGGAAACAAAAGGCACTGCTTGAAAATGATTTACCACAGAACACATTTTGCTTTAGTCAAACCTTTTTTTTTTTTTTTCCTAAGGAAAAAGTGTGTGAGCTTATCTCTTGAAAATGCCAGCATGGTTGTGAACACTGGGGAAATTAAAAGACTGAATAGAATGGATTTCTTAGGAAAAATCAGTATGAGTATGCAGAGAGTTGCATGGCTTATTTATTAAGTTGTATGCTATGGGAGGATTATCTGCCTCACACTTATCTATTACTTTGTGGTAGTGGTTTTAAATATAGAGGGGTTTTTTTTCCATTGCACAAAGCCAAATTCAAATGGACTCTAAAACTCAGTAACCTTGGCAGGTTTGGCTATGACATAGGGTTCAGAAAATCTGAGATACAAACACTTTCTCTACCACCATCCCTTGCCCAGAAAAAGGAAAGGCTTTGAAGAACATTCTGTTTCCTTTTGACATAGCATCCAATTATTCCCTCTGAGAAACAGAGGTCAGTGGAACATCGATGAAGGTGTCTAGAGTAATGAATGCTGCCTAATGAGGCTGGTAGTCAATATACCCCCATTTACCAGTGTGGCCAAACCACTGCAGCCAAAAAAGAACTAAAGGTAGAGATGTCTTTGTCATGGGAGGAAGAGATTCAAAATCTGGAATCACAAGTTACAGAATTATGACTATCGGTACAGCTTCCAGCCCAGTTCAAAGGTAAGAGCGGTCTCATTCATTTAATGGAATACTTATGGCTTGGTACCTTGAAGTTACATGCTGCCAGTTAATAATCAATAATGCATTAATCATACTTTTTGTTTTTAAATTGAAAAATGCTCTATAGCTACTAGTCAATCCTCAGAATATTCCTCAGAGGCTGAGTCAATTTATTATTTCTATTTTATTTGAGAAGAGGAAGATGATCAGGTACAAAAAAAGTCACACAGAATAAAGACAAATATTGGTCCTCAAGAATGCCTTCTCCCAATCCTAACCAAATTTATTACTTTTAACCAAAAATATGAGTCTCTACAGAGTTTGTGAAATGCCCTGTGATAGCCCTTCACTATGACACCACTAAATGAGTGTTCATTCTGAACCAAAAAAAGGAATATGGAATATTAAAAATAATATTGGTTTTCCTCAAATTTGTATGGAACCACACAAGACCCCAAAGAGCCAAAGCAATCCTGAGGAAAAAGAATAAAACTAGAAGTATAACATTTCCTGATTTCAAACTATACTACAAAGCTACAGTGATAAAAACAGTATGGTACTGGGATGTCTGGGTGACTCAGTTGGTTAAGTGTCTGCCTTTGGCTCAGGTCATGATCCCAGGGTCCTGGGATCAAGTTCCACATCAGGCTCCCTGCTTGGCCAGAAGCCTGCTTCTCCCTCTCCCACCCCTCCTGCTCGTGCTCTCTCTTTCTCTCTGACAAATAAATAAATAAAACCTTAAAAAAAAACAAAACAGTATGGTACTAGCATAAAATAGACATACAGACTAGTGGAATAGAATAGAGAGCCTAGAATTAAACCCCTGCATACATAGTCAACTAATATTCAACAGGGGAGCCAAGAACATCCAATGGGCAAAGGATAGTCTCTTCAACAAATAGTGCTGGCAAAACCAGATAAACACATACTGAACAATAAAATTGGACCCCACCTTATGCCACTCACAAAAATTAATTCAAAATGGATCAAAGACTTAAACATAAGACATGATACCATAAAACTTCAGAAGAAAAGGTAAGGAAGAAGCTCCTCAAGATTGATCTTGACAACAATTTTCTGGATATGACACCAAAAGAAAAAATCAGCAAATGGGACTACATCAAACTTAAAAGCTTCTGCACAGGAAAAGAAACAATTAGCAAAATGAAAAGGAAATCCGCAGAATGGGAGAAAATTTTTGCACACCATAAATCGGATGAGGTTAAGCTACAAAATATATAAAGAACACACAGAACTCAATAACAAAAACAAACAATATGATTCCAAAATAGGCAGAAGAATTAAGTAAACATTTTTCCAAAGAAGATATCCAAATGGCCAATAGATACATGAAAAGATGCCCAATATCAGTAATCGTCAGAGAATGCAAATCAAAACCACAGTGGGATATCACCTTCTATCTGTTAGAATGGGAATCATCAAGAAGACAAGAGATAAGTGTTGGTGAAGACGTAGAGAAAAGAGGACACTTGTACACTGTTGGTGGGAATGTAAATTGGTCCAACCACTATGGAAAACAATATGGAGGTCCCTCAAAAAATTAAACTAGAACTACCCTATGACCCAGCAATTCCATTTCCTGATATAAACCCAAAGAAAATGAAAACAGACTATCAAAGAGGAATACACACTCCTATGTTTACTGGCATTAAGTACAACAGCCAAGATATGGAAATAACCTTAGTGCCCCTTGACAGATGAATGGATAAGGAAGATGCGGTATGTATATAATGAAATATTACTGAGCCATAACAAAGAAGGACAACCTGCCATTTGCAACAACATGGAGAGATTGAGCACATTATGCTAAGCGAAATAAGTGAGACAGAGAAAGACAAGTACAGTACAAGATCACTTATATGTACAATCTAAACGAGCCAAACTTGCAAAAACAGAGAGTCAAATGGTGGTCACCAGGGGATAGGACAGATGCTGTTTAAGAGTACAAACTTGTAATGAGTGGTAAATAAAACCTAGAGATCTATGCACAATATAGTGAATATAGACAATAATATTCTAATTACCAAACTTGCTAAGAAACTACAACTTACTTATTCCAGCCACTAAAAAAGGATAATCATATAACATGATAGAGGTGCCAATTATCACTATATTGGCAATCATACTGCCACGTACATACGTATCCCATGAACATGTTGTACACCTTACATTTACACAATATGTCGAATATATTTCAATTTTTTTATTTAAAAATTTTTAATTAAAAGTTCAGAATTTTTCTTTTTTTGAAGATTTTTTATTTATTTATTTGAGAGAGAGAGAGCGCAAGCAGGGGGAGCAGCAGAGGGAGAGGGAGAAGCAGGCTCCACGCTGAGCAGGGAGCCCAAGGTGGGGCTTGATCCCAGGACCTTGAGATCATGACGTGAGCTGAAGGCAGATGCTTAACAGATTGAGCCACCCAGGCGCCCCAAAAGTTCAAAATTTTTCTTAAATAGGGTGGATTTTGTTCTTTTCTGGTCCCCACAAGTTATTCCTGTACATGGAGCACAACATCACTATTTTCCCTAATGCAGTACTTGAAATGTGAATGTCCTGGAGAGCAAAATTTTACCTCTTGGCAGTAATTCAACTGGACTAGATACTTAATTAGAATTTCTTCCAGAACGCATAGGTCCCTTGCTATTAGAAAATACTTTCTAACTAAAGTTTGTACTTCCCATCAAAGAGAATGATAGCCAATAATTTCCATAGATACCGCAGTCATATTTGTTTTCTTTCGAGAATCATAGTTTCAACTGAGCACATTCTTAGAAGTATTGTCATGGTTGGTAGACACTAGGAAACACAAGTGTAACACAACTCATCCTATAATTAAGTTCAGCATAAGGAGAATGGATCTTAGAGCTCAGGCAAAATGGTCTGGTTCCTGTGACCTAATGATTCGATCATAAAGCAGTTTTACCTAAAAGGTGTAAGACTGGCTCTGCTGTGAGACTTATCAGGAAATGGCTCAACTTGGGTGCCTCAGTCAGTTAAAGCGTCTGCCTTCAGCTCAGTTGGTTAAGCCTCTGCCTTCAGCTCAGGTCATGATCTTGGGGTCCTGGGATCTAGACCTGCATCCGGCTCCTTGCTCAGCAGGGAGCCTGTTTCTCGCTCTTCCTCTGCCTGCCACTCCCTCTGCTTGTGTGCTCTCTCCCTCTCTCTCTTTCTGTCAAGTAAACAAATAAATAAAATCTGGGGGGAAAAAAAGGAAGTGGCTCATCTCCACAATTCCCTAAGCAATGTCCTCACTCACTCACCATGGGTCCTGGCTTTCACTACTTCTTGCGGACTAGGAATCCTACCTCGTCTGAGATGACCTTGGGTTTCTTGAAAGGAGCTCAGCTGGCCAGATAGATCCCCATACTTCTTCTGAATCCTTATCCAATTCCTGATTTCCATTCTAGGCAGGAAACAGAATTGTTCACCTTTGTTAGTGAAAGAGATCAGGCTACTTGCTGATCTTCTTGTTTCAGAAGTCCAAAAAAGCACGCTGGACTTGAACACACAAGTCCAACCCTGGAAATAAAACCCCAAACCCAAGAGTTGCTCAGAACCATTTGTTTTTAACTTGCTTTTAATTAAGTTCCGTCCAAATTTAGGGAAGCACATCAGTGTAGCTACTGTAGTCCAGGACTCCATGATGGTCTGATCTGACAGGCATCCATCCTGTTTGGGGAGAGCAGTTTGTCCTGGATTGCTGGGGACTTTGCTAGACTTCCCAACCACTGAAAGTCCCACATTCCCCAAACTCCCTCAGCTCTGGGAAAACTGGCATAGTCACATCATTTTAACAGCCAACAGTCCAGAATCTTCTGGAACCTTTCTTAAGATCTAACAAATCTTATTTAGAGCAATCACCTGTTAGTATCTTTCCTATGAGTTCTCAGCAAACTTCTAAATGATGGGGATCAACAGGTATATTCATTTCCTAGGGCTGCCATAGCAAATGACCACAGATTGGGTGGCTTAAAGCAAACAGAAATGTACTCTCTCATAGTTCTGGAGGCCAGAGTTTGAAATGAAGGTGTCAGTAGGGTCACTTCCCTTCCAAAGCAATCCTTGACGTCCCCAGGCACACAGCAGCATAACTCCAGTGGCTGCATCTGTCTGCACAGGGCCATCTTCTTGGTGTGGCTATGTCTTTCTGTGTCTCTCCTCACCTCATAAAGACACCAGTCATATTGGATTTCGGGCCCATCCTGATCCAGTAAGACCTCATTCTAACTGATTACACCAGTAAAGACCCTATTTCCAAATAAGATCACATTCACAAATACCAGGGATTAGGACTTCAGCATCTCTTTAAGGAACACAATTTAACCCATAAGAGTGGGTCAAACCCGCTTTCATGATTCCAGTGATTCTCAACTCTGAACACACATGAGAATCATGGAGGGAGGGTGATAAAAAAGAAAAAAGGGGGCACCTGGGTGGCTCAGTTTGGTAAGCATCCGACTCTTGATTTCAGCTCAGGTCATGATCTTAGGGTCGTGAGATCGAACACCATGCTGAGCTGAGCAATGGGCATGGAGCCTGCTTAAGATTTTCTTTCTCCCCCCTCTCTCTGCCCCTTCCCACCCCACCTCTCGAAGAAGAAGAAGGAGGAGGAGGAGGAGGAGGAAGAGGAAGAGAAGAAAAGAGGAAAGAAAACAATGCCCCTTCCCTTCTCTCCACAACAATACATTAAATTCAAATATCTGGAGGAAGCCTGGGCATCCCCAGGTCATTCCGATACGTGGCCTCTGTCAATGGTCCTTCACACCCTTAGGGAATGGTATATGTGGCTAAACACAAGAACTACTCAAAATGACTTTAGCTATGATTTCTTTTCTCCAAAATATGGCCCTTCCAAACCAGCCTAATTTTAAGAGGTAACTCAAACTTGTGGTTCTCTCCATAGATTTTGAATTGACAGTAAAAATGCGTATTTTAATAACAGTGAGAAAGCTCTCAACAATTTATTTTACCCAAAAGAAACAGTACCTGGCAATTCAATCTCTAAAGTCAACATTTCTTTAATATAAAGTTAATTTTGATATATATTTGACTGTTTTTACTGACCTGAAACTTGTCTTACAGCCAAAGATTTTCATGTTGTTCATTCCAGGAATACTAATAAATATTCCAAACTGGAGAAAACTGTGACCTTTTCAAGATGAGTATCAACTAAGAATATGAAATTTTTCACAAATTATTTGGGGGGGGGAAATTCTTGGTTCAGATACGTGGGCTTTTTTCTCCTGTGCTTTCTCATTGCTCTGTGTTTCTCTGTCAGCTTAACCTGGAGTTAGGAAGAGATTTCTTGCTATTTCCCTCCCCACTCTCAACATCAGGTTTTGCTCTTTTTTTAATTTATATTTTTCCAGGAACAGCATTTTCTGAGGAAGATTCATGCTGAGACAACCGGCAGTGGGCCTCTGAGATCCTACCACACACTAGATGAGCCAAGCGGACCACGCTGGAAGGAACCGAGGTGGTCCTTAGAGCAAGGCAGAGAGATCCTCTGCCCCACCCCCACCCCCACTCACCTTCCTGCCTTCCCTGGGGCTCTGAGCATCCTCACGCCCACAGCGCATTCATCATACTGCACTTTTCTTTCCTGCCAGGTCTGTAAGGGGAAAGATTCACTTCTCCTTCCCAAGGTGTCAACGTTCATTGTTATTGATGCCCACAAGCCTGCAATTATTTGATGAAGCTAATGGGTAGAAGCACTTAAAGAGCTACGCTTTCTGGTTCCATTGTCATCTCCACGTAAAACAAACCAGATCCAACACAAGACTGACAGGCTTTCAGCCTATTATTATTTGGGGCTTATTTAAATCGCAGGTTTGATTAAGTTTCTAATTTAGCCATTGCACTTAGCACGTACTCCTTTTCTTTAAAACTAACTCCAAGAGAGACATTTACAAAATTCCTATCTCTGAGCTGTCAGAGGAGAAAAATGTCAAGGGGCCTGGGTGGGCTAGAGGGAGGGGTTGGAAGTGTACTTAGAAGAGTAAACTTAAATACAAATGGAATTTCCCGACTACTTTTTACCACTTTGTCAACAGATACAGCATAGGTATTCATCCTTGTTTTAACTCCCCTATTAATCCTGCCACAGCACTGGAAAAAGAGTGGGGTGAAAAGCAGTCTCCCTAGCATCCCTCCTCCCTTTCTTATCCCGGCCGGATCAGATAACCCTTAACAAAGCATGAAGTTATTACATTAAATTTTAATATTTCGGTTCAGGAGCCAGAATGCCACTTCAGATGTCCTTCTTTGAAAAGAATAGTTATCACCCGAGAGGTCAGCAACATTGCTCTGAGACAGGTTAGTTTTGTTTTAGACCACTCAACATGGGCACTATGTTAGCCTAAGCACTAACTAATGTCACACTTAGACAAATATTTTACTGCTGCAAACATGAAAGCAGCTTGCAAGAAAATTAAATCTAACATACGTAGGGTATGTCGTGAATCTGTTTATTCATCTATTCAAATGATAGTTACTGAGCACTGACCCAGGGCCAAACCCTGTACTGAGTACTGGGAATGCAGAGACACAGTCTCAGGGATGAGCTGGGAAGATGGGCGTGCAACCAATAAGTTACAAGACACTCTGAGAAGTTCTGCAAGAAAACTGGTGTCATCTCCCCAGCACACCGCCTACACAGTGTACAGGTTACCTCGCATACGACCCTAGCGTATAATACAGAAAAATTAACCAGGCACAGCAAAAATGGCTGCCTGGGAGAGTATCACTCCTTACTGAAACCAGACTTGGCAAAGGGCTCAGGAAGACCACAGGGAGGGGAGAGGAGCATGGACAGGGCATAGATTCAGGACAAGGGGCACACAGAGTCATTGACAAAACTCTCTGCCACTTCTTGGTTATGCCCGGGAAGAGAGGCAGGCCCACCTTTAGAGGCAGACTACTCCCCAACACAGAGACTTAGTTAAAAGAGACCAGGCTAGGGGGCGCCTGGGTGGCTCAGTCGGTTAAGTGGTTAAGCGTCTACCTTCGGTTCGGGTCATGGGGGAGCTTCATGCTCCCTGCTCAGCGGGGAGTCTGCTTCTCTCTCCCTCTGTCCCTCCCACCCCTCGTACTCTCTCTCTCTCTCTCTTTCTCAAGTAAATAAATAAAACCTTTCTAAATATTTTAAAATAAAATAAAATAAACCAGACTACATGCATCTCCCGGTTGGGGGGAGGGGGGAGAAACTCCAGTCAAACACTACATGCAAATCAAGCTAGAATCTGGCATAATTTCCCCAAAACATGTGGCCAGAGGAGAACAAATGTAACTGTCCCCATGTCATTTGGGACTGATTGTTCCATGACTCTAACTCTCCAGACTCCCACTTCAGTAGGGAGAGTGCTTGGACATCAGCAGCAGAAAAGCCAACTTTTTGGAGGTTCAAACAGAGGGATTTATTTGCCTTCCATTACAGGGAGTCCAGGTAGGCAGGCCAGGGTGGATGCAGCACCTCCACAATGCTGCCAGGGATGCTGGATCTTTCTGTTTTCTAAGCTTCTTGACTTTCATCTTCCTGCCTATCCCTCCATGGTTGCCAGCAAGAGGCTCCCCATCCATCCCTGGCCTCGGGTTCACATTCAAGATGCGAAGTAGTCCACAGAGATGAGAGAGAATAAAGCAGCGTCTCAAAAACAAGCAGAGACCAAAGGGGGTATCCCCAGCACAGATACTCAGCCTCCCAGACTCCCAAACATTCAGCAACTAAATTCCTAGCCACACTTTCCTGACAACACGCAGTATCCCACAATAAATGTGTTTCCTTCTCTTTTGTCTTGTTGATACTAGCTCAAGCTCGTTTCTCTTACTTGCAAAATTAAAAAAGAAAAAGTCCAGTCTAATGCATTTATGAGGACAGGTTCACCTGTTAAATCAGAGATACCTCAGAGGTTACATGGCCTTTCAACTTCATGTTGGAGGCCCATTGCCAAGTATTTATACGTAAATCTACGTACTGATGGCTTAAGCGGCTATTTATTGAGCACGTGCTACACTGCAGGCTCTGTTTGGGGCATTTTACTTTCATTCTTGTCATCCTCACTCAGTCTTGACAAGTAAATGGTCCTAGTACATAAAGACATTGACCATCAGAGAAGTAACTTTCCTGAGACTGTGCAGCTAGTAATGATCCAAAACTGGACCAGTCTGACTCCAGAGCTCAGTCTACTCTGCTAAGTTTCTTTCCAGGTGTGATCTGAGAGCTATCTGTATTAAATTCACATGGGGTATTGCTAAAATTTCCAGTTCCTGAGTCCTTTCTCAGACAGACTCAATTAGACTCTCTGGGGTTGCAACTAAAGGTTACAGGTCAGGAATTTGCAGTTTAAACCAGTTGCTTGGGTAATTCTTCCCCAGGCTGTAGGTTGGAAACCTCAGGAGTTTCCTGGGTGAAATCTGAAACTAGCCCATGTCCACAGAAGGCAAAGCTGGGCAGGTGGGGGGGGGGTGTTAATGAGCAAGGGAACTTACTAACGAGGCTCTCTTGGCCGCTGCAAGACGAGTGGATCTCTGCACCTGTCCACCAGAATCATGAGAGTTTATACCGAGTCCTTAATGAGGCTCAGGGACATGTACCTTCCAGATGGTTTCGATACCACCTTACTCTCTCAAGGTTGTGTCCTTGAAATGGCTCCAGCTGTGAGAATGGTAGGTGGAACAAACAAACCAAGGACAGGGGAGGGGGTGAGGAGCCTCCCATTGCCCAGGTCTGAGTCACAGGTCAACTGGAGGTCATGTTCTCTGATGTCCTCCAGCAACACATGCTAAAGCCTGAAAGCGCGGCCTATCTTCTTAGAGGCTCTCCTGGGGGTTAGTGCCTGCCCGCATTTTTCACCGGTCAGTAGTATCATAAGGACAAATAAAAATTAAAAATAAGAAGCTTAATTCTCCCTGTGGAAATAATAGAGGAGATTTCTCCCACCTCCTTTTTATTTGCTTTAGAAAACTTAAAATTATAAGTACTTTCTCCTCTTTGAAATGTGCAAAATTGGGGCACCCGGGTGTCTCAGTCATTAAGCGTCTGCCTTCTGGCTCAGGTCATGATCCCGGGGTCCTGGGATCAAGCCTCGCATCAGGCTCCCTGCTCCACGGGAAGCCTGCTTCTCCCTCTCCCACTCCCCCTGCTTGTGTTCCCTCTCTCTCTCTCTCTCTCTGTCAAATAAATAAATAAAATCTTAAAAAAAAAAAAAAAGAAATGTGCAAAATCCTTTTGAAAACCAGATACGCCTCTTGTCAGCTTTGGGACTCAGGAATGTCTTCCTCCCGGACTTGGGAGCCATCTCTTTGAAAGGTAACTATCTAGGGAAATAGCACCCCATCCCCCAGTTTCTGTGGGAAGGTAGGAGCCTAACTTCCCTGGGTGCCTTGCTCCAGTTTTCAAAACTACTTCCTGTCATAAAGATAGGAGGTTTGTTTTCCTCGGAATAAAGCCAAAAGCTAACACAGATGGTCACCCCAATCACCAGGTAAAGTTAGGAAGAACTATGTGTGACAAATGGCACCATCAGTTCCTCCTGCTTCAGGACTAGTTATTGTTCATCTTGAAACATGTATATGTTGGGTTGTATCTGCTTAGGCAAATCAAGGAGTGAGATTCCTTTCTGTATCCGAAGTCTCTTAACAACCACCAGTGATGTGTCCCACATTCTAAGTCAATGCTTATTTGCTAATATAAAACTCTTTCCTTTCTCTACTAGTTTTGTGGAGAGGATTTCTGGGTTGGGAGATAATTTGGTTTTTAATTTTATTTCCCCAACAGTAGCAATGTTCCTACTTTGCAAGATGAACTTTGAAAAGAAAAATTTTTTAATTCCTCCTAAAACAGCTCAGTAGAAAAGATCCCTGAGAAAATGGTATTATTCACAGCCACATCAGGCAGAGCGATCACAAGCTAAAGCAGAAGAGGCGCGTATCACAGGCCTCACCTCGCATTTGCCACACGTCTGCCCTTCCATTGTAGAGAAATCCTCCCCCAAAGAACCGCCTCAGTGTCTTCATCTGTGAACTGGGATGCCGTAACAACAAAACCACACGGCAGCTGAAGACACTTCCTCACAGAAGCTTCCTGAGAAAGTGATTATCCACGAAAAGTTCAAGTTAAAATGATTCTGGAAACCACACTGGCAAAAGCTCATTTCAGGAAATAGCATACAATAGAAATGAGATAATCGAGTCTAGAAAGGTTAAAACTGACAATTTCCACCCACAACATCCTCTCCCGCAACGCCCCTGGGGCAGACTTCCCCGTGAAAGCAGAAGAGGCCTGCCCTCCCGGTGTCAGCTCAGAGGGCAGGTCAGGGCTGGTAAACCCACCCCACGGGGGACTGAAGGCAGGCTGAATCAGAAGACACAAATGTTCCCCGGGGCAAAGAAGTCAGTTCCCTTGGGGATGGAAATGCTTATTTCTTCTGGAATTACAGAAAGATTTCTTCCTTCTGCCATTTTAGGGTTTTCATCTGCCAGGCCACATAAAGGAAAGTTATCTGAAGGAACTGAGACAGGAATGCCAAGAAGAAACTGGGTTTGTTTTGTTTTTGTTTTTTTTTGGTTTGGGATTGTGTTTTTGTTGTTTTTTTATCATTTAGTCATTTTGTTTCAATTATTTCCCTCACATTAAATGAAAAACTGTTTAAACCTGAAAGCATATGAGGAAGGAAGGAAGGAAGGAAACAGCACCAACTTCATTTTTCATTTAAAATTACCTGCAGCCAAAGCAATGCATGAATTCCATGTTTCTTAATGCTTTCTATTAAATATAAAAAAGACATAACAATAATCAAAAACTTCTTTCTAGAAATCCTGAGTTTGCATTTTCACTCACTGGCGAACCAGGTAAAGCATAAATGCTGAAGGAAAACTTACTCTATGATGTTAAACTTGGGAACGGATGGCTTGCCTGGGGAATTCTCCCAAATCCTTCCCTCATTTCTAATTTAACTGTAGGGTCTGGGTCTTTGTCACTGAGTGTAAGGCTGACAGCTCACCTTAGATTTCAATTTAGATGAATGTGCTTCTGTCCTGAGAAGTGTCCAGCTCCAGCCTCATGTACTGTTCCTTCACACTCTAAAGAGAGCAGCAAAATCAAACTGTGCATCCCCCTCTCAGGACGTCAATAATGGGACCACTTGGATATTTGGAATCTAATTGCAAACTTCAGTCAGACGCCAATAAAATTCATTATCCACTAGATAGAGAAATAAAGGACTTGTTACACACAACTCCTTTGGCTGAGTTCACTATGGCTGCCCCCATTACCTGGAGTGAGAAATTACATATGAGAGGGGTCAAGATTAGCAATCCTGCCTCGGTCATGAGAAGGCTTTTCTTCATACCGAATGCATGGCCCACCTCCACTCTGGGAAGGTAATGCAAACACTAAGTCAAGTTAAACCGCCGACTGTCACACATCAGCTCTTGTCTACACTAATGCAAGTGTGGTCCCGGTGAAGGGATGGCTGCTTGGAAGGGCATGGGGACAAATTGTCTTCAGTATTCCCTATCTATCTTACCCCCACCTCCCCGCGACTACCTCCAGGATCCACTCCCCAAAACAGGTCTCCAAACCAACTGGTTATTGGTATGGTGTGGAGGGCATTCTAGGACAAGACACAGGACATAAGACAAGGCTGAAATAACAAGTCCATGTGTACACACTCTAGTTATCTGCCACAAATGATAAAAACTGTTTCCTCTCTGCTGGGTAGAGCTGTGATGCTAGCTTTAAATTCTTTCATCATGCATTATCTCTGGATCTCTAATATTCAGGCCTTGGAGATTTGTTTTGCTTTCCATTTGAAATACAAAGAGGCTCTGTTGGCTGAAATAGTTATCTACTTCTGACATCCCATTTTCCCCTCTATTATCAGCCTCAAAAGGTGTGCATGGGTGTGACAAGCAGAAGAACAGCCATCAGAAGGTTTTGGAACCAAGCTTAGAGGGAGGTTGGGGAATGAAGGAGGCCAACTGGTCTCCACGTGGGAGTGAACTGGAGGAGGTGGTGCCCCTGAAAAGACACAAACTACAGCATGAGAACATTCCCCCCACTTACAAGGTGGGCGTTCGTGGTTCCTGCTGCGCTCTGAATCACAGTAAGAATGATGTTGAGACAGTGGTCCTCTTAAGTGCTAACAGCCAGCTCCATGTGGCTCCCAATGGAAAATGAGGTGGAAAAAGGATGAGGGGGCACACTCGATTAGCCGCCTAAACAATATCTATTCCTCCTTCTTGCTAATAAAATTTTAGTTTTGATTGAGATGAAAATATATCCATCTCAGGGAATGAATTTTGAGTGGTGTAGATCCATCCTGACCACCCCCACTGCCCACCTAACCAGACATTCGTGCAGTAAAGCCATGTGACCCAGTCCTTGTCATGACCTGCCAAGGGAAGTCAGGCAGGAGCCTTGGAGAGAAGCTTTACTTTCCTAATACAAGAGAAAGATCTGTTTGGCACTATGTTTTCCTTCTCCTTTTTCTTCCTGCCGTGAACACAGATGTGATGTCAGGAGCTGGGACATCTTGCTACCATGGGGGGAAAAAAAAAGGCCCAAGAGAATCAGAGATGCCAGTGCAACAAGGAGAAACTTAGTCTGACTCCATATTGCTTTTATTTCCCTTGCTGCTGTGACCTGTAACTTAGGAACTTCTGCTTAGCCCCGCACATAGGCATGTTACAGCTAAGATTTGCAAAAACTGCTTTTTACCCGAAATCTACCTCATCCGAGGAGATAAGGAAATATGTACAGAAATAACTGTGCTACGTTTAGATTTACAGGAACAACATGACCAGATTCCTGTACACAAAGATCAACTGACGAAGGACAAAGAAGTTATATGACCTTCCTTGGATGTCTACAGATGTCAGTCACCTTTTGACTCCAACGCCTTCCCACTTCCCCTCTTCCTAACATAAAATAGAGGGTCAAATCTTATGCTGGTGAAGCAGAAGAACGAGGTTCTTGTCTCACAGAGTCAAGGAATGAATCTCACAGACAATGGAGAGTGAGCAAAGTGATAAGAGTTTTATTAAGTGAGGATACAGAGAAAGCTCTCAGGGGTGAGAGGGGTCCCGCCAGGGCTGCTGCTGAGGGCTTTTAGGGTTGGTCTTTTATTGAAAGCTAACCAAGGAACTGAAATCCTTTTAACATCTCTCCTGATAGCACCACTGAGGAAGGACTACTGATACACCTTTAATGGCTTACTTACTTTTTAGGTTCTGGTAATTCTTTGTTCGTCACAAGTGACTGTTAAAACAAGACCCCACCTCTGACACCTAAGGCAGGGTGGTCTAGTTTGTTCCCTTATCTCTGGTTTCCTTACATCTCTGCATGTGAGGGATTTCTGTGAGCCTGAGCCCATAGCCCCCTATCTATCTCTCTCTACCTAGCCCCACCTATCCCTTACTCACTAGGAGAGATGGTTCTTTGGGACTGGACTTTCCAAATAAAGTCTCCTTCCTTACCCCAGCATCTTGCCTCTCAACTTATTGGGCTGTCCTGTGACCAGCAGAATGAGCTTGGACTCAGTTATACCAGGTCTAATATCACTGAGCCACTGGACTAATAATGCCAGCTTATTACATGAGAAAAATAAGCCTGTAGTTGGGGTTTCTGTTGTTCACAGAAGAAATCAGACCTGTGTTAATTCAAATATGTGCTTACCTTCTATTGCTTTGATAGAAGAATTTAGAATGAGGAGGTTTCTCTTGAACAACAATAGTGCTTAAAATGTCTTTGTGTTTATTTGGGATTCCCTTTATCAACCATCATTCATTCAGCTTCACCATTCATATGTACACCAAGTCCCTCAAACTCTGTCCTGGTGAAGGACCAGCCCATACAGAGCACACAGTACTCAGTGCTTCACACTCACTGCTCAGAACTGTCTTAGTCAAGACAAAGAAAATCGGCTTGGTTCATCTGCCTAGGTCTGCTCTTGGCACACAGACAGGAAAGGTTTTCACAGGCAGTTAACACCATGCTGTGGTGAGAGGTTCAGATACAAAAAGGAAAAATTACTCCCAGTAAAAATAAAGATTCAAAGACCTGCCCATAAGGAGAAGTTGGATCTTGAAATCATGGTGCCACCAGGAGAAAGTCTATGCAGGAGTATTCTCTCATAGAGGGAAGAAAACTTTGCCTAACTGAATGAAAGGCTGATCTCTTCCAACAATGGACCAACTCCAGGAAAGAAATTCAGACACCCAGGACCCAGTGATCATCTATAGGCAAACAAATTGTTCACCTGATTACAGATGGTTTTGCATCAACCATAGATGACTATCAACCATCAAGTGGCCACACAAACTCGGGGTCTCTCTAACAGAGGTACCAGAAGAGTGAAGCACTGTGTGCTCTGAAAAACACTGCTAGTGTATAAGTGCTCAGCAGATAATTTGTTTCATGAATGAACATCTTCTGACTTTGAAGGAAAAGAAGACCCCTAGCATCTGCAAAGCCATCCTGACCATATTCAGGTGTATGCAGAAGAAACATATGAAACATATGAGCATGGGGAAATGACCGTTCACACAGACCACGGTGGGATGTCGGGGTTTCTGATGAACACCCCAGCAGAGGGCTGAAGGGAAGCCCACCTGCTTTATACATCCAAGTCTCTGGGGCCGAATGGCTTACATGCAGCTTTCTCAGAGAACTGCCTTCTGGGAGCACCAAACCACTGCCAGTCATCTTTAGATACCTCATAAGATCTGAGTGGATAAAATCATTCATATTAAAAAAGAAAGTGTTCTTTTAAAAATAATTCATATTCATATTCATAAAAAGAGAGAAAGCGATTATGAATGCTCCAGAATTGATGGGTAAGCTTGATCAGTGAGATGAGAAGTAAGATTCTGTCACTGGGGAAGCTGACAGCAACAAAGTGCACTAATATTTATTGAGTGTTTACTGTGAGTGCACAGTACTCTGTGCTTCACAGAGACTAATTCACTCAAGCCTCAAAATGACACTGCGTGGCAATTACTATTATTGCTCCTCATTGTACAATTCAGGAAATGGAGACTTGGCAAGGCTAAGGACTTTCCTAAGATCACACAATTAGTTGTGAAGGGGTGGGGTCTAGTTTGAACACAGACAGTCTAATTCCAGAGCCCGCTCTACAAGCCTGAAAATTATCCCTATTTTCCTACTAAATGCTTGGGCTTATCTAAGGCTCCCTGCAGGTTAATGTCTAGTTGGGCAACCTGGCCAGAGAGTGCCACCGGGCTGTGCCCTGTGTGCAGGACAGAGAAGGAACCTCATTAAGCAGCCAAGAGACCATCTAACGAGAGGGCTGCTCAGGGCACCACTGCTCTTTCTGCCTCTCTATTCTTCCTTTCTCCCAGTTTGCACCATGTACCTTCTAATACTGCTGTCTAAGGAAGCACATTCATTCTACCACCTGTGCTTTCCTTGTTGTTTAGATTCATCAGGAACTCTTCTGTGGCTTCCTGTCACCAAGTTATTGCATACCGAGACAACAGGTCAGTCACAGTCGAAATGATCTTGTTTGCCATTTGTTGCCTTGTTTTTGTCTCTTCCCAATGGAATGTTAAATTCTGTGAGAGCAAGGATCATTTCTGTCCTGGCCTAACACAGTGCTTGACGCACAATTGCTGCTTAATATGTATTTGGTGGATGAATGAATGAATGAGTGAATGAACAAAGGAATCACAGAAGACAGAGAAGGTGTGTACTAGTACTATGTCTACCAATTCAGGGTCACACACATAGTGGAAATTTTTTCTTCTTTATCATTGTAATCATCATAAAAAGAGTTATAGATTAAGTTGCCTATTAAGTGCCAACACTATTGGACATTTGATAAACGTGATCTCGTCTAAACCTCAGAAGCCACACCGCAGACCATTCATTCCTGCCTTACAGACGAGGAAACAGAGGCTTAGAGAAGGTAAGTTATTTGCCAAACGTTTCCAATTGCCCTTGGGATGGGGTTTAAATTTCCTAATAAGTTTATAAGTCCAACCTCATCTTTTTTCTTGGCTCAGTCTCCAATCCGACGCTGGATTCTCTATCAGTTAGAAAAGTGCTTTTAGTAGCTTAAACAGAATTTATTGTTTTTTCCCTAAGAAGTAGTTGAGAAATTCAGGGCCACTACAATGGCTTTATGACGTCAGCACGAACCCAAGGTCCTTCTATTTTTGCTCTCCACACTGTTCTCGTACACTGTGTTGCTTGTGGTCACAAAATGGCAGCCATTCCTGTAAGCATCCTATCAGCACTCAAAGCCAGGAGGAGGAAGAAGGGCGAAATCTGTCCAGCCAAGTTTCCCTCCTGAATCATGAGAAACAAAACTTTCCCGGAATCCTTCTAGCAAACCATGCTCATATCTCAGTGTCCAGAGCTGTATCACATGGCCATCATTAACTACAAGAGCCCCTCCACGGGGCACCTGGCTAGCTCAGTCCATAGGGCATGAGACTCTTGATCTCAGGGTGGTGAGTTCAAGCCCCACACTGGGTGTAGAGCTTACTTGAGAGAGAGAGAGGCAGAGAGACAGAGAGGCCTCCATGATGGAAGGTGGGAAGGAAAAAAGAAGATAGAAATGGTTCTCAGGTCTGTCAACCGGCAATGTCTGCCACTCAATCCTCCAGAGCTACTTTCAGATGCACAACATGTCAATGCTCATTCTTATGTCCAGATCCTTGTACCTGTTCTCCCTTCAGCTAAATGTAAAAGTTTCCTCTTCTTTGAAATCTTCCCTGTCTTGGACACCTCCCACCACCAAGAGTAGGTAACAGCCCTCTTGCTTGTTCTCTTAGCATCTGGGACTTAACTGACTGTTTCCTTGTCTGTTTTCTCCACTGGACCGAAGTCTCTGAAGGTGGGGCCACATCTTCACTATGTCCCTGGCATTGATCACAATGTCTGGCGCTATAAGCCTTTATTGAATGAATGAAGCAACAAAGCAAAGAATCAAACTCAGACTGATCGGATTCCGAAGTCCATCCTCCATTCTCTATATAGCACTGACTTCTGGAAGTAAAAAAATATTTTTAAAAATCCATAGAAAATGATCCAACCTCCCCTCAGAGACACCTCAGAGTTCTATTGTCGTCATCATCATCATCCTCATCACATTTTTTGCTTGCTCTCTAATTAGGGACCCAGAAACATCTAGAGTCACCAGAATCTTAGCAGGAAGAAAACAGCCTGAAAAATAGCCAAAGAGGGTGCCCAGTCCCTAGTCTCCATGAAAACTGAAAGCTAAGTATACTAAGGAAAGTATTTCAGAATAAGCAGGATGCTCTGGCTACTTAATTGTGGCTCCAGCACTAAATGGTGTTTGCTTTTCACTTTTCCATATGTGTTTAGTATTTATAGACCATAGCACATATTCTGTGATTTTTCTTAAAAAATTTGAGATCAAAATGTATTGTGATGGTTCTAAGGTAATTGTTTATTCAGATACCAACCACAGCTTTCAAGCAGACAAGGTCCCTGAGAGATGGCAGAGAAAAATGTTATGCTTAACCTGGGCAGTATTGCTAGAAATAAAGAAACTTCTTGTTGTCTGCCAACTAGATGCCATTCCTCCACCTACTCCCTCTGGACCCCTGTGAGAAACAAACCATCAATATCACTGTTCCGGCCCCCACAGTCACAGAAATAATTATCTTCACCTGGGAATACAGTCTGTTTTCCTTGGCATTTTAATTTGGTCAAAATAGGCTTCCTCTCCCCTTTATTTCATACTTCCTCTCCCCAGCCCACATGTTTTGGCATATTTTTAATGAAAAGTAATCTTAAATATTTGGTGATTTAAAACATGTACCCAAATATACCATGATATGCCTCCTTTTAAAAGGTGAAGCCCAGGGGAACCTGGGTGGCTCAGTTGGTTAAGCAGCCAACTCTGGACTTCGGATCAGGTCATGATCTCAGGGTCATGGGATTGAGCCCCAGTCAGGTTCCGTGCTCAGCAGAGAATCGGCTTGGGATTCTCTCTCTTTCCCTCTCCCTCTGCCCCCCCCCCCACTCGCACCCCCCATAAATAAATAAATCTAAAAAAAAAAAAATAAAGGTGAAACCCAATTCCCTTTGAACGTGAGCTACACCTATGACTCACTTCTGACAAACAGAATAAAACGGCAATGATGGCGTCGGACTGAGAGACTAAATCATAAAAGACCCAGCAATTTCCAATCTCTTCCTCCTCCTCCTCCTTCTTGTTCCTCTTCTTCTCTCTCTCATTCTCTTTCTCTCATCACTCACTCTGAGAGAAGTGTCCAGGAGGACACTCAAGACACCCTATGAAGAGACCCACATGAGGAGGAACTGAGCCTCCTACCAACAAGAACCGTGTAAGTGAGCTCAGAGGCACAGCTTCCAGCCTCAGCTGGGGCTCAGGGCACTGCAGCCTCGTGAGGGACCCTACGCCAGAACCATCCAACCAAACTGCTCCCAAATTTCTGATCACAGAAATTGTGAGACAACAAATGTTTGTTGTTTTAAGCCACTAATTTGGGAAATAACATAATGCATAGGAATAGATTAACTAATACAGCTATACCTTAAAGAAATATTTTGTGCAGTTAAACTATCACCAATACCTCATCTTCCTAACATGGTTTCCATCTTTGGATATTATTTTCCAAGCGGAAATGCTTTATACAATTGTTATCATAATGCAAATACAATTCTGATTTCTGTATTTTCTCGTGTTTTATCATAAGTGCTTCCCTTGTTGTTAACAATGTCTTCATAGTTAACATTTAAAATGTTTGAAGACTATTTTACCATAATTTATTAAACCATTTCCATAAATTGCATGTTTTGGTGGTTTCCAGTATTTTTCTTCCAGAGATTTTACTGCAGTGAATATCTTTGAATATATAGCTTCTTGCTTGTGTTGATCTATTTGGTTAGAATAAACATTCTATATTTGATTTATTGATAGAGTATAAACATCTTTGTGGCTTTCATTACATATTGTCATATTGACTTTTACAAAAGAATATATCAATTCATCAGCAATGAATAAGTGTGTTAGCTATACTAACTACATGATTGTATTATAATCTTTCAAAGTTTCCCCAGAGATACAAAATTGCATCTGAAGTTTGCTTTCATTTGAATTTCTTTGATCCTAATGTGCTCGTGTGGTTTTTTTATGTGTTTAATTACTATTTGTTTCCCCTCTTGTTAATTATCTTTTCCTGTACTTCATGCTTATTCTAATTTTAATGTACTTTTTCTCATAAATTTACATGAAAAATTATAGATTAGGAATATTAACCTTTGTAATCTTTCATTAAAATGTTTTCTCCAGCCAGTTGCCCATTTTTATTAGTTTACTTTTTCATTATACAAAAATCCATAAATATATCAATATGTTTATGTGATTTCTTCTATTGCCTTCTATGGCTGCAGAGCTAAGAGAGCTCACATTCCTCCTCTGATATGAACTACTATTTTCTTCTAGTTTCTCTAAAATTTATGAAGAGATGTTTTGTTTTGCTTGTTTGTTGTATTTACCTCAAATCTATCTGGTTTGTTTTGGTGTATACTGTAAAATGCAGGGTATATTTTTTTTAAGGTTTTATTTATTTGAGAGAGAGCAAGCTCAAGTGTGCAGGAGCAGTGGGGAAGGGCAGAGGAAGAGGGAGAAGCAGACTCCCTCCTCATCAGGGAGCCCAATATGGGGCTCAAACCCAGGACCCTGGGATCATGACCTGAGCCAAAGGCAGATGCTTAACCAACTGAGCCACCAGGTGCCCTAGAATGCAGAGTATTTTTTTTTTAATTGTTCTTCCACTTACTCATTTTTTATTAAGAAGAGTTTAGAGTAGGTTGGCTTTAAAATTTTTACAATATTTCTAGGGCTCCCTGGAGATCACTGAAGTGTCCCACCAAAATGGTAAGGGGTGACAAACCTGGGACCCAAGCTAGATACCTACTGATAGAGAAACAAATGCTTTTGAAGAACTGGGCTCCTCCCCAGCCCAGGTGCTGATCATGATTAGCTCAAATCAAATATTTCCGTTTTCTGATCATTTTAGGCTTGGGCTTATCTCACCATGTTGACCAGTGATATGTGAGGGGGAAATCCCTTGGGGGCCTCTAGGAATAGTTTTTCTCACTGAACAAGAAGAAGAAAAGTCCACAGGAAGAGAGATCCCTCTTGTGCCATCAAAGTTGCCACCTGCCTATAATGCCTGGAAGCTGGCAGGCCCCTTGCAAGCATGAGAGGGTAAGTCAGAGCACAAATGCTGGAGATGACAGAGCAAATGGCAAGACATGGGTCCTAGATGATGTTGTTGAGTCACAGAATGAATCGAATCGACTCTAGAACTGCCCTACCTAAGAACATGTGTATGAGAATATATATTCCTATTTGGAGACACTTTTAGGTGCTTTTTCTGTTATTCTCAGCTGAAGGTATCCTAAATTTAGAACCTCTGATATATTTCCCCTTGCACATTTATTTCTCTCGTACCATTTAGAAATTATGTTACAGGCTTACAAACTGGATTCCTGAATCGTGAAGGAGGTCAAAAGCCAGCACCTCTAGGAGAGGCCACTCTGGGAACCTCCCTGTTGGCAGGAACATCAGTCTTCTCTGCCCCTTAAGCGTGTGAACTGTTTCTCTCCCATATTCCAAATGCTTTTATGGTCAGAGCTCTTTTCTCATTTACAAATATAAAACCCTAAGTATTTACAGCCTCCAAGAAGATGAGTTGCAGTGAATGACAAGTACCATTTTCCACTGTCATTAAATGCAAATTTCTCAACATCTTTTTATCTGTAACAATACAATGAAAACTGAGCACTCTGCTGACACGAGCCCCAAACTGCCAGGTTCTATAAATCCCTCCACCAAGGGTTGGCCCTATTAACAACCCATTAACAACTGCAAATAAACAACCTGAGGTTAAAAGTTCAAATAAATCAGAGGGTTGGTCTACACCAGTGGTGTTCACACTGAGCTCCACAGAACCCTAGCGAACCCTCGGGACAGGTTAGGAGCCTTTGAGCGAGCAGAGCTCAGTTCTGGCCCTCTCTTCAAATGGCAAGTTGCTTTTCTCTGTATTACATATATATTGGTCTTGTACAGAACATTCCATTTAAAGAAAAGGTGCCTTTTTTTTTTAAGTTTAAAACACTAGTCAACACTCTTAATGTTTGAAGTCTTCCAGATGTTTGCAGTCAGGCAAAATAATCAATTAGACCATTAAGGGAGAAACAAAAAGAGAGACATGAGGTACCATCTATATCTTCTTGTTATTTTTCTTTTTCTTCTTGTTATTTTGAGTATAAGAACTTAATGAAAGATCAACATACACGTGTATTTTCCATATGAGAACTGAAAAAAGACGAGGCTTTCAGAATCGGATCCTTGCTCTGTATCTGGTCTTGACGGGTGTTGGAGGGGGATGGGCAGAAAGGGCGGGTGGGGGGGAGATGGGTTCTCAATATTCCATTATAATAGAATAACCTGACAACACAAATTACTGGCATAGCTTTAGCCATATTGGCACACACAGGCTATTTCTATTGATCCCTAAACTTAAAGAATCCATGACTTCATCCAAAGTATGCTTTTTAATAATTCACTTCATTTAAGGGCCCATTAAAATGTCAGAACTATCATAAAGCTTGTAAACAGTTAGTTCTAATGTCTTCAAAACAATAATGCATTATTGATGGAACCTTGATTCACAATCACTTTCTTCCCATTTGACAAAGCCAACACAGCACATGCTTTCTCCACATCACACCACACGTTCCTCCCTCTTCAGCAACAATGCTCTGTTCCTATGACACCCCTAGTTCTTCAAAAATGAATTCTTCGGAATCTTCTCTTGTTCCAAGCCAAGAAGACTGACTTACAGGCTGGTTTATTTCAATGAAGAAACTAGCATAAAGAAATGATGATCAAGTTGCCTGGATAAGCCACCAACCAGACCATGCAAAAGCAAGAGGGGGCTAGACAGTGAGAAATCCATTGCTAGCTGAAATATTTGCTTCTTTGCATGTAAAAGGCTTTCCCCTGTAGAAATCTCCAGGACGGTTTAAGCACACAAGATTGATTTCCGGGCCTTTTCAGTGGGACATGAGCACAAAAAATAGTATTAGTTGGAGAGTCACTCAAATCAGAAAAGGGAAAAAAAATTCTCCAGAATATGGGGCTTCTCCCTAAAAATAGAGTTGCCAAATAAAATGCAGGATGCCCAGTTAAATTTGAAGTTCAGACAAACAATAAATAATTTTTAGGAAAAATGTGTCCCAGATATTGCATGGGACACACTTACACTAAAAATTTGTCCCTCATTTATCTGAAATTCAAACCTGACTTGGCATCTTGTATGTTTATTTGCTAAATCTGGCAACCCTACCTCTTAACACAAATCTTAATGCCTCACCTAAAACTAAAAATACTGATGGTACTAGCTCCACAGTCCCCAATCGAGGCTACACATTAGAATTATCTGTGGTTTCCCGAACCTACTCTTTTGAGCAGCTAAATCAGAATCACTGGAGTGCGGCCCAGACATTCTTTCAGGCTCCCTGGGGGTTCTAATGAGCAACCAGGTTTCAGAACCTCTAAGCTAGAGGACTGGAATGACTCAATATAAAATATCAGAAAGGTATATCTGAGGCATATCAGGGATGTCCCAGGATCTACTGGCAGGGAAATATATGTATTTTTAAAGCATATTCAACATTTTAATATAACTTTATATTTGAAAAATAAAAACTACCAAAAAAAAAAAAATCAAGGCTAATGAATGATTTAGACCTGGAAGTCTAAAAGAGATAACGAAGCTTAGGTCCTGGAACCCCGGCAAGTCATTAATGGGCAGAGACCCTGGGATGGAGAACAACAGGCAGGAGTTAGTGGAGGTACAGGCGTCCTCTCTCCAGAGCTCAGGAAGGCAGACAAGAAGAAGCAGGACCTCAGGCCAAGAGTCCAGACAGAGTCACCAGCCAGGCACCAGCCGAGGTACAGCTGACCAAGGAATCCTGCCAATCACAGAACTTTTGGGGGCACTGATCCCAGCACCTGGCTGACACAGGGTTCACAGGTGATTCAGGAATGAGCACTTGGCTAGAATGGGGGACAGGGCTACAGACAAGGGCAACTAGTAAGGTCAGTCATGTGAGCGCAGCGCCAGCAAACCTGCACCTGCAGTGACCTGAAATGAGTTTAGCACTTGGAGGGCACAGCATTCAGTCCTGTGCCCCCCCCTTTTTTTAAAGATTTTATTTTTAAATATCCTCTACATGCAACACAGAGCTCAAAGTCATAACCGTGAGATCAAGAGTCCCAGGCTCCACCGACTGAGCCAGCCACGTGCCCCAGTCCTGCGTACTTTGAACAACTGGGTTGTTGCCTTTCAACCTCAAAGTTCTCTTTTTAAAAACGGGGAGACTATCACCTTCTTTGCAGGGATGTGTAGGCAGCACCTTGAATCAGGAAATATATGCAAAAAGGATGGAATGTGATAGACAGGGATCCTCCCTGGAGCCCATCACTTTCCCAACACGGACCCTTGTCCTGCCACATCCCGGGCCTCCCCTACACCTCTCTGAGGCTCCTCTATGCTCTCACTCTCGTAAGTGACTTGTTTACAGGACAGTGGGGATCCAGAGCCTGTCCCAGGGTAGATGCTCAGTGAGAGCTTGCCTCTTTACTTGGACTAAGAAATCTCAATAGATGTTCCTCCTTCTAAAACATTTTTTCGTATTCCCAACACTGTATATTTTCATTTTTCTCTTCTATCTACATCAGTTTAAGCTTTGTATTTATTACCTATGTGACTCTGGACACCTGATTTAACTTTTCAAAGTCTTGGCACACCCATCCTTTAAAATGGGAGCATTAGTGTGAGCACTACTTTACAGATTTGTTGTGAGAATTAATTGAGATGATGTATGAAAACCTTTAGCCCAGTACCTGACACATCATAAGTACTTAAAACTGTTTAGTTATTACTAGAATGATCACCACTCAATTCGGCTATTGCTCCAGCAAAATTCTTGACTCAGACGTATACACTTCTGTGCCCACCACTAATCCAAGTACCCGAGACCGGTTTACACTAAACGCTACAGCACCACAGTAGAGGCTGGGCATTCCCAAGTCACACACTGCCTCAGGAAGCATGAAAAATATCCCCCAGCTCTCACTGAATACACAATGATAAAACTTCTTCTGCATTTGCTATATCTCCCTCCATCTGCATATCCTAGGTCTATATTTTACTGAGATTTCCATTCTCCTAATAAAATAACCTCATGCTTTTATGATCTTCTCTATGCAAAAAGCCTTAAACCATCCCATCCCACCCCCCAAAGGCAGAAAAGTAAACCTTACGCCATATGGCACAGGAATTAAAGTCAGCATATTGTTGCATTGTATAATTCACCGTCAGTATGAATGATCTCCCAGTGATAGGATGGTATTAACCCACTCTGGTATGCAATGGTTCATCATAGTGCCAAGTTCTCCTTCGCAGCCCGGGCGGCTGTCTTCCAAATGGAGCTCGCTGAATTTCGCTGCACAGACATGTTATGTTTCCAGCACTACTCCCCAACCCCACCAGCTGCCTCGAAGCTGCCTGTTTCAGCCATGCATGGCGCTTCTGGCTTTTACCAAAGAATGCTGCAACTCCAGATCCACAAGATCCCATCATAATTTATGGAGGTAATCAATCCATCCACCATTAAAGACGTTTGACCTTGTCACTCAAATTATACTAGAGAATTTTGATTCAGGGGCCTACCTTCCTAATTTGCTAATTTGAAAGTTTGAGGATGGTGAATGGGATTCATAAGAGACTGTGGAATTTCCTTCAGTTAAAGAGGAGGATGTGAATTTCCCTTCCTTTCAAGGAGGCAACTTAGTACTTAACATACATGTCAACATACAGTCAACACCTAACTAGGCAACCTTTATGTGTATGTGAAATACATCACATATGTCAGCCTACAAATATGTGCTTGTCACCTTGATGTCCCCAATCTTAACAGTCCATCTTAATATCCAAGTGAAATGACTCGAACAACTGCACTATAGAGAAAGAAACACAGCCCCTGACATCCAGGAGCTGGCCTGGCACACACAGCTAGGCCTGGGGGTTCTGCCAAACCTAAACAATTTTACGGAGCTTCACTATCAGCCAAGGCCACTCTCCAATCATGACGGAGCAAGACAAAAACAAGACCACTCCATATCTGTGAACATTGCCCAACCCACAACATTCAAAAACAGCACCCCACCCCCACCCCCGGCGGGGTAATATGGGTAGCTGAGGCTTCTTTGACAATCACACCTTCGGCCTCACTCTAGCCTGCCCTCTCTATAGTTAAGATGGCTCAGATACACAGACTCACCCCATCTCCTGACAGCCATCCATCAGAGCAAAGCCCCACTCCGTCAAGCCCTACCCCAAAATCACCGACACAAGCCTGAATCCTGTGCTTCCAAACACCTTCTCACAGCAATGCCACACGATCCAATGCGTAATAGCCTCAACTTGTTTAACCACGTGTGTGTTCCTGGTGGTCTTTAGCTAGAAGACGCCGACCCCACAAAATAGCAATACTTACCCTCCCTGCCTTTTCAAATGTCACCCTCCCCCGGTGTAGTTAAAGGGGGAGGTTTATCTAGCATCCACACGTGGCTCCATCTTGCTTCACAGCTGCTCTCTAGACCCTACCCGGCACTCTTAGCCCCACCTTAGGAGTTCTGGGACCACCATCTTTTACCCTCTTTCTGAAGAATACCATAAACATGGGGCGCCTGGGTGGCTCAGTCGTTAAGCGTCTGCCTTCGGCTCAGGTCATGGTCCCAGGGTCCTGGGATCGAGCCCCGCATCGGGCTCCCTGCTCGGCGGGAGGCCTGTTTCTCCCTCTCCCACTCCCCCTGCTTGTGTTCCCTCTCTCGCTGTGTCTGTCTGTCAAATAAATAAATAAATAAAATCTTAAAAAAAAAAAAAGAATACCATAAACACAAAACTGTGAACAGAGTATCTGTGAGAGGTTTTGTAAGTAATAGAGCGCAGCATAGAACATGCAACTTAAAACTGACTAATGAACATGCATGTACAAGTTTCTCAGGTTCTCTCTTCGAGCCTCCTTCCACAACCTCCCTCCTCCAGCCCACCACCTCTTAAGGAATTTCTACCCGGGTTCTCCTTGCTCCCCTACCTCCATGGTACCAGTTTTGGTTATATGTGCTCTGTCCTTCCATCCATCTCGCCTGCTGTCCTCTACCTCCAAACCTCCCTCTCCAGCAACTTCTCCCATATTCCTTTCTTTTCTATTTGCAGGGACTCCAAACCCTCGGCTCAACCACAGAAAAGGAGTGGGGAGAGTGATCGTGGTGGTGGTAACTCTATCACGCATGTCAGTTTTCTGTCTTGAATGCCCTATACTGAGCAGACCACGTAGCAGCTGAGACAGAGTTGCACGGCTGGGTAAACAGGAGAATCACAAAATTCTGCTCTAATTCCACTAAAGTGTGGCTTTCCAATTTTCTTGGTTGAGAATCTCAACGAGAAATACATTTACATTGTAACCCAGTGTATATACACGTACAAACATGATAGATGAGGGGTAGTGATATAGAGATACTGTGATCTCACTAAAATACTCTGATATTTCCTTTTTTTATTCCACTTCATTTTTTAATGAAAAGCTTGTACTTGGCCGCAATCTGTTACATTGATTTCGTTAACCACTAAGGGATCTCACTGTAGTTCGCACATACTCTCCTAAAGTGACCAACATCTAAAAATGACAAAACGTTCTTCCCACCACAGGTAGAAAGATCCATCTTACAGTGACACACACGCATGCCCCCCTGAGGCATCATCTGGCCCATGGTTCGGGTTTCTGAGCCAGAGAGAGTAAAAAAGCCAACAGACTCTTCTTCACTCTGGGTTTCATAGGTAACATGGACTCATTTGACCATACTGTTGCTCAAAATAGAGCATCAGTTCCCACGGTGACCAGTTCTGGTGAGGAGCTCCTTCCAGGTGGAGGGACCTGAAGCTCAGCCAAAGGTGGAGGAAGCAAGCCAAGGACCAGATCAGAGGCAACTCAGAATGTGACTGCAGTGGCTTCTGGGGACAGAAGCTAGAATCCAGTGGCTCAAGAGGTACACAGAAATGCAAGGTGGAAGAATATAGTTAGACAAATGAATAATGAGACCGCCATCACAAATCGGGCACCCTAGAGAGTCAGTGTCTACATAGAGGAAGAAAGGTGGTTGATGCCAAATAGAGAGGGAAGCGTGGCCCCAGGAACAGAGCCAGGCTGGAGAGAAAGGGGTGGAAACTGCACAGGCAAAGTGCTCCTGGGGGAAAAGAAAGCAGTTCCATTTGAATTGCATTTCCTTTGGATTTCCCCTTTTGGCTAGCTACTCTTCAGCACCTTTACTCCTAGGACATATATCTTCTCAAACAGGGGCTTGAGGTGTGCATTCATTATCTTTCCCTGAAGTTAAATTTATTTTCACTGATTTTTAAGCTCAAGACAGCCTTGCTAGTATGTTTATACCGTGGTGTTTATTTTCAGAGGTAGAGCTGCAATAAATGAAAAACATTTTCCCTTCAGTAGAATGGGAAATATTACACTTAGATATTTTATAAGTATGACTGGTTATTTTTTAAAACATGAAGTCAAAAATATTATAATTATTATACATTGCTGGCAATAATTTTCTTAGTGTGTCTAGCATAAAGACTGAAAGTAATATTCATGACATGAACTGTACTTCAAACTGAATATAGAATAAAAATGGATTTAAATAACCGGAGTGAACTGCATATCTAAGTAGTACATGCAAATCAGCTTAACTCTTTTATCCTAGAGTTACAGTGCTGGGAAATCACCATAATAAAAGTAATAAGCTACTATTTTTTGAGTACCTATTTTATTCCAAGTACTATGATAGATGTTTTATATGCATTCTCTTATTTAATACCCACAGTAACCCCAAGAAATAGGTGCCATTAACCCTATCTTGCAGATGGGGAAACCAAAGCACAGAAATAATCAAGTTATCTACCCAAGGTCACACAGCTAGGAAGTGGCCAAATAGGAGAGAGACCTGTATCGCCTGGCACAAGTCTCTATTTGTTTCATGTTCTTACCTGTTTCCTCCATCTCAGTCTTTAGGGGGATGACATGCACGTGCTTACTCTGGGTACAAGGTTTGCCTGATCCAACACCATCATCTTTAGAACCTGTCAGAAAATTCCTCTAGAGAATTACGGTCTGTCACTAAGAAGTAACCAGACTCCATACGGACCCAGGCAGAATGGAAGCTAAACTCATGTGGGTGTCAGAGGGTTTCTTTTCGGAGAGCTGCATCCTCAGCAGGAGAGTCTGTGGCTTTGGATGTTTCCCCCAGAAGACTGCGGGCTCCTTGGAGGCCACTGTAGGTAGCATGGAATGGGCCACCCACCTGGGGACACTTCACAACTGCGGATTATCTGCCTAGCATCTCCCCCAGCAGAACACTTCAGAATGGTTATTGTCTACAATGACTCACCCCACTCACCGGCAATCCTTCATTCCCATAACTTCCTCTTCCCCATCTCCCTTCCAGACTCCCTTAGAACTGAACGCATCTCCTGTGCTCTTCCATAGAAGCACTTTCCTGCATTCAAGTGCCCATGCTCAAATAAGGGCATGGAGGTGACACGTCCAAGTCTCATTATGTTCTTCCTTCACCGAGGAGAGGAGGTGGCTAAGGATGGCTCTCCTCCATCCCATTCTGCACAGATTCCTCAGCAGCAACCAGGCATTCCTTGATAAGGGAGCAAAAGAGTTACCTAAAATGGGCCAGAAAAGTATTTTATTATTCAACCAAGAAGATACTTTGTGTCACAGAGCACTTTAATATTGAACTCCAATTTTAATGAGCTAGTGATTCATGTGTTTCCTTGGATTTGGAACCTACATACCTTTTTTAATGGCCACTTTCCTCTCTCAGAAGTAGCTTTCTCTAGTGTTTTGCCATAATTATGTGACACATGAACTAATCATGATTTCTTATATGAGTGGTGAAAGTATAAAATTTTAATGGGGGGAGGGGAGAAACAAAGTAAAGACCAACCCTCTAAATGGAACATAAATGGAACAATACACAGTCATGAAGGGAATTTTGACGATACAGTAACTTTTATTAGCTTGATATGCTGACTGAGAAAAGAAATAGCATGCATTTTTTAAAAGTGACTTTTACGGAAGAATAATTTGTTTGCATAAAATATGATTACTTACCCTCATAAATGTTTATTTGAATATATTGCACTATAACCAAAGCCAACTGCATTAGCCACAGCAGGGAAACCCAGTTCTGAATTGCAAAACAAACCAAAGGTGTGACTAGGAGCACACCAGCATTCCATGCTGACTCAAGGAAATTTCGGCAGTTAAAATTCTGCTGATTTTCCAGGATGAGCGGCTCTAATGAGGCCAAATCTTTTAGAAATGGGTGGAAAAAAAAAATAATACCTGCAAATTCAGACTGGGGCCTACCTCTTCCAAAAAGAACAACACCGAGAAAAGGCTCATCAGCACCTTTCTTAGGTTCACCTGAGTTTCCAACCCACTGTCTACACTAAAATCTCAACAGGCAACCACAGGCCCAGTCCAGCTGCCGATGCCATCTTATAGGTGCTCATCAAATAAGCATAGAAAGATTTTTTTTAAAAAAGGTTATGTGGGCTGTGCTCTCCAACCAACCTGTCTCCATCATTTCTATTCTTCTTCAACTCCTGCCTTCACTCATTTGCCTCCCCAGCCCCATGGGCCCTGGGCACTCCTGAACTATACACCTTCATTAAAAGGACTCATGAGGGGCACCTGGGTGGCTCAGTAGGTTGAGCATCCAGCTCTTGGTTTTAGCTCAGGTCATGATCTCAGGGTCGTGGGGTCAAGCCCAGGGTTGGGCTCCATGCTCAGCATGGAGCCTACTTAAGATTCTGTCTCTCCCTCTCACTCTGCTTCTCCCCCCACTCACGGGCTCACACTCTCTCTCAAATAAATAAATAAATGGAAGTCTTTATTAAAAAAAAGGACTCATGAAATATTATTCTCCTGCTATCTCCAAGTTAAAAACTGGAAGATCTTCAAGGACAGGGACTCAGGTTGTCTCCATCCAGAAGGGAGGGTGAAGAAAAGAGCAGGAAGAGAACTCAGCCTTAACAAATGCTAATTTTCTCATATGAGGCTACCCAAGACATCACAGGGAGTCAGAGGTAGAGGGAGCCCCAAGACTAAGTATCCCCATTTCCTAGGGCCCAGCTCTTCCAAAGATCCTAAAGCTACCTCTACTCCTAACAAACTGGATGCTCTATAAGCATTTACTGATGAAGGAGGCAAGAGATTATTAACGAATGTCATGGAGGAAGTACAGAAGGATAGGCAAGGTCTCATAGGTCAGACTAGGACATTTTGAAATCATGCAACTGTACAAAACAAAACAAAACCAAAAAAACTACTTTGTTTTTATAGTGATGATTTTCCATAATTGGACAACTTCTTTACTTCATATTACCAAGGAAAACTTCTTTAATATTATGATTTTTCTGTTTTTACTTTTATTTATATGTATTTTATGCAGAATTTACTCCCAGGCCCCAAGTTTTTATTTCTTCAGTTTCTTCTGGGATATCTTCTTCTTTTTTTTCTGTGCAACCTCCTCTTCTAGTTTAGGAATAATCTGCTCCTTTTCAGTAAGGAGCATCTCAGTGTGGCAGGGAGAGCTCATGTATGGGTTAATCCAACCATGAGCCCTATAAAGTCTATGCCACATCTTAGGAGCTTTGTCCACTGGGATGAGCTCAGTGACCAGAGAATCTACATCTAAACCCTTAAGTTCAGCATCACTCTCTGCATTTTGAAGCAGGTGCAGTCAAAATCCAGCACTCTATTTGGGCCACCGACCCTGTGTGCAAGCCCATGGTTTGGTCTGGGCACACCTACCACCTCCACCATCGTAGTGATGGAATGCCATGCATTGCTTCTGCAAAGTGACATCCTTCAGATACTTTGTGGCTTTTACGATATGCCACCAATATGGCCTGGACAGGTTCACATGTGTTCTTAAAGTGAACATGAAGATCTGAACCTCTTGATTTGCATGACTTTGCAGGGTTTTCTGAGTCGAGTAAATAGCAAACCATTTTCAGAGATCACCTCAGGCCGCTTACGGGAAGAAGTGATTTTTGTTTTTAAGTAAACAGGAAGGGCGCCTGGGTGGCTCTGTCAGTTAAGCATCTGCCTTCAGCTCAGATCATGATATCTCTCTGTCAAATAAATAAATAAAGTCTTTAAAAAAAGTAAACAGGAAAGCATGATTTCTGATGTCACCTTATTACTTCTATTGTTTAACCCTGTTATACCGAAAACAACATGAAATAGGGAAAAGAGATGGAAATGAAAAGGTAGAAACACTGACTCTCCCAATGTGCCTCTCACTGGGCTTGGTGTGTCCCATGTGGTATGACATGAGATCTTCACCACTCCTCACTTTAGAAATCAGGAAACAGGAGTTAAGTTGGCCAAGGTCACAGAGCAAGTATTGAAGTATCTGGACCATGCTTGATCTTTCAGAACCACTAGCCAATTACCAGTTACACTCAGTGCTTCATTTTGGGGGATTATATTGCATGGATTCGGGATATAGTGCATAAGGCTGAAATTAAAACACCACATATTTACTGTGACATTTTCATTCACCCCGGCAATTTCTGTTTCCTCTTCCCACACCTAAGCAAGGCCTTAGTTAGAGGTCCACAGTTCACTGGAGAGCCACAATTTTATTTTATTTTTTTTATTAACATATAATGTATTACTTGTTTCAGGGGCACATGCCTGTGATTCATCAGTCTTACACAATTCACAGTGCTCACCACAGCACATACTCTCCCCAATGTCCATCACCCAGCCACCCCATCCCTCCCACCCCCACCACTCCAGCAACCCTCAGTTTGTTTCCTGAGATCAAGAGTCTCTTATGGTTTGTCTCCCTCTTTCTTCTTGTTTCATTTTCCCTCCCTTCCCCTATGATCCTCTTCTTGTTTCTCAAATTCCTCATATCAGTGAGATCATGATACTTGTCTTTCTCTGACTTATTTCACTTAGTGTAATACCCTCTAGTTCCATGCACATCATTGCAAATGGCAAGATTTCATTTTTTTTTTGGTGGCTGCATAATATTCCATTGTGTGTGTGTGTGTGTGTGTGTGTGTGTGTGTGTGTGTGTGTGTACCACATCTTCTTGATCCATTCATCTGTTGATGGACATCTTGGCTCTTTCCATAGTTTGGCTATTGTGGACATTGCTGCTATAAACTTTGGGGTGCATGTGCTCCTTCGGATCACTACATTTGTATCTTTTGGGGTAAATACCCAGTAGTGCAATTGCTGGGTCATAGGGTAGCTCTATTTTCAACTTTTTGAGGAACCTCCATACTGTTGTCCAGAGTGGCTGCACCAGCTTGCATTCCCACCAACAGTATAGAGAGTTCCCCTTTCTCCGCATCCTCGCCAACATCTGTCGTTTCCTAACTTGTTAATTTTAGCCATTCCAGCTGGTGTGAGGTGGTGTCTCATTGAGGTTTTGATTTGCATTTCCCTGATGCCAAGTGATGTTGAGCACTTTTTCATGTGTCTGTTGGCCATTTGGATGTCTTCTTTGGAAAAATGTCTGTTCATGTCTTCTGCCCATTTCTTGATTGGACTATTTGTTCTCTGGGTGTTGAGTTTGATAAGTTCTTTATAGATTTTGGATGCTAGCCCTTTATCTGATATGTCAATTGCAAATATCTTCTCCCATTCTGTTGGTTGTCTTTTGGTTTTGTTGACTGTTTCCTTTGCTGTGCAAAAGATTTTATCTTGATGAAGTCCCCATAGTTCATTTTTGCCCTTGCTTTCCCTGCCTTTGGCGATGTTTCTAGGAAGAAGTTGCTGCGGCTGAGGTCGAAGAGGTTGCTGCCTGTGTTCTCCTCTAGGGTTTTGATGGACTTCTGTCTCACATTTAGGTCTTTCATCCATTTTGAGTCCATTTTTGTGTGTGGTGTAAGGAAATGGTCCAGTTTCATTCTTCTGCATGTGGCTGTCCAATTTTCCCAACACCAATTGTTGAAGAGGCTGTCTTTTTTCCATTGGACATTCTTTCCTGCTTTGTCGAAGATTAGTTGACCATAGAGTTGAGGGTCCATTTCTGGGCTCTCTACTCTGTTCCATTGATCTATGTGTCTGTTTTTGTGCTAGTACCATACTGTCTTGATGATGACAGCTTTGTAATAGAGCTTGAAGTCTGGAATTGTGATGTCACCAGCTTTGCTTTTCTTTTTCAACATTCCTCTGGCTTTTAGGGGTCTTTTCTGGTTCCATACAAATTTTAGGATTATTTGTTCCATTTCTTTGAAAAAAGTTGATATTTTGATAGGGATTGCATTAAATATGTAGATTGCTCTAGGTATTTTCACAATATTTGTTCTTCCAATCCATGAGCATGGAACGTTTTTCCATTTCTTTGTGTCTTCCTCAATTTGTTTCACGAGTATTCTATAGTTTTCTGAGTTCAGATTCTTTACCTCTTTGGTTAGATTTATTCCTAGGTATCTTATGGTTTTGGGTACAATTGTAAATAGGATCAACTCCTTAATTTCTCTTTCTTCTGTCTTGGTGTATAGAAATGCCACTGATTTCTGTGCATTGGTTTTATATCCTGCCACTTTACTGAATCGCAATTTTAAATCTGATTCCCAAAACTGTTTCTGTAGAATGCAGTTGCCGAAAACAGAAGGGGCAGGTGTCAGTATTAATGCCATTGCATTGACACAATTTCTGGAAATGTCGCCTACAAGAGGATTTGTTCTAACTACTGATGGCTGTCTCGGTTCTCTTATTGCCTTTGGCTATGGCAGAACTGAGGACCTGCAAACCATTTAGACCTCCTCTCACAGAGGGCTCTCCACCCAGTGGTTGGCTGTTCCATCCGGTACATTAGCAAACAGCCCTGATATAAGGGCCCATAACCATATTTCTAGACACCGTGTTATGACTGTGTCCACCGTAGGAAGTTATTTTTGTCTTTTTAAAAAAATCATCACGGAAGTATCTTCACAGCAGGAAACCTGAGAAAGAGGGGTAAATGCCTCACAGAGTGTGTCAGGAGGAAAGTGAACGACAAAATTGTGAATATTTTATTTCCACATTATTTCCCTAAGCCTCCTTGTTGTCCAGATCTTTCTGTCCTTTTAAACCACAGGTAGCTTCTGGCGAAGCTTAAGACAGATGGCAATGTAGAGTTCCTGGCAGCCAAGATAAATGTGCATAATATCAAGCACCCCGCATACAGCTTCGGAGGCTCATGACACCCCAGCTCCTTCCCGAAGCCTCAGGAAGAGCCGCTTGCTAAAATAATTTTCTGGTTAACAAGAAATCTATGCAACATTTCATGCCTGGCTTGTTTCAGAAGCCCCCTCTGAGGGATCCACGCTATGCATTTTAATTTAGGTTTACACATTTTGTTTTTTAATAGAATGAATTGTGCATAACAACACATTTTGCAATATGAAATGAAAAGCCCTCGACACAGTTCATCCACTGGAAGGTTTTAAATCTAAATCCAGAACAAATAAAGCAAAATAAACACAGCAGGACTCCAACTTTCCTCTTCTAACATTTGGTAATTTGTTTGGGCATGGGATGAGGGGAGATGAGGGGCACGGAGGAACTGGAAAAAGCCAGCGAGGCACAGGACTGCTTGCGACCTGGGAAGGAATCCTGATTCTCATCTCGAGTCAAAGACCTTCCATTGCACATCACAGTGTGTAAGATGCTGTCCTGAATCCCTCTTGGTCATTTTGCCACATTTGCTAGAAATCAATCCTTTGGCAATCAGCTCAGATTTCAAATAACCTTTGAGAGGCTTTTTGCCACTATAGCATGTAAATGGACATTTCAGATCCATTTGAAAACGCAGCAGGAGGGCTAATTTGGAGATAATAGACATTTTCTATTTGTTTGTGTTCGAATCCACAAGGTTTTATACAGGTCCAGAAACCTGTTGGTTAACACCAATTTTCTAACAAAAGCTCCATCCAGAACCTGGCAGTGGCCTCCAAACACGCACTTAACCCGGGTCTGACCCAGGAGGAGAAAAGTCCAGAGCACTTGCTTGAACTGCCCACAATCACACGAGGGTGCAGAGCAGCCCCTCTCAAACATGTCTTCAGAAGGCTGTGCTCTATGTCGACATTCCCAGTGTCCACCCTGAAGATCCTGAAGAAGTGGGAAGCACCGAAGATGCTGAAGCGTTCTAGAAAGCGGCCCCCTCCCCCTTCTGCTCTCAACCAGTAGCACGGGAGGCATCAGCATCCTCTGGCAGGCTGAGCCATTGCTCCCAGGGCTTGGAGGAGTTTGACTAGTGGGTATGGGCAAATGACACCTCTTTAGAGAACATTTTGCATTTAGACCTGTCATGAACATAAACTTGCTTCAATCCACAAACATGGGAAATTTAAAAAATCTAGAACTGAACCCTCAATTTCTTTTCCTCTGTGATATTCATGCAAATCCTCTTCCTGGCCTGTGAGGTCACCTGCAATAGGAAACTCATTGATATTTTTCCCCATCACATTAGTCTAAAAGTTAAAGGGATTATAAATGAGGCTGCAAAGATGCCCTACCTTCTATTTTCTAAATTCTAGTCATCCTTCAAGATCCAACCCCAGTGAGTCTTCATGAAGTCTTCCCCAACCCACTCACAGCTCACATTGATTTTCTATGAATGCTATCCTCAGTATCCTGTATTGTTCAGGTCTCTCCATAACCTGGTTTCTGTAAAAACTGAGAATTAAAACAGAAAATAAATAGGGGGGCCAAAATATCAACTTTATTACCAAGTGGTTTTGTTAGACTCACCCCTAGATTTATTTAGGCAGACTTGCTCCCAATATTAGGCAGCCCTGGACCAGGGCAAGGGATAGCTACGTGTCCAGGAGAAACATACACCTCAGAAAAGCATCCAGGAGAGCCCATGCCCTGTGTAGACAAGCTTGCCCCCAAAAGAAGGAAGGATGGAACTGTCTAGAACATGTATCACCAATCACATGGGTCCCTTCTCCCCTCCATGGGGGCAGAGTTAATAAAAAGGAGAGAAAAATCTGGCGTATGTTCAGGAAAATTCCTCCTTGAAGAGGCCAGACAGGAGAAAAAATTCTTCTCCTCCGGCACATAGTTTTGTATTAAATTTCTCCACACCTGTTAGTTCTGTCCCTTTATCTGGATTTTTAAGCTTCTTCACGATAAGAGCCATGTCTCACACATCTTGTATCCCTCACAGAGGCAAACAATGCTACATAAATAATGAATATTTAACAAAGATCTGCCTTTAAGAGGATTGATAAGAGCAAGGATTGTACAAAGCTAACTTTTCACATTTGTGAAAAACAACTAAACCACAGAAATTCAAATGTTTCATCAGTAGGTTGACCGGTTTGGACCTGGGTCCCAGGTCAAATCCTCATATCCAAAAAACCTTACCTAAAACCACACAGCCTTATTATTCTCTATTTTTAACCCCTCTATTTCATTACTCAGAACACATGAACACCCAGAGACCCTGAGGATAATTTGGCATAAGCTCATTCTTCACACACTCAGAACCTAAATATCTATTCCCTTTTAATGCAATATCTATAGAAAAAAATTGCAAGATTTAGTTGAAAAAAGAAGAGAAATACATATCAAATTGCAAGAAATAGTGCTGGGGACTACCACTTCTGGTCCAGACACAGGTAGCATATCCTCAAATTCTTCCAGTTTAATTGATGAAAATCTTGCAGTTACACCATAAGCAGAAAGAAGAAAATCTATACTCTGAAGAGATGCCCGACCAGCATACCAAGCAAACTGTGGGTGTAAAATTCCTGAGTGTTTCCACACATCTGCCTAGATATGAAAAATGCAGTTGCAGGCATAAGTGGAAGCCTAACAAATGAAAGAAATTCAAAACTGGAATGTCCTGAAAGTCAAGCTCTAAAAGTTCCCCCAAATGAGAGTTAAGATGCTACCTTCTTTGGGCACAGATTGCAAGGGTGTTAGTGAAGCTGTTGCATATATATTGGCCAGTGTCCTCTCCCTGGAAGAGGTCATTTTTAAGTATCCCTAGAAGGAAAAAAAATGCAGCCTGGAGACAAATGCATGCATTGATCCATACCTAACCAAGAAAATATCTTCTATGAAGGAAGATCTGCAGCTCTTAACCTTTAGCAACCAGAGATAATTGATAGAAACACTCTGTAACACTCTATATCAAGGATGTTGGTGGGTTCTGTCACCTCTAGAGGTGTTTCTGAGGAACACCCTGGGAAAGTGGTCTCCCTAGGCAGGCATTAACTACCAAATACTCAGGGCACCTGGGTGGCTTAGTCGGTTAAGTGTCCGACTCTTGATTTCAGCTTAGGTGAGGATCTCAGAGTCAGGCTCCGTACTCAGCTCAGAGTCTGCTTGAAATTCTCTCTCCCTCTTCCTCTGTCCCTCCCACCCTCCACTCATGCACAGTCTCTCTCTCTCTCAAATTAATAAATAAAATATTTTAAAAAAAATAAAACTACCAAGTGCTCACTAGCAAGCCAGCCTTAAATGGTGAAGTAGAAATCATGGAAATACTCTCATGAACTGGCTCCAAGAAAAGTCACCAAAACTTACCCAAAATTCCCCAGCTGCTCTCTAAACCATTAAAAAAAAAATTGTTTCTTTGACTTATGAATTCATTTAATAGACATGTATATAGTCCTCTTTATGTGTCAAGTAGGGTTTTAGGTGTGTTACTCCTCTTGCCAAGCCTATTAAGTGATACTCTCATTATCCCTATTTTACAGTTGAGGATATTTGGCACAGAAAGACTAAGTAACTTGCCTAACATCATACAGCTCATAAGTAAATTAAACGCAGATGGTTCAGGCTCTTGAGTCCATGCTGTTCTCCCTAAGTGTGATAAATGGAGTAACCCTCTTTGGTCATGATCATCATGGACAGGCCCTAGTTACTTCTCACTGCAACAAATAATGTAAAATGTGTGTATACATATGGTCAAGAGGGGATTATACACACAATATAACATTCATGTTTATGCCGTGAACATTTGAAGCATATTATAATATATTACAGTCCATTCCCCAAGTAACTTAAACATAAAAGGGTAATAGTTCTCAAACTGTAGCAAGAATTGGAATCCCCTGAAAGACTTGCTAAAACTCCAACAGCTGGGCCCCCTTCCCAGAGTCTTTGACCAGGCGGGTCCCAAGAATGTGTTTCTAATAGCCTCCAGGTGCTCCCCCTGCTGCTATGGGGAATCTGTTTTGGCCTGCTAGGGCTGCCATAACAGAACACCAATGACTGGGTGGCTTAAACCACAGAAATTTCTTTTTCTCATAGCTCTGGAGGTTGGAAGTTCAAGATCAAGATGGCGGGTTTGGTTTCTGCTGAGGCCTCTCTCTTCAGTGTGCAGATGGCCACCTTGTTGCTGTGTCTTCACATGGCCTTTCCTCTGTGTGTGTGCATCCCCGGTGTCTCTCCCCCTTCTTATAAGGACACCAGTCATATTGTATTAGAGCCACACTAGGGGCCTAAGTTTAACTCAGTTCTCTCTTTGAAGGCCCTATCTCCAAATGCAGTGGGATTAGGGCCTACCTATACGATCTCATTTCATCTTACCTCTTTAAAGGCCCTATTTCCAAATACAGTTACATTCTGAGGGACTAGCAGTTGGGACTTCAACATACGAATTTGGGGAGTACACAATTCAGCCCAGAACAGTACCATACCTTGAGAACCACAGTCTAGAGAATGCAACAAGCACGTGTGAAGGGCATGCCTTAGCTGGGAACCCTATGAGGGCAGTCCTCCCTGTGTGCCAACGAATTACATGTGTTCATTTGAATCTGTTTTTATTGGTGAGCCTCACTTCTGCCTCTCACTCCAAGCCCTGTTGTTCTGACAAGAGCATAATAATTGACAATAATCCTTTCTCTATCCTTTCTCTGAACTGTGGGACTCACATCCATAAAGAAAAGAAACGAGTATCTGCATGAATTGATTCATGAAATCCAAGAATCAAGCCATTGTAGGTAAAAATAAGACTGCTCCCTAAGAGCTAAGCTATAATTATAAATTAAAAAACAGATCAAGGTAGACATACGTTAAGTCAACTTAAAGGGAAAAATGGATCCCTATCTTAATTCTTTTGGGGCTGCTATCATAAAAACACCACAAAGTGGGTATCTTGTAAACAACAGAAATTTCTTTCTCACAGTTCTGGAGGTTGAGAAGTCTAAGCTCAGGGTGCCAGCAACAGATTCAATGTCTGGTAAGGGCTCACTTCTTCATAGACAGCTGTCTGCTTCTGTGACTTAACATGGCAGAAGGGACAGGAGACCTCTCTGGAGCCTCTTCTATAAAGGCACTAAGCCCACTCATGAGGGCTCCACCTCTGAATTTGGAGAGGACACAAACATTCAGACCATAGCATTCCCAGACCTACAAATCTTGATTTTCATCAGATTGAAGCTGTTTAGATACTTAAAACACAGTGAGTCTGAAAAGAAGGTAAATCAGCCTTAGAAACATAGGGGAAGAGGGAACTCCTAGCAACCAATAGTGGTGGGTTCATTTGGGCAGCATTCAGGGACCAATGAGGTACTTGATCAGTCCAGCTTGAATCCCAGTGCACCTGATATGTTGTCTCTTTTCTGGAAACATATGTACTGGGGCATGCCCACAGAGCCGATGCCATGAAATGTTTGAGTCATATTAAGTCTCCTAGCCTTGCTTTCCATGGCCACCAAGCAGCCTTCTGATAATTTGGTTTCTCTTGCACATAACACGTCTCCAGGGAGACCATGCCCGATCAGGCCAACCAGGAATTTCGGGTCCCACATGGCAATTATTTTTCTCATACTAAATTATTAAGCTGGCATTCTGACTTTATACATCAGCCTGTTGAGAATTCTTTTCATGTAAGTCCAGTCAACTCAGAAATACCAACAAGATCTGTTTCTGAATTTGGAGCCCAAAGAGCCGGACCCTGACCCCCCCCCCCAGGTATATGCCATCTTGTGAAGACTCCTGGTGACCAGGCACCCAATTATGCAGCACCCTAATGAATGACCCTGACAAGTTAGCCAACACACTTGGTGGTTGAGCAATAGGATCACACTTAAAGGACAAGTAAAACATAGACAGACTTTTGAATTAAACAAACTTATGGTTAAACCCTGGCTCTACAACTTGGTAGCTTTGTTATTTAACTTCTGATTCTCAATTTTCTCACTTACAAAATGGAGGAAATGCCTATGTTATAACTCAGCAGTTCTGAAAGTCCAGACCTTGGATGTCTTAGTTCGGGCTGCTATAACAGAATACATAGAGTGGGTAGTTTATAAACAACAAAAATTTCTCACAGTTCTTGAGGCTGGAAAGTCCAAGATCAGTGCCCACAGTCTCTGGTGAAGACCTGCTTCCATTATGTCCTCGCATGGCGCGAGGGACAAGAGAGCTCTCTGGGGTCTTTTTTATAACGGCGCTAATCACATTCACGAAGGTGCTTTCTCAAGACCTAATTACCCTTCAAAAGTCCCCACCCCCTAATGCCATCACCTTGGTGGTTAGGATTTCAACATATGAATTTTAGGAGGACACACACGTTCAGTCTATAGTACTGGAGAAGCAGCAACAACATTTCTAGGAACTCATTAAAAATGGAAATTCTTGAACCCCACCCCAGACCTACAGAATCAGAAACTCTGAAGATGAAGCCCAGCAATCTATATTCCAACAAGCCTTCCAGAGGATTCTGATGCTCACTAAAGCTTGAGAAGCACTGAGATGGGTGTTGTGAAGATTAGAAATCATGTGTACAGGGGCACCTAGGTGGCTCTGTCAGTTAAGCGTCAGAACTCTTAATCTCAGCCCAAATCTTGATATCAGGGTTGTGAGTCTGAGACCCGTGTTGGGCTCTGTGCTGGGCGTGGAGACTACTTATAAATAAACAAACAAACAAATAAATAATAAAATAAAAAAGAAATCATCTATACAAAGTGTCTAGTACAGTGCCTGGCACAAAAGCAAATACTCTAGACGTTTGGCAGCTCTTATTGTTATTACTTCAGGGAATTTGGAGAATGAAGGAGTCTCCCATGATCTCACCACCCTAGTAACAATTTCATCTCTTACTTGGCCAAGAACATGTATTTTAAACATGTTGTCGGGGTGCCTGGGTGGCTCAGTCGGTTAAGCATCTGCCTTCATCTCCCTGCTCAGTGGGGAGTCGGCTTGTCCCTCGCCCTCTGGCCCTCATCCCCACTGGTGCTCTCTCTCTCTCTCTCACTCTGCTCTCTCTCTCTCAAATAAAGAAAATCTTAAAAATAAATAAATATAAACAAACATACATGTTATCAAGTTACTTGTATTTGTTCAAATTTTATTGATTTTCCTTCTTAGCAGCATACTTTTTCATAGTCTTCAAGTGTCAATGGCTGCCTAATTTTCCATTAAGTAGACATGTCAAAATTTATGTAATTATTTCCTTAATTTTGACCAACTATGCCACTTCTGATTTTTCAAGAGACACCTTTGGCATACAAGTTATTCCTTTCCTTGGAACATTTCAAACTCCTAAACAAAATATCATGTCACAGAGAATGAATTTGTGTGAGCATTCTAGAAACACACTGTTATGCCAGTGTTTTCCGACTGTCCTGACTAGAAAGGTATCTCTTGGAATTTTAGTAGGCAGAAAAACAGTTACTATGATTAGAAAATTTTTAAATTACTACCACATTTGAGTATTTGTATTTGCTACAATGTGATGTAATTGTAAACTTATTTGAGTAGTTTACAGAAATTCACAATTATTCTCTGTAAATCTATAGAAATGGATCTTTCGTAAATCAGAAAAGTTGCAATTCTGAATTGGTTGAAAACTGATGGATTTCTTCATCCTTTTATGTGAGAGAGTATAAAAATAAACAAAACTGAAAATAGATTCCATTTACAACCTTGTATTTAAATCTTTAAGTACCTTGTGAATTTTACTATTGATACATAATTCTAAATCCTACCTTGCATTAAGTTATTGTTTGCAATATAGGAACAAGATGGAAAATAATATAACATTAATGTTCATATTATCAGTAAAGACAATTGTGTATTTAGAACAAAAAAAATAAAAATATTTAGGTGTGGTATAATAAATTTAAACATGTAATGGATGCAGATATCTGTATCGGTTTCTGAATTACTATACTAAGAACATATATGAGCTGAAATATTAGTATTTTTGTTGTTGCTGTCATTATCATTATCAGTAAGAAAGATACTGTGTTTGAGAATGTGGTTTGCTGTATTTGCAATTGGACAAATACTTATTCCTGGTTGTTTTGCTAAGGTCTTAGAATTGTATGTTTAGTTTACCCTTATGAAAAGGAAAAATCTTGAATTCTTCATTTTTATTAAAATTAGAAATTCAACTTTCAGGCCAAGAACTATGAACTTCAATTCCAAACTATAAACAATAGCATAAAATATTAAAAGTCAATAAAATAAAGAGATATATTATGAGATATAATGAGAAACTTCAAAAGGTTTCTAGAAACAAAATCAATTTATAAAAACCAATATTCCTTTATTCTAGCTATAGTCAAATAGAAAATAATACACTCTTCCCAAGAAAGTGTTTAGAAATTATCAACCTAAGAGAGAACATATAAGATTTTTATGTAAAATATTTTAAGACACTCATTATAGGAGATAAAAAATGGATATGAGTTAATTGGGGAGATTAACCATGTTCATAGATACAGTAACCACATAGTAAAGATGCCAGTTTCTCCAAAATAACTTCCAGACTTAGTATAACCCCAAACAAAATTTCTGGTTTGTGGAGCATGATAAATTCATTCCAAAATGTATATGGTAGAATAAAAGAACACAGATAACCAAGCTAATTTTGAAAAAGCAGCAAAAAGGGAGGACTCACTCTACCAGATATTAACACATATCACAAAGCCTTGGTATTCACAATAATTTCACGCAGAGGAAGAAATATGTAGATAAACTGAATAGAACATACATAGAATAGAGATACCTGCAGGCACATACCACACACACAAAGGCACTTGATTTGTGATAAAGACAGGTACCACCAAGCACAGATTATTCCGTGGATGCTGTTGTGAAGACCCCTCAATACCTCAACTGTTCTCACCCTGTGCAAGCCACCATAGGCCTTCCCCTTGAGTCCTACAAAAGCCTCCTAGCTGGTCTTCCTGCTTTTTCTTCTGATCTCCCTCTGTCTCATTAATAAGGATCCTCTTAAAACATAGTCAGATCATTCTATTTTTTATTTTTCCCAGCTTTATTAAGATAAAATTGACATGTAACATCGTGTAAGTTTAAGGTGTACAGTATTAATTTGAGGCACTCATATACTGCAACATGATTACCACCTTAGACTTTATAGCTTGTGTTTTTAAAATACCAGCTTACATGAAGACACAAAAAAATCTTTTCTGGACCAATACAGTTAGGCAGAGAATAATACAGAGAATAATAACTGATAATTATTGCACACTTTCTATTATTAGGCACTCATACATATGAACTCAATCTTCACAACAAACCTATGAAGTAGACGCTATAAATTCCCCTATGTTAAAAAGGCGCAGAGACGGGTCATCTGGGTGGCTCAGTGGGTTAAGCTTCTGACTCTTGGTTTTGGCTCAGGTCGTGATCTCATGGGTTGTGAAACTGAGCCCCATGTGAGGCTCCGCACTCCACAGGGAGTCTGCTTAAAAGGTTCTCTCCCTCTGCCCCTCCCCTACATGCACGTGCACTCTCTCTCTCTCTCAAATGAATAAATAAATCTCTTTAAAAATTAATTTTAAAATAAAGAGGCGCAGAGGTAAAGTGACTTACCAGAGGTCACAAGTTACTTAACCTCTCTGTGTAGAAGTAGAGTCGGGATTCAAATCCGGGAATTCTGGCTCCAGAATGTTTGGGCAAGGTTTGTAGCACAGAAAGATTTACTAGACTTTTATTCCTCCACGTGGTTTTAATTAATTAGAAAATTAAGTCATGATGTTCATAATTGATTTTACAGCTGTTTTTCAATTTTATGGTAGGAGGGAATTATTACAAAGTGTATTACAAAAATCCAACATGTTGTCTGAATCTGTCCCAGCTTTCTGACATCTGCTTTGTTTCTACCACCCTGGCCTTTACATTATTCTCTTCTGCAGTCTGTTCCGGAGACCTCTCCTTGGTTCCTTGTTTCCTTCCTCTCTCCCGTGAGAGGTCAAATTGCTAAGGAGGCCTGCACATTCCAAGACTGTCTCAGCACCTGGCTGGGAGACGGCAGCATGGGCCTGGAAGTGGAAGGACACATCACTCTGCTTCCCTAGAGAGGGGACAGGCTGGAAGGGTAGGCTAGGGCAGACAATCAAGCTGACGTGGGCTGAGGGGACTCCGTCTGTGAAACGCAGTCTGCAGTTAGCTGGCAGTAACCCAAAAGCCGCTAAAAACCTTTAAAGCAAGAATAAAAATGCAAAGGCAAGATGGACCGCAGAGTGTGTGCGTGTGAGAGAGAGAGAGAGACAGAGACAAGAGACAGAGAACATTTAATGTGTCAACATTCTCCTCTGTATTGAACAAACTATGCATTTAGATAGGCTTTGCCTGAAGCATTACCTAAATTATCCAAGAAGTCAGGGAAATTAACCCAAATTCAAAACAAATATTGACCTGTGTGGCCATGACTTAAAAGACGTAAACTCTGAATATGAAAAAATAAACGTATCCTTCACATTTTAGGTTGAGGTTTTGGAGAGTTTGGTAGAAGGAAGGGAACTGACTATATACTTGCTATTGACTACGGACATTATTTCTTTTTCCAGTTTTATTGAGATAGAATTGACTTTAAACACAGTTTAAGATATATGTATATATCACAAAATGATTACCACAATAAGTTAACATCCATCACCTCACATAGTTACAGTTATTTTCTTGTGATAAGAACTTTTAAGACCTACTCTCTTAGCAACCTTCAAATATATGATACACTATGGTTAACTATAGTCACCACGCCGTACATTACATCCCCAGAACTTATTTACCTTATAAGTAGAAGTCTATGCCTTTTGACCACCGTCACCCATTCTCCCCATGCCCCATGACAACTGACATTGTTTCATTTGAAATTTAACAAGGGTGTATCAAGAACCTTCTAGAATTATCATAGATAATATTAATTGAATGCTCAATACATGCACCAGATACTGAACCATCTACTTGACCTGTATTATCTCATTACTAATATAATCCTGTGGAAAAAGGAATTACTATCTTCGCTGTATAGCTGGGGAAGCTGAGGTTAGGAGGGTTTAAGATACTTGCTCATGCTAATAAAGAGAGAGACAAGGATTTGAATTTAAGCCCAACTCCAAGCCTAGGCCTTTTAAAAAATACGTATTTATTTTAGCAATGAAAGATTTGCTCATCCAAAAAAATAAGGTACACAAGACAATGCAGTAATCAAGGATGACAGAGTGAACACCTATGCCCCAATACATAGGTTAAGAATAAAATTACAGGGGTGCCTGGGTGGCTCAGTTGGTCAAGCATCTGCCTTCAGCTCAGGTCATGATCCCAGAGTCCTGGGATTGAGTCCCGCATCAGGCTCCCTACTCAGGGGGAAACCTGCTTCTCCCTCTGCCTGCAACTCCCCCTGCTTGTGTTCACTCTCGCACTCTCTCTCCGTCTCTGACAAATAAATAAAATCTTAAAAAAAAAAATAAAACATTACAAATACAATTAAAGCTCCCATGTTCATTCCACTCACTCCCTCCCTCCCAGAGGTGACCATAAACCTGAATGTGGTGTTTATCATTCACAACCATTCCTTTACATTTTTACTACATACATTGGTGTGCTTAAGCAATATGTGATATTGTTTTGCATGCTTCCTTAAACTTTAATAAATGGCATACTGTAAGTATCCTTTTACAACTTATTGTGGTGAGTGTGTGAAATGCATCACATGGATGAGCTTAGCTCTTGTTTATGTTCTCTGCTGTATAATATTCCACTTCATGACTACATCATGTTCTTTTGTTGACAGGCATTTAAATTACGTTTGACTTTTTATTATTACAAATAATGTTGCAGTGAACATAGTTGCACTTACATTCTTTACAAGAATTTGCCCAGAGTATATAACTGGAAGTAGAACTGTTGGGTCACAGCACACATGCATCTTCAAATTCACCAGCTGGTGAAGAGTTGCTGCAGAGTGACTGGTCTGATTGCCATTGCCATCAGCAGGGCATGGCAGGATCTGTGTCCACATCTTCACTAGCACTTGGGTTTCATCAGAGTGTTTAATTTTGTCGATCTAAAGGAGCGTAGTTTCAGTTTGAATTCTTTCTCATGACTAGTGCAGTTGAGCTGCTTTTCCTATGTTCATGCAACTGCTCAGGTTTCTTCTTCTGTGATTTGTCTGTTCATCAGCCTGAGCCAGGAAAGTATGAACGCACAACTCCTGAGGACAAAAAGTGGAGCTCAGGCATTAGTACTACGGAGCCTGGCCTTCGAGTAGGGCCGACAGGCAGGGACCAACAGCAGCCACTCCACAGGGCAAATGCCATACAAGCCCAGAAGGAGAGTGGAGGCAATGGACAAGGGAAAGCATTCTTGGGGAGACAACCCTTATGCTAATGGCTTGAGAATTCATGGCAGCCAAGTCCAGAGGGGCAAAGAGCACTCTAAAGTGAGGAAAGAATATCTGCAAAGCCACGGAGGAAAAAAGAAACTGCTATGTCCAAGAATATAACAACTAGCTCTAATTGGTTGGAACAGAGGCTGCTTAAAGCAGACAAGTGACTAAGAAGGCGAAGGGGCAGCCAGACCTCGAAGGTTTTGTATTCCGTGCTAAGGAAGTGTGCGTCCTGGAGTCACAGGGGGTCATCTGAGGATTGCAAGCAGGAGGGTGTCAGGATCAGATCTGCACTCTGGGGCGCAGAGACCGGGGAAGAGGGAAGGGCTGCCGATTAGCGATGAGAACAGTTAGAAGGCTACCACAGCGGTGCTGGGAGCCTACACTAATGCACTGGCAGAAAGGCCAAAAGGAGGAAATGAATTTAGTAGATATCTAGACCAGGGAATCAATAGAACTTGATGGCCTGTTTGAAGGGTACTGTTGGGGTCTGAAGAACTCATAAATAGGATTTCCCATTTCCAAGCCCAATTTCAGAACCAATTAAGACACAGACATAGTTGTCAGGCAGATGAATACTGAAATATTAGCTTTATTACCAATAAAGCCTATGTAGCAGGATATGTCTCAGGCATTCAGCATAATGGGCTAACTAATACCAGACGTGAAAAAGGAACACACATCCTCCCAGGCACGGGCAACCCCAGACTCCTGGGGGACATCCATGCCTGGGGGTCTGTCAATGAGAATACATACCCTCCATAAGCAGGTGCATGCAATCGAGAGGTGGAGGAAGGGTCTCAGCCACTTATGGTCAGTTCTTTCATCAAAACTTACCAACAAGGGGTGCCTGGGCGGGTCAGTCGTTAAGCGTCTGCCTTTGGCTCAGGTCATGATCCCAGGGTCCTGGGATCGAGCCCCGCATCAGGCTCTCTGCTCAGCAGGGAGTCTGCTTCTCCCTCTCCCACTCCCCTGTTTGTGTTCCCTCTCTCTCTGTGTCTCTCTCTGTCAAATAAATAAGTAAAATCTTAAAAAAAAAAAAAAAAAAAACTTACCAACCAGATGAATCATTCCTCCTCCAGGGAAGAATGTGTAAGTGTGTGGAGGGGAAGGGCAGCCAGGAAAAGGGGGCCTCTGATGAAGCCCCCTCCAATTTAAGGAAAGAAGCCTCTTTCATCTCCAACAGATCATCATCATCATAATATCTTGTCTTGGAAAGTAGCTATAGCACAGTGGAGTTGACTAGAATGGGTTCCAGGCCTGCTTTAGATAAGTGTGTAGGGTGGTAAAATATTCTCCACTCCCAAATCATGTGTGGTTTTAGAAACTGACAAAGGGTGAGTGGAATGAATGGTGTGTGATTAGAACCGGTGTTATACCTTGGATAGTAACAGTAATGCTTAGAGCAGACGTGGTTTCTCTGGAAAACAAGCCAGGCTCAATACTGAAATGAATGTTAACTAACTAGAATTTAAATTAAAACTTGAAACTAAAAAAATAGAAGCAAAAAAAAAAAAACCCAAAACAAACAAGCCAGGCTCAGGCAAGACAGGAAAGAACATGGTGTTTCCCAGCTCAGTGATAATGGGACTTAGTTCTAAAAACTGCAAGGCCAAAATCATACTGAGTGGAGGAAATATCCCTTCTCTTTTGAGACTGAACTGTGTTGTTTCTCTAAAAAAAAAAATGCTTACTTCAGCCACAGAAACTTGGTAGAGAAAAATAACAGCATTCAGACCACCCACACTGGCCCTCCTGTACAGAACCAGAGCCTGCCCCACTGCCTCCTGGGAGCCTTTGGTGAATCCTGAGGCGTTGGTCATTGTTGCAATAGCAGGAAACCCCCCCAAAAGGCAAAACTACTGCCCAAACCCCACAGAGTGTGGTTCAAGCTCAGGGGCTTGAAAAGGGGGTGCCATGTGGAATGGAGGCTGGAGAGAGAGCGGGGTAGATCAGGGGAATATCTTCCTAGCAAAGCCCTAAGCCTGAAAAGGCCTCCCACCTTCTGCAGTTTTGAGCAAGGTAAAACACACAGAGAACCACTTTTCCGAGATTCCCTTGTCCCTTCCATAAAAATTTCATAAACTTGCCTAATAGGTATGTGAGGTTTATGGAGCAGAGACCAGAACAACAGGGAGACTCCAGGAAGTTGGAGGATTCATCCACATCCACCCTTTGGCAGAACTCTCCCAGAGACAGGCTGGAAGGTGGGATCACAAAAGGGAAGGGGCCGTGCGGGGAAGATCCCCCGGTACTGGGGAACGCTGTGCTCCTTCGAGGACTCCCTTCACCCAGGTTATGGAGGGAGGAACACACTTTGGGAAAAAGCAAAGAAGCACTGATACCCTGGGGCCACACATGAATGCCAAGGCAGCATGCAATGCTCATTGCTACCTCCTGGCTGGACACATCTGAGTAGAGGAGGAGGTAAGGTCAAAGAGAAGAGGAGCAGGAAGGAATAGATTCTCCAAGTGCATAATAAGGCATTGAGTGAGACAGTGTTCCTGGACCTAAAGATAAGAGAAACAGAAAAACATTGCAAATCTAAAATCCTGTAAGTATCTGCTAGATTCAAGCCATAACCCTTTCTAGAATCTCATCCACTGAGTTTCTTCCAGAAATATTTTCAGGAAAAAATTGGGGTCTTTGGGCCTTCCTACTCCTCAAGATTTCTATAACACTGACTCGAAACCTCCCCCAACCCTATTGCTCTGTGGGAATACAAAGACTTCCCCAAGATTTCTGCAAATTCCCAGGTGGCCAGTTTCTCCCGGGCACTCTGTCTCCAGGGTCTTGCTGAAATCCATCTGTTTCCCACAACACCCATGAAGCATGAATTCAGACCTTTTTGGATTTCTACAGCTCAGAACATGTGTGGGTTTAGCATGATTTACTGAAGATCTCAGTGAGGCAAAGACGGTTTATACCACAGGGATGCTCATCTTCTCAAATGGAACCAGGAGGGGCATTATTCTTACAACAAGCTGCAGCCGTAAGACCAGGGATTGTTCCTGGCCCCGCCCCCTGCCCAGCCCAGCTGCTCTTCAGCTCTTCACGCCGCTTCTGTGTCCCCATCCTTCCTTCCTTCTCTCCCTTCCCCTCTTCCTCACAGGAAAAAAAAAAAAAAATTCCTCTCCTTGGCCCTGCTGTTGGCTTCTGTCCTTGGAGTCTCAGCCTTCATCTTCACCTCAGCCAGGTATTTCTTTTAGAACAAAGACAATTCTCTTCTTGAAATTTGATGCCAACTAAGTCAGGCCAACATTAGGACGATGTGCATGAGGCTCTTATCTCAAACACAAACATGTGAAGGGGCATCAAAAAACTCTGAATCAAGATATGGAAATTTTTAATGCTTTTTTTTAAAGATTTTTTTATTTATTTGAGAGAGACACAGCGAGAGAGGGAACACAAGCAGGGGGAGTGGGAGAGGGAGAAGCAGGCTTCCCTCGGAGCAGGGAGCCCAATGTGGGGCTCGATCCCAGGACCCTGGGACCATGACCTGAGCCGAAGGCAGATGCGTGACGACGGAGCAACCCAGGCACCCCAATGCGGGTTTTTTTTAAAGATAAAATGAAAACCAAAAAAGTGTATGATGAACAAAATATCAAAATACTAAAGACAGGCTGTTGTTGTTTGTTTGCTACTCTGTGTCATTTTACAATGGAAAGCTCGTTCCCCATCAGCCCATGCTTCTCAGGCAGTGGGGCCATCGGGTCCCTGACCCAGTGAATCTATGGGGGTGGACGATGGTGTGAGAACAGATTGGGCAACACAGGGTTTTATAGATAGTCAATTTTTTTTTTAATTGTAGAGCTGTATTAACTTTTCCCACTTGTCTCAGAATATGGGATGATATTTTGATTAGCGTATCTGGAGGCACACATTTGTCCTTTGGCCTCAGGCTCCAATACAGCTGGCAGGGTACCTCACTAGGTACAGGTAAGGCAGTACTCCTGCTCACCTTGTATGAGATCACAGCAGGACACAGTGGGTACGAACTCAGAGTCGGACAGACTGAGCAGAGGCCCAGCTCCTCAACCCACTTCCAGTGAGCAGGTGATCCATCTTCTCTCAGGGAGGGGGGTCCTCCCCTGGAACACACAGGCAGTAACAGTGCCTGCTTCCCAGGGTCATTTGAGGATTAGAAAAAATACTGATCATCAAGTGTCCAATATACATCTTCTGTGTATGGTATAATAGCTGGGACAGGCAAATAAGTTGATTGTGTTTTGTTGATGTATCTCCTAATCTAATGATTTGCCCATTCAATGGATGATGTTGTTTGAAAAGGATCTTCTCAGCATATCAAAAAAATTGTTTATTAGTAATAAATGGTACTGTTACTTACTCTTTCCCTCTGCAAGATTCTCATTGGTCTTTTAAAGTCCATTTTGATGGGGTGCTGTGTGGCTCAGTCAGTTGGGCGTCTGGCTCTTGGTTTCAGCTCAGGTCATGATCTCAGGGTTGTGAGATAGAGCCTCACGTCAGGCTCTGTGCTCACCTGGGAGTCTGCTTGAGATTATCTCTCTCGCTCCCCTCACCCGCATCCCCTTCTCTCTTAAAATAAATAAAAATCCTAAAACAAATAATAATAATAAAGTCTAATTTGAGCAAACCCAATCCAAGCCTGCAAAACAACAGACACTAAGTGGGGAGTATCAACATATACACAAATCACCTACTTGCCTAATAAAAACAATGGTTTATACTGGAGTGGTTGGGGGTGGGAGGGATGGGGTGGCTGGGTGATAGACATTGGGGAGGGTATGTGCTACGGTGAGCGCTGTGAATTGTGCAAGACTGTTGAATCACAGATCTGTACTTCTGAAACCAATAACGCAACATATTTTAAGAAAAAAGGAAAAGAAGAAGATAACAGGAGAGGAAGAAAAGGGGAGTATGTCAGAGGGGGAGACGAACCATGAGAGATGATGGACTCTGAAAAACTGAGGGTTCTAGAGGGTAGGGGGGTGGGGGGATGGGTTAGCCTGGTGATGGGTATTGAGGAGGGCACGTTTTGCATGGTGCACTGGGTGTTATGAACAAACAATGAATCATGGAACACTGCATCAAAAACTAATGATGTAATATATGGTGATTAACATAACAATAAAAAAAATTAAAAAAAAAAAAAAACAATGGTTTACTTTGTATCTACCATGTGCTTTATGTGAGATGTTTAACAAACTCTAACCTTACACCAACCCAAGGGGAAGTTTTGCAACTGACAGAAGGAAGCTCAGAGAGAAGAAATAATGTAACCAGCATAACATAACTAATAACTATAGAAGGAAGATTTGATCATTGCTTTGCACTGGCCTGTTCATGTACTAGGAATACTTCTTCTCTTACATAATCCTCTCTTTTTCCCAGGGATTACCATCAAAGAGAGATGAAAACAATTATGTGGTCATAGTTCTCAGAGGCTAAAGTGCATTTGTACCACTGCAGACCCATGTGTATTTCCCCTCTGGTGAAATTTTCTGACTACAAGAGCCAACTTCAGGATCACACCTTTGAATATAACAAATGAAGAGTTGCTAAGAGAGGTTAAGCATAACTTCGTGTTCATCAAATAGGTTTCAAAGTAACAAAGTTCACACCTTTTTGACAAGCCCTGAGAAATTTAGGGCTGCTAATAGAAGCTCATCAGGAAGAAAAATAAGCTGGGAAAGATATCTTTTATCATTGCCTCAAAAGTGGGAAGGAGGCTAGGGACACATGCAAATGAAAATATATGAATAAACTCACTATAAATTCATTTTCGAGCCAGGAGGTTTGAGCAGTAGGGGCTGTTGATGGCCCAGATGTTGTCTCATTCTTTTTCTGCCACTCAGTCTACTTGGAGCTTTTCTTTCTTTTTTTCCTTTTAATGCTCTAACACTGATGATATTGTTTAAAATCAGCCTGGGACTAGAGACAAAAATGCAGATGCAGTTACAGAAGCATGAACAGCTGAAGCATGAAACTAATACGATCAAGAAAAGTAATAGAAAAATCCTAGAGGCTGGTTTACAAAAGAAGAAGAAGAAGGAGACAATGCTGAATCATAATCTTTACTCCTGGGTAAATGGGCTGGGAGGACCACTGCTGGAGGGGAAGTAATAATTATTCACACCAGCATTAGCAGGGACCTGGTTTAACTGTGGGTAGTATATCTTTCCTTTAAGGCACCAGGCCAGGGCACGGAGAAGGCATCCTGCTTTGCTGTGACAGTCTTCATTTTTTTCCCACCATCCCTTTGGTGTGGTCAGAGGGATTTCTAGGACCAGATTCAAAGTCTGAGATCAGATTTGGAACAGAATTCTTGCTGCCTTCTGAAATGCCACAAACCCAGCTGGACGCCCTGAGCCTCTGTGACAGTGCCACATTCTGCTTGCTATGAGTTACATCCTCAAAGCCTTCCAGGGCTACTGGCCAAGGCTGTTCACAGAGAAAAGAGGCATTGTCCCCAGGGCTGAGATGAGGACGTGTTAGAAAATGCAGGACAGAGTATACCTCTCTTCCCTCCCGTGGACTCAGGGGGAAAAAGGCAGAACAAAATCACAGCCAGAGGTTACTTTGCATTCTGGGCAAACTCCTAAAGATGTGAGAGCATCAGGCAGCAAAATGGGCCCTGCGGGCATCAGTAATATGGTGAGGAGGAGGCACTAGGAGAAGTGAAGCAAAGGCAGTTCCCATGGCTTTATGTGCAGATTCCAGAAGTTACTGCCAGCACACCGAGTCCAGAGTCACAGGTGAGTGCCCCATGTAAATACATTCTCCCCAGGCAGCCTCCCCCGTCACACACCTACGGGATCTCCTCCTACCTGGCCTCCTCCAGCACTGGCGACACCTGCGGCATCTGAGCTACTTCCTCCCCGCTTTAGGCTGTGCTGGGACCTGACTTTATTGAACGAGCTTGAAAGTAACAAGGAGTGGAAGGGACAGATCCTGAGAATGAGCATCAGCTTTCAAGGATGTGCCTCAGCCAAGGTCACTGCACAGCCTGCTGGGGGGCTACCACTGTTAACCAGAGGGGTTCTGGGGGAACCTGGGGATTTACTATTCTTGGGTGCATCCCCCAAATATCCCCATCCCAAGCTTCAGGGCCCCACTCATTCCCTATCAGGGCCTTGACTCTGACACAAGAGAGCTGCCAAGGCTCTTCATTCAGGCTCGCTAGCAGCTCCGCCTCCCTACACCTAGATCCTTATACTTCCACACGCCATCCCCTGAAGCTAGATTAGATGACAGTCTCCTTCAGAGCTGTCATAGAGACCTCATTACAAAGCATGCCGTGAGTTGGATGTTGATTGCACTAGCCTATTATTGTTCTTTTTCTTTTTTTAATTTTTTTAAGGCTTACAATGCAGTTAACAGAAGCCATAGCACTCTCCTGACCATCCTCATCACTGTCATGCCCCATGTTACTCAATCAACATAGTTCCCCACGGCCCATGGCTTCCCCTTCCACCTGCAGAGAAGGTGAGAGAAAGCCTGAATAATCGCAATGCCGCTGCATGTCAGGGTGATCACCCCCTCCCTTACCAAAAACAATGGGATCCTTGGTGTCATCAGGCTGCTGCATCATCCAGCCGAAAGGGCTGCTGGTCTCGGGTTTATATTCTGCACATTTCTCCCCCACGGAACATTCACAAGCTCCCTCCTGCACGGGTTCTCTAAGGTCCTGAATTCCTTTGGCATGTAAGCTATTCCTCGACCAGAGACTTAGCCTGGGTTCCCCAGAAAGCAGAGCCTGAGCCAGAGGACTTGTAAACTAGCATTTAACTTGGGTAGGGTTCGAGGGAGCAGGAGTGAGGAATGAGCCCAGGGGAGCACAGACCCCCAAAGCTGCCAATATGCATCATTCAACTGGCCACCACCAAGTGTGACTGATGGCTTGATTTGCAAGACTGCACCTCGGAGAAGCTATATAAGTACCATTTCGGTATCATCCCACATCGGAGGGGAAAAGGTAAAGAATTTATCCACTGGCTCCCATGCCCGTTTGTTAAAAGTTCACTACTTGTGAGTTCTGAAGAAGTCAGCATGGGTGCCTACTGCAGTGTTCAACTAGAAAGCCCTGGAGGGGAGCAGGGTGCTGTCAAGTTGTACCTGGGGGACATCATTCAGAGCCCCACACAGCTGGAGCAAGAGCAAGTGAGACCCAGAAAACAGGAACAGGTACACAAGAGGGGTGTAATGCAATGGGTTTTCTAAGCATTGAAAAAAACCAGAAAGGCAGCCTCACACATAACGGTTCCAAGCGCAGCATCCGTAACCTCTGGGCAATGAGAAAACCAGAGCTGGAAAGTCAGTGGCACGTGAAGAGAGAGAAACCCAAATGTTCACAACCATGCAGAAAAGAACCAATCTTCTATTGGGTACATGAGAAAAACAGAAATAAATTCCTCACTTGCATGTGAAATAGCCTTTTTTATGTGACCATCCCTTGCCCCATGGTTAGTGTTTATCAACACTATATATCAAGAAATGCATTTGCCAGCATATCGATAAGGGCGTTTGGCATTTCCTTTTTTCAACTTGAACGAGACATTGAGTTCTTAAATAAAACAAGTGGTGGAGTTTGGAGGGTGGTATAGTTTTCTGCGGTAGCTGTCGGAAGGCACCTACAGGCAAACATGGTGAAAAACTAGGAGGGAAATGCAGCATGATAGTCTAACAACGCAGTCATCTCTACCTCAAGCCACCTCTCTAAAATTGGTAATGGCAGAGACCAGCTCACAGGCCAAATCTTGCCACCACCTATTTTGTAAATAAAGCATTACTGGAGCAGAGCCACACTTGTGGTAGAGTTGAGTAGTTGTGACAGAGACCATGTGGCCCATTAGACCATAAGGCTAAACTAGTGACTGCCTGCCTTCACAGGAAAAGTATGCTGACCCCTGGCCTAGATCGAAGATGGTAAGCTTCCTCTTACAGGTAGGATCTCCAGCTTAGCAGTAAGCCAAGGCTGGTATGATCTCTCAACCAAGAACAGGAAAATTCCAGGTCCTAATCACCATGCTGTGTCACCAGAGATCCATGGAGTGAAAATGAACATGAAGAACACATGGTGACTTTCCCTTCCTTTTACTAAGATCACAATTCTCAGATTCTTCTGTCCAAACTCATGTTTAAAATGCTGCTCCACACACCTAGCCCTGAATAAACTCGGGATGTACCCAGGCAATCTCAGGAATTGTGATGGAAGGTAGGTGCGGGGGAAGAAAAGGGAATCTCTTTTTAACAAGCTAAATAAATAACAGTTCTCATGCTGCATCTGACCAAAGCTCAAGAACCCGTGTGTTTGTGGCCCTCTGTGAAGGTGAGCCCAATTCTAACTTCCTCCTTGGGTGTAATTTCAGTGCTCCGATAGATAAACCAACTCCTTCAAGGCCCTGGGGGCCCCGTCTCATTAATGCATTTCAATAAATAATGTTCTTCTATATTCTTAAGTGATTCTAACTCAACTTCTACAAGAAGAAAAGGAAGAAGCCAAAAGCTTGCTTTTTTGGCAAAGAACAAAATATAAGGAGATGTAATTCTGCCAGATGGCAAAATCCCAGAATTTTAATTTGTTGATTCATTGACAGGCATAATTAACTGTATAACTTACTAAAGTATGATGGAAATACAGAAGAATTCTGCCATTTTTGCATATTCAGCTGCATCATGGGCCAAACTGCAACCTCACAAACATGACAATAGATAGAAAAATCCTGCTCACTGGGGCAGAGTAATGGCATTCTTACTGGTTTCTCTGCTTTCCATTTTCTTCCTTCCCAATTCTACCTACATTTCAACTGTGTTATGTTTCTAAAACATACACTTGAAGTATTGGAGTCCCCCTGCTTTGAAATTTTGTAACAGCCCCTTCATTGTTACCAGGCTCCTTAGCAAATGAGGTTCTCCATAGTAAGACACAAACCTGAGCCACCAGCTTCATCTCTATTATTTCCAGCATGGCCTTTGCCCTGGGAGCAGGTCACACTGTTCTCTATTTGGTCCACAAACATGGTAAATACGTGCTCCTGGATGGGTCACCAGGCCACACAGCTATTGCTCTACCCACAAAGGGTGGAGGGAAACCTGATGTTGTAAATGGACTGTTCAAAGACACAGAGATGTGTCTCATCTCTCAGTCAGTGCTCCAAAAGCCCCAGCAGACTAGACTGAAGAAGCAAGCCCGGTGTTGCCCTCAAGCTGCTTCTAGATCACACACACTCCTTCAAGTGACCCTCTCTCCCTGCTGTGACTGACAGGACCCTCATTCACTTCCTCTATGCCCATTAATTTCCATTTGAGGACATAGTCTGATGGCTCTTGGTCTTGGTCTATCTCCATCTCTCTCTGGATGGACAGGTAAATAGGTAGATACTTCCATATATACATATATACATACAGATATCTTACCCAGTGAGGCAGCTGAGAGGTCCCAAGGATCTGCAGGGTATCCAACAAGATTCATTTACTCATTCAATGTACGTTTTAAAGCACTTCCTATGTGCCAGACCCTGTACAATGAGTGTATGTGTATGAGTGTATTCACTACAGTATATATACTATGGATGTGCACAGTGAATGAATTCATGCCCTCAGGAAGTTCACAGTCCTCTGATTAGCAGCCCCTGCCATTTTCAACATCTGTGCTGTTTCCCCAGCTTTCCTATGTGTCCTGGGAGCCACAGGACAAACCCCCAAATATCCAGCATCTAAGGATCTCCAAGCCATCCTGTGGGTGCGTGGACTGGTCAAAAATGAGGAGGGCTCATCGAACGATAGGCCCCATAAGGCCAGTGCCATCACACCACGGCAGTAAGCACAGAGTCACAGAGCAACTAGGCTCAAGTCTAAAATAATATTGTCCAATTTTTTGCCACAAATGCTATCCTGCCACTCATATCTCAGGAGAAATGCAGCCAGGATCATGCACCTGCTACTCTCACTGGCTCCTCATTTCAAGGGTTCAGATATTGGGGTACATGACTGGAATTCATAAGAAGAAAAGACCATCAACTCTCTCTACATGCACTGGTCATCTAACTCACCCTATGGATAAGTGCAATGGCCTACAATCTTAGATCCCTACCTGGAGTCCTTCCTTCACCAAATTCAATGTAAACTCTGCTATTAACCCTGCTTTTAAAATGCTAGTTGGATTATGCATTCTCCCTACCCAGCAGCCTTCCAAGGCTCCCCACTGTCTTCTACCCAAACACCTCACTCCAATGTTTAAGGCCTCCATAGCCTGGCCCCAAACTAACTGGCCTGGTACAAACCTCCTGTGCTCATCCCCACTATTACCTAACAAGCTGGGTCCTTTCCCATGATGAGCCTTTTAAGACGCCCTTTCCTTTTCTTGCCATTCGTCAAAATTCCCTAAATCACTCAAATTCTACCCCAAGTGCCCTTGTCAGAAGGCCTTCCTTAGCTAACACTCGAACAGTATAAAGTGAACTTTTCCTGCCAGGACCACCAGCTTTGCTACTGGTGCCACTCATTATAGACGGCATCCTGCTGGGCAGCTTCTCATGTGCATTCGTCTTACCTCCTAACACCACGGCAAGAACCCTCTGAACTCAGTAACCATGTGCTATCATTTTCATACTTAGCATCTACAATGATGCCCTGTTGGCATGCTTAAGAAAAGGGGAAGACCTATATTTCTCATAAAAAGATTAACAGGGCACCTGGGTGGCTTAGTTGGTTGGGCATCTGCCTTCGGCTTGGGTCATGATCCCAGGGTCCTGGGATGGAGCCCTGCATCGGGCTCCCTGCTCAGCCAGAGGCCTGCTTCTCCCTCTCCCTCAGCCTGCCACTCCCCCTGCTTGTGCGCACTCTCTCTCTCTCTCTGTCAAATAAATAAATAAAATCTTTAAGAGAAGAAAGAAAGAAAGAAAGAAAGAAAGGAAGGAAGGAAGGAAGGAAGGAAGGAAGGAAGGAAGGAAGGAAGAAAGAAAGAAAGAAAGAAAGAAAGAAAGAAAGAAAGAAAGAAAG
>NW_027397072.1:67446926-67531176 GCF_003265705.2 Callorhinus ursinus | reverse complement strand
AAGAAAGAAAGAAAGAAAGAAAGAAAGAAAGAAAGAAAGAAAGAAAGAAAGAAAGAAAGAAAGAAAGAAAGAAAAATTAAAAATCCAGACTGTTCCTACTGAAGGAAATGGAAATGATGGGGTCTGAGTCCACACAGAGCTTCCTTGGGCAACCCTTCTGGCTACTTCTCTGGGACTCCTGACTTAGAATATAGCCAGAGGACAAAATTCCAAGGGCCAAGTTCCTCCTAATGATCCACATGGCAAAGAGCCCAGAGTTTTGGGATGCATCCCTTAATTCTAGACTTCTCCCACTCAGTGAAGTCAGGCCTCTTGCTCATATTTATATAAGAGAGGAGATGCAGGTTAAAATAAGTATACTGAGGTACTGTGTGTACACGAGTTACACTTCCCTCTGCATAAAGTGACACAGCCCTGCTGACACACTCCTTTACTGGAATCTCCACAGCGCTTAAATCGTGGCATAGAAGACAGCTCCAATGGATCTTTTCCTTTAATGAAAAAAAATATTAACCTTTGCACATCAACTAAAAATTTCCCAAAGCCTAGAACCTGATTATGCCTAAACTCCATGAATTATTCATGCTGCTTCAAGTGAGAAAGATCAGATTTAATTATGTTCTGAGGGGGCATCTTCCCTAGCATTAAATGGAAAATACCCTCATTTGTCTACTGAGTTGTTTTAAGAAAGGTTATCGTAGGCTTTCTACAGAACTGTATATGCTGAGAAACAAAAGAAGGTTCACTGGATCAGCATAAGGGAAATAAATATGAAACCAAAGAGTCTTCTCCATATCCACACAGAGCCTGTTTCTATTAAACTCAGGCAAGAATGACACCAATACCAACACATGTAAACCCTAATAAATTAGCTGCACCCAATTATTAAGAAGGCAGCCTTAGGTCATAAAAACGATTTTGTGAAATTGATCTTAAATGAAAAATGTGTAATTACACTTAAAGCAGTTACAGGCTGTTAGTCAATGAAAAATTTATATTTCCCGTGGAGTTGTACCACTTTCTGTGCATATAAGATTAGTTGGATTGGGAGAACTTATATTACAATCGGAAGTGGGTTAAGAGACAGAAACATTTTTCAATATACTTTTCTAAATGATGCCACAATCTGGCCAGCTCAGCACCCGATGTGCATGTTACAATTTTATTGCCTTTGGTCAAAAGCCACTGTAAGACCAAGCATTCAGAATCCTAAGCAAGAAATTCACAATATTTTTTAAAGGCATAAAGGAATTTTTTCTACATTTCTTTTGTTGTTCTTTCCTTAAGATCTAAAAGACTTAGTTTTTAGTAAAAGCAAAAATAACCTAGGGAGAAAGAATGCATATAGATGAAGAATCATGGGATCCATCCTTGATTCATCCCTTACCTCACCATCTACATCCCACCCATTACGAACTTCTGTAGGTTCCATCTCCAAATTTATCTCAAAAGCATACAGCCCTCTTCACCTCCAATACCAACACCCTGGCCTAAGCCACCATGGCAGCAACCTCTTGACTGACATTTTTCCTTCTGCTCTTGACCCCTCCAATTTATTCTTCCCACAATAGGCTGAGAGATCCTACTGAAAATGTAATCAGGTGGCTCAGTCGTTAAGTGTCTGCCTTCGGCTCGGGTCATGATCCCAGGATCCTGGGATCAAGCCCCGCATAGGGTTCCCTGCTTGGTGAGGAGCCTGCTTCTCCCTCTCCCACTCCCGCTGCTTGTGTTCCCTCTCTCGCTGTCAAATAAATAAATTCTGAAAGAAAGAAAGAAGGAAAGAAAGAAAGAAAGAAAGAAAGAAAGAAGGAAGGAAGGAAGGAAGGAAGGAAGGAAGGAAGGAAGGAAGGAAAGAAAGAAAGAAAGAAAGAAAGAAAGAAAGAAAGAAAGAAAGAAAGAAAGAAAGAAAGAAAGAAAGAAAGAAAGAAAGAAAGAAAGAAAATGTAATCAGATCATATCATGGCTCTCCCTCAGACCTTTCAAAGGCTTCCCATCACCCACTGAATAAAACCCAAATTCCTCTTGCAACCTATTAGGCCTTGCTTGATCTGGCCCCTGGTCCCCTCCTTAACAACACCTCTCTTCATTTTTGCCCCCCACCCCCACCCCCGCCCCAGTAACCAGCACACTGGTCTCATTTCCATTCCCGAAGCCCTACTATCTCCCAGGCTTTGTGCTGACCTTCAGGCCTTTCTTCTGGAACACACCGTGCCTGACTTATGATATCTCAGTCTCCTGCTTATTTCCTGTAGAGTCATCATTTTGTTAATGTGTTGAGTTGTTGTGGTCTGTTTTAGCCTTCAGTGAATGCGAAATTATTGAGTAAACGAAATAACATATTTAAGGAATGGTAAATTCATGAAGAAATACTTGCATACATAAGCAAATAGCTTAAGGGAAGTTCAGATTTAAGGTTACAATTGCCTGCCAAAATAGAACTAGATCCTTTTAGGGCTACAGTTTCTACTTTTTAATTGCACTAAAAATTACATTAGGTTAGCAATTTTTCATTTCTTATCTGCTTAAAGACATTTATACTAAAGAAGAAATTCATGCTACTAATAAATGTATGCAATTTTTGGCCTTTTTTATATTGAGCATTTCTAAATTTAAGTTTACACATTAGTTTCACCAGAGATAGCCATTTAAAAGGCTAATCTGTTTTATCTTTGGGTCATCCTTTGGTAATCTTACATGACTTGTCTGAAATAGTCCCACTAGGTAAATATTAAACATTATTTCCAATACCAGAGGATGGAATCAAGTAGTCTCTTCACAACACCCACCAACAAATCATACATACATAGGTTTGCTATACTTAGAAAGTGAGGAGATGCAAAGAAATATAGAATAGAGTTGCACCCATAGTGGATCTTCCAACCCAGCCTTGAGACAAGACAAAGATGGGAGGAGAATGGATGAAAGAAGGAGTAGGGACTCAGGGAGAAGTCACCCTGGGGGCAGGGGGAGGTCAGGGCAGCCCTGAGTTGCCTTCACGAGATGGGAAAGCCACAGATAGGAAAGGAGAGCAGGAGACATTACAAAAAGGGGAGACAGAGTGACATGTACAGAGCAGTGAGTAAGCTGGTCTAACTGGAGCAGAGTCAAAACTCGGGAAAAATAATGAGAAGCTCAAGAGTATTTGGGGGCAACAAGTCAGATTGCCGGCAGCAGCTTACCCCGTTTTAGCCCCTACAATACTGAAGGACTAGGGAAGATTTTGACAAAAGAACAAATTAATGGGAGGTACATGCTTCTGTGGTGAGAAACTGGGTATTTGAGGACCTGCATTTACAGAGTAGAGGAATATTTCTTATTAATTCAGTACTCCGAATACATACCTTTCTAAGGCTTCAGCACAGGAGCGTACATTCTCCACAACATCTTTAATTTGAGGAGATAAGGATTTTAGAAACCTGGTATGAAGTTTTATTCAGAAAGAAAGAAAAATGGGGCCTGCAGAAAACTGTAAAATCATATTGTGAATGAATGACCATCTATGATTGAGTTCTAGAATAAACAACCCTACGTATATGCTTCATCATTTATCTAAAACTTCATTTTTCAGTGTAATCTGTGATCATGAAGTCTTCCCCCAAACCCCGTGAAGCATGAGTTCTGGTTTTCAGATAAGAATGGGGAATTAGTTCACATGGTCAAGGTAAAAAAAAAAACAATGTAAACAAATAATGAGATCAGTGGCAGTTGTTACATTAGCAGCTGCAGAGGTAAGATACTGGTGGGGCAACCATTAGAACTTCTTAGACAAAATAAAGGCTGGGAACATTCACAAGGATAGGAATCCTAACCCATCTGTTGGAAGTAGTCCCTGGGGTACATTTATACATGTTCCTTATCTTGTAACCATGCTACTTATTATTTTGTAACTAAAAGAAATAGGTCCTTGCTAAATTCTTTGTAATATGTCCCCTTAAGATATTACGGCTTCAAAATTTCAACAGTATATCTCCTGTGGAATATAACCATTAATCTCACACATACTAATTGGTTGTCATGGGAAACTGTATTCAACCTGGTATCTATAAATGTCATAGAAAATTCCTTCAGTCCTTTGTTAGTAGGAAGAGCCTCAAGTCTCTGTGTCCCACTGTTTTCCTCTGGGCTTGATTGAATTAAAAAAATCAGTGGCTCTAATGCATCATCTTTAAAAAACAGCATATGATTTTATTTTTGGCAGTAAACACAGACATACACACACACGCACACGCATGCACGCAGGCACGCAGGCACGCAGGCACGCACACATTCCAGACATCAGAACAGCAGGGAGCAGAACAGAGAGAGAATGTGTTTTAGTCAGCTCAGGCTGCTATAACAAAATACTACAGACTGCGTAGCTTAAACAACATTTATTTCTCATAGTTCTAGAGACTGGTAAGTCCAAGATCAAGGTACCAGCAGATTCAGCTCTTGTTGAGGACTCTCTTCCTGGCCTTCTTGCTATTCTCACATGGGGGGAGGGGGAGGTGGGGGGCAGAGGCCCTCTGGTCTCTTTCTTTTCTTGTAAGAGCACAAATCCAATCTTCCCTCACCAACCCCCCAAACCTCAGGACATTATCTAAACCTAATTATCTCCTAAGAGTCCAACCTCCAAATACCATCATACTGGAGATTAGGATTTCAACATATGAATTTGGGAGGACACAAACATCAGGCCATACCAGCAAGCTAACCTCAGATAAATCACTCCCACTCTTCCAGTTCAATCTCAGATTGTCCAGCAGATAATCGTGCCATGGTTACCAATCCCAGGGGAGGACTTTAAAGCTTCTGCCCACTGCATCTTGGTAATGGAGTCACCAAGAAGAACACAATGCAGTCAAGCACTTGATGGAACAGTGCTTTATTCACAGAGGGAAGAGACAACACAAGACCATGTACAACAGTGGGTGTCAGTTCCCCATGGCCAAAAGGTCTCTTCCAGGGGCCAGCACAGGGCAATCTGCCTTTGCACACCCTCTTGTGCACAGTAGAAAGACCCTGTCCTCTCCCCACAGAGGGTAGATATTAAAAGCAGAAAAAGTTAGGAGTCTCCAGAAAAAGAAAGACTAGACACAGCTTTCAGACACAAGAGAAGTCATTTTAGGCCCCCAGCTATTTTCTTTCTACGCCTTACCAGCTCTATTTGCCCAAACACACTTCTTGCAGAACTTCCTAGGAGGTGTCAGAGTTACAAAAGCTTCAGTAGTTAAGGATTTTAAGGGAACAAAGGTAATGCAAAAGATTAACAGTCTCTACCAGGCCAGAAAATAGCTTAACCATATCAGAGACAACAAATCAGTGGTAAAAACTCCTAGTGCTGTTTTCAAAGTAAGCAAGGGCCCTGCATTCCTAATCTGTAAGGGGCCCAAGACCCCACCTGGTTTATACCTGCTCTTGAAGCATACCCACTGCCTCTTCACCTTCAGAGAGTTACCTCTGCTTCATTATAATGTTAAAGTCTCTGCCCAAGGAAGAGCACAAACCTCATTAACAAACTATACATGTATAGGCAGGTTTCCTAAATACACATGCACGACCTTAAACCTACCTCTACATGTGATGACAAAGCTGCCCTTTCTGAATATTCATCCTAACCCTAAATAAAAGAAACCCACTCACCCCCACTCAGGGAGTCAGGCCTTGAAAGTTATTCCTCAGGATCTTCTTATTTGTTGTAAATGAAGTTTCCTTTGTAATCTCTATCTGTAACTCACAGATCTGTAATTCTATCTGTAACTTACAGGAGCAAACCCAGGTTAGTTCAGTTACAATATGACAGTGGAGTTGGTCAGGTGGTATATGACCCACACTCTTTAAGCAGAGACAGAAGAACATTCATTAAGCATGAAAAAGAGAAAGATATCCCCACACAAGGGAATAAGGCTGGCATAGACTGAGTGGGATCCTTATCTCTTGGTTAAAAAGGAGTCTAAGCCCAGATGCACCATGGCTCCGTAGAGATGGTAGTAACCCCCACTGGGCCTGAGCATCGCCAGCCCCTCCCCCAGCATACAGTTGCAGTTGGCTACCCCCTGCTCCTCGGTAACCACGGGCAACCGAAAGGCTGTGATCAAAAACGCAGATATGTCAGGCACCTGGGTGGCTCAGTAGGTTCAGCATCTGCCTTAGGCTCAGGTCATGATCCCAGGGTCCTGAGATGGAGCCCCACATTGGGCTCCCAGCTCAGCAGGGAGCCTGCATCTCCCTCTGCCTGCTGTTCCGCCTGCTTGACTCTAAAGCTCTGGCTGGCTGTGTGGGCAGGAAAGAGCAAACCCGTGGAAATCTTCCACCTCCCACCCCTCACCTTGGGTTCCCAAACTTTTCAATGCCCTACCCTCTACACAAAACTTTTAATGACCGAGGCTCCAGAAAACTCAAACACTGCTGCTTTCCAAAATGGCTATGAGCTTGAGAAGCTAATGGTGAACCTTAGTCACTGAACATAATTCCATCCTAACTTCTCCAGTTCCCAACACAGGTACTTCTTCCCTCCAGCCTCACACTTTAGCTCTTCAGATCCTACTTACTTGGGTCTTTGTCTTATTTCTTTAGCACATTCAAAACTCTTGGTAAACAGTTACTACTCTCCAGGTCCTTTTCAGGGCCAGATGCTTTATATATGGCTTACATTGAATACATTTGGATTAAATACGAGTGTTTAATACAAGCTGTATTTTTCCCTAATTGTTCTGGCTCATATATTTCTACCCCCAAATAAAGTTAAACTTTGGATAAACTCAGCATTCTGTTCATTGACCAGGTACTTTTGCCTCCTATCCTATCCAATACTGTATTTACCATAAACTCACTTATATCTGGGTAATTTATCTATATTCCAATATGTCTATAACCTCATTTGATCTTCCCTGAGGCCATGCAAGCCCACAGTGTGCCTTCTGAATTATTCAAGATTATATTCAGTATTATGTAATTAATTGTCTAACTAATAAAACAAACAAAAAACCCAAATGGTTAATTTGAGCTTTTTCAATTAGGTATATCAAGTATATGCAGACAATATGGAAACATTAAGTTATAAAACTAAATATAAAAAATTAAGTATGGGGGCACCTGGGTGGTTCAGACTATTAAGCATCTGCCTTTGGCTCAGGTCATGATCCCAGGGCCCTGGGATCGAGCCCTGCATTGGGCTCCCTGCTCAGTGGGAAGCCTGCTTCTCCCTCTCCCGCTCCCGCTCCCCTGCTTGTGCGCTGTCAAATAAATAAATAAAATCTTGAAAAAAAAGAATTAAGCATATTCTAGTAAATGTCACTAAAATAAACATACCTCATATAATATATACTAACCCAATGTTGGAAGGAACCAAACATACTCTCTCCCAACTACATCCTATAATTTATGGTACTACATAATTTTTTTAAAGTACCATGGAAGTAAATGCACAGTAAATATTTACGAATGATCCTCACAGCTATCCTATAATGTCCTGTGAATCATATTATCTGAATTATGAATTATCTTTCAAGTGTGCCTCTCTCATCTACACTTCCTGACAAGCTTCTGGAGAGCAGGAAACATTGCCTCTTAATTCTTGGTATCTCTCTCAGTCATTATTGCCTTCATTACCTTCAATATTGCCGTGAATTCAGGATCCTCCTTCCAGGCAAGTGAAGGCCCAAAGGACTGAGGTCTGGGCCAGGTGAGAGAACTTAGGAGCCTGGGCACAGAGAAATCTATCACTTACCCATAGGCTACAGTGCAAGTCAGCATCTTGGGAAGGAGCCAAACCAATATCCAGTTAGGCCCTTTATCTGACTCATCATCCAAAGAAGCTAGGGGTGGAGACCAAGTGCCCACGTGTAAGCCAACAGAACTAAATGAGATCCAAGGTCCTAATAGGCCAGTGAGGAAAAAACACACCTGGGAACACCTCCTGCTTACATGCCTTTCTTTTTACAGGGTGTCAGTAGCTTTAGCTATAGAGGAAGCCAAGAAAGTCACCAACCTGCCTAGTGTACTTTTCTTTCAATAAATGGAAGGAAAAGAGAGCGGTTAGGCAAAACTTGACACATTTTTTTGATTCCATCTGTTTAGTGACAAAGAATAATAAATGAAGCGTATACTTTTGCATAGTGTGGTTGGCGAAAAAAAATAACCACTATCATCATTCCTTTGCCAGGTTTTCCTGAACTAAGTGACAGGTGGAATTTCAGACACTGTTCGCCTATGAGCTTGGGTAGAATCCAGTATGAGAAAACGAATAAAGTGGTATGGCCTCTAGGGTGATTCTTTTTAAGGGAATGTCCTCTGCCTGGTGGGAAGGAGAGTCAGGGATCAGCAATGCTGTAGAAGCTATTTAAATTAGGGTCTCCTAATAAGGACTCTCAAGTTTGTGGGCTTAGAATGGTTTTTAGATAAAAGCGCTGCCACTGGCAACCTCATACACTATCGTGCACCTTCAACAGAGCTCATAGTTCCTTCATACACAACAGTAGGGACTCAGGATTCCTAGCACTTGATAGGAATAGCCACATTATTCTCCCTTAATAATAAACTTAGGCATTTTCTTAGCTTCCAAATAATTTCCTCTAAGCCAGAGGGAGAAAAGTTACTGTGAAGGGAGATGTTCTTGTCATTTCTTTTGTACAAGGTGTAGTGATTTCGGCTTATTGCTTAAGTCATTAATTTCACATCATTTTCCAATGAGACTTTCATTTCATTAAAGGTAATAATAGTTGACAATCTATTACTGTTCTTTTGCCCTGAATTATTATTGCTATATTTTCCCATAGAGTGTAAAAATAAAATATACACACTGCCATAGATCATCAACTCAAAGCTAGCTGCTCAAGAATTTATTATCCAATGGAATACTCTGTAGGGAGCTGTATTTCCCTTCTTGGTCATTCTAATATGCTCCAGATGTCCGGAAAGGGGGAATTAGCACGGCACTCCGAAGTTCATCTACATTACTGTTGTTTGAAATAAACAGAGTGCTGGAGCCATTGGAACTCTTAAAGCTCCTCCAAGTCAGACAGGAGAAAACATCTTTTCTCTGAGACCCTGCCAGATTCTCCTAGATAAAGCAGTCAACTGAAAACCTTACACTAGCAAAACATAAATCAATATTTTAGGGTATTGAGCACAGAAGGGTGGAAACTGCTTACTCTTTGATCTTGGGCAAGCTATTTAAATTCTCTATGCCAATTTTCCCATCTTTAAAATAGTAAGAATAATAATACCTATTCCAAAGCACTTACCCCAACATCTATAAGTTTGAGACTTAATAAACACTACTTGTTATTTTTGTTTTATTATTTCCTATGGGAAATCAGCATTATATGAAATTACAAAGATAAGTTAAAGACAGATTTTGTTGAACCTTTTTTTTTTTTAAAGATTTTATTTATTTGACAGAGAGAGACACAGCGAGAGAGGGAACACAAGCAGGGGGAGGAGAGAGGGAGAAGCAGGCTCCTCACCAAGCAGGGAGCCCTATGCGGGGCTCGATCCCAGGACCCTGGGACCATGACCTGAGCCAAAGGCAGACGCTTAACGACTGAGCCACCCAGGCACCCCCATCTTGTTGAATCTTGAACAACATGCTAAGAAGTCTGATTTCAGAAGGCAAGCAAGAAACCAGGAAAGATTTTTAAAATAGGAGTGACGGGGTGCCTGAGTGGCTCAGCTGGTTAAGCATCTGACTTTGGCTCAGGTCATGATCTCAGGGTCCTATGATTGAGCCCCATCTCCAGCTCCCCTCTCAGTGAGGAGTCTGTTTCTCGCTCTCCCTCTGCCCCTCCCCCTGCTTGTGTGCTCTCTCTCTCTCTAATAAATAAATAAATAATCTTTTAAAAAAAATAGGAATGACATGATCATATCTGAGTTTTAGGAAGAAAACAGAATCAAACCCTAAAAGATACAACATGACTATAATATAGAGACATAAATTAAAATGTTTAATTTTTATTTTGTCCATTTCTCAAAGTGGCCCAAAGCTATTAGCGTATTTCCTTCTTGGGTATAATCAACTCTTTACCTCAAATACTATAAAATGTCTATATTACCTATATGGCCAATTTAAGTTTCTGTCAATGGCTATTTAAAGCCAGTGGCTCAAATAGGCAGAGGCTTTACCAGTCTTTTAATCAGTAATCTCTAGTAACAGGCATTAGCACAATATTATTGATTTCTTAATAGTCAAGTGGCTCTCAGCCTGACTACATTTGCATGTCATTTCAGCTGGGCAAGTCATCTTAAGACACCTAGATGTATAGTTGGAAAGAAAGAAATCACAGATCTGAAATAAAGTTTTTAAATGTTTTAAAACATTTAAAGTTTTAAATGTTTAAAAGAGAATATAAACTGTTTTTGAAAAGGGAAATCTTCAGCAGTTTTTAACCTATCACATTGTAGAGATTCCTAAAAAGATAATACTCAGTGTTGGAAAGCACACAAAAAAATAAGCACAGCCATATACTTTGGTAAGAATATAAACTTGACTCCACCTTTATGGAAGGTACTTTACTAATGTGCATAGAGTTTTACATGCATAACCTTTGGTCCAATAATTCTACTTTTAAGAATTTGTCTTCAGTAAGTAATCATAAATAGGCACATAGATTTAGCTACCAAGATGTTAATTTCAGCAGTAATTATAATACTAACAATATGGAACTATCTGAATATCTACCTAGAAATAATAGGATAAACCAAACTGTGACCTACAGACCAAGTCTAACCTGCAAGCTAAGAATAGTTTCAACATTTTCAAATGACTGCAATAAAAGAATAATATTTCATAACACACAAGAATCATAGGAAATTTAAGTTTCAATGTCCATAAATCAAATTTTACTGGAACACAGCCACACCCAGACTTACCAACATGTTTGTTTGCACTACAACAGCAGTTGGGTATATGCAACAGACCCCAAAGGCTAAAATATGTTACTGTCTTCCCTTTCACATAAAAAGTTTGCCAACCTCTGGGTTAAATAAACCATGGTCTAATCATAGCATAAATCTAGGCAGCCATTTAAAATGGTATAGAAAATTGCTAGCTTGCAAGAATGTTTAGTATATCAAGTTATGACCACATTTTTGTTAATTTTAAAAGACCATATCTTTTAACAAAATGATACTGTGGCAGACAGACTCTAAAATAGCCCCAATTGTCTTCACCGCCTGGTAATCACACTTGTGTAATCCCCTCCCATTTAGTGTGAATATGACCTGTAACTTGCTTCTAAACGATAAGAGATGGCAAAAGTTGTTACTCCCATGATTAAGTTTCATAATAGTGACATTTTCTTGCTAGACTCTACTGCCTCCTTACCTTGCACACTTTGATTAAGCAAACAGCCATGTTAGGGAGACCCATGTGGCCAGGAACTGAGTGTAGTCTCTGGCCAATAACTAAGATTTAAGGTGGCCTCTGGCCAACAGCCAATTAGAAACTGAGGACCTCAGTCCAACAGACTGCAAGGAACTAAACCCTGCCAACAAGTGCATGATTTTGGAAGCAGACCCTTTTCCAATTGAGCTATCAGATGAGACCCTAGCCTTGGCTAACACCTTGCTAGCAAACTCATGAGAGACCGTAAAGCAAACTAATCCATGCCCAGATTCCACACCCACAGAAATTGTGAGATAATAAATGCATATTGTTTCCAGGCACTAAATTTGTGGTAATTTGTTATGCAGCAATACATAATATAAAAGTTATTTATATTGAATAATACAATAAGAAGAAATTAGCAACTAAGTAATTTCAATTTTTTTTGGATGGCAGATATGACATTAGAAAAGTAGACAGAACAAATTAATTGGTCAGTCAAATTCTGCCCTTTAGATAAAACTAAGGTGCCAGTCAGCAAGTGTGTAGGCTGCCCCAGATCCTCTAGCTATTCATGTTTCGACTCAAAAGATCCTGGAAAGAAATCCTGACTGTTCAAAGCACCCCTGGGTATATAATTATCTAGGTTCTACAAGAAATGGTCATTTGATTTCCAGCACTCTCTAGAGTTCTGCACCCTCCTTTCCCCTCCAAACCCCTCCAAAGCCACCCTATTTGAATAGTATGAAAAGAAAAACTATCATCATACAATAATTGCTCTGGAGTTGCAGCTACCACCAATATCTAGATCTTTCCAAGGGTTATAACATACAAAAAGAATAAAAAATGCATGTCCTCTTACATTTTTTGACTAAAAGCAAGTTATTCATTTTCACCTTGATCAACATGATAATCACACGTGTAAATCTCCCATTCTGACCCCAAAATTGTCTTTAAATTTCATGCAATTTTTATGTCTAACAAGCCATTACATTTTTATTACTGAAGCAGTAATAGCAGTTTATTAGATTTTTTTAAATGCCCTACTGAACACTGAAGGTCTTTCTCCTTGCTCAAGTAGCTCTTAAATGACAAGTCATTGTCCATCATGATTACTGGGTATTAGTTACAGGTCATAAATATCCCTTATTTCTTGCAATGGATCTTTCTGGGATTAAAATAGGACAAAATAAATAAACTCCCTCATGAACCAGTTAAAAGCATCTTATTTTTTTTAAATATTTTATTTTATTTATGTATCTATTTATTTTTACTATTTGATTCAATTAATTAACATATACTGTATTATTGGTTTCAGAGGTAGAGGTCAGTGATTCATTAGTCTTATGTGATACCCAGTGTTCATTACATCACCTGCCCTCCTTAATGTCCATCACCCAGCTACCCCATCCCTCTACCCCTCTCCCCTCCAGCAACCCTCAGTTTGTTTCCTATAATTAAGAGTCTCGTATGGTTTAATTGTTGAACACTACATTAAAAACTAATGAGGTACTATATGCTGGCTAACTGAACATACTAAGAATTTAAAAAAGTCTCTTATGGTTTATCTCCCTCTCTGATTTTATCGTGTTTTATTTTTCCCTCTCTTCCCCTATGATACTCTGTTTTGTTTCTTAAATTCCACATATGAGTGAGATCATATAATAACTGTCTTTCTCTGATTTATTTCACTTGGCATAATACCCTTTAATTTCCTCTACATTGCCACTGCAAATGGCAAGATTTCATTTTTTGATGGCTGAGTAGTATTCCATTGTATATATACCACATCTTTATCCATTCATCTGTCGATGGATATCTGGGCTCTTTCCATAGTTTGGCTATTGTGGACATTGCTGCTATAAACACTGGAGTGCAGATGCTCCTTCAGATCACTACATTTGTATCTTTGGGGTTAAATATCTAGTAGTGCAATTGCTGGGTCATAGAGTAACTCTATTTTCAATCTGAGGAACCTCCATACTGTTTTCCAGAGTGGCTGCACCAGCTTGCATTCCCTACAGCAGTGAAAGAGGGTTCCCCTTTCTCCACATCCTTGCCAACATCTGTCAAGTTTCCTGACTTGTTAATTTTAGCCATTCTCACCGGTGTGAGGTAGTATCTCATTATGGTTGTTTGTTTTTTTTTTTTTTAAGATTTTATTTATTTTGACAGAGAGAGAGAGAGAGACAGCGAGAGAGGGAACACAAGCAGGGGGAGAGGGAGGAGCAGGCTTCCCGCCGAGCAGGGAGCCCGATGCGGGGCTCCATCCCAGGACCCCGGGATCATGACCTGAGCCGAAGGCAGACGCTTAATGACTGAGCCACCCAGGCGCCACTCTCATTGTGGTTTTAATTTGTATTTCCCTGATGCTAAGTGATGTGGAGCATTTTTTCATGTGTTTGTTGGCCATTTGTATGTCTTCTTTGCAGAAATGTCTGTTTACGTCTTTTGCCCATTTCTTGACTGGATTTTTTTGTTGAGTATTGAGTCTGATAAGGTCTTTATAGATTTTGGATACTAGCCCTTTATCTGATATGTCATTGGCAAATATCTTCTCCCATTCTATTGGTTGTCTTTTGGTTTTGTTGACTGTTTCTTTTGCTGTGCAAAAGCTTTTTACCTTGATGAAGTGCCAATAGTTCATTTTTGTCTGTTTTCCTTGCCTTTGGAGATATGTCTAGCCAGAAGTTGCTGTGGCCAAGGTCACAGAGGTTGCTGCCTGTGTTCTCAAGGATTTTGATGGATTCCTGTCTCACATTTAGGTCTTTCATCCATCGGTATGGTGTAAGGAAATGGTCCATTTTCCTTCTTCTGCATGTGGCTGTCCAATTTTCCCAACACCATTTGTTGAAGAGGCTGTCTTTTTTCCATTGGACATTCTTTCCTGCTTTGTCAAAGATTAGTAGACCGTAGAATTGAGGTTCCATTTCTGGGTTCACTATTCTGTTCCATTGATCTATTTGTCTGTTTTTGTGCCAGTACCATATTGTCTTGATGATGACAGCTTTGTAATAGAGCTAGAAGTCCAGAACTGTGATGCCACCAGCTTTGGTTTTCTTTTTCAACATTCTTCTGGCTATTCGGGGTCTTTTCTGGTTCCATACAAATTTTAGGACTATTTGTTCCAGCTCTGTGAAAAAAGTTGATCATATTTTGATGGGGATTGCATTGCATGTGTAGCTTGCTCTAGGTAGCATAGACATTTTAACAAAATTTGTTCTTCCGATCCATGAACATGGAACATTTTTCCATTTCTTTGTGTCTTCCTCAATTTCTTTCATGCGTGTTCTGTAGTTTTCTGAGTACAGATCCTTTGCCTCTTTGGTTAGGTTTATTCCTAGGTACCTTATGTTTTTGGATGCAATTGTAAATGGGATCAACCCCTTAATTTCTCTTTCTTCTGTCTCATTGTTGGTATATAGAAATGCGACTGATACCTGTGCATTGATTTTATATCCTGCCACTTTGCTGAATTCCTGTATGAGTTCTAGCAATTTTGGGGTGGAGTTTTTTGGATTTTCCACATAGAGTATCATGTCATCTGGGAAGAGTGAGAGTTTGACTTCTTTGCCAATTCAGATGCCTTTTATTTCTTTTTGCCATCTGATTGCTGAGGCTAAGACTTCTAGTTGAACAACACTGGTGAAAGTGGACATCCCTGCTCTGTTCCTGACCTTAAGGGAAAAGCTCTTAGTTTTTCCCCATTGAGAATCATATTCACTGTGGGCCTTTTGTATAAGGTAAAAGCATCTTGTTTACATTTATAAACATTCTGAAGAGATAGTCAAAAGATTGTTAAGACCAGTATTATTTGCATTTCTTTTAGTTTTTTAAATTTAATTTTATTATGTTATGTCAATCACCATACATTACATCATTAGTTTTTGATGTAGTGTTCCATGATTCATTGGTCAGAAATGATAGAGTTTAATTCTGATCTTGCATTGCCCAACAAACCACATCACCAAAGCTGAATGGGCAAAAATTCTTTCTGCTGAGATTTCCCCCTCTGTCTGAATCACATTGAAAATATATATGGTTACTCTTGTTATAGTAAAACTACTCTCACATCCATTTCTCCTAAAGTAAAATCTCAATTTTAAAGGACTCCTCAGTAATTTGGAGAGTTTGTGATGCAAATTATTTTAGGAGCTTCTGCAGATGAAGAACTAAAGACTGAGAATGAAATCTCAAATTGGCTGCAAAGATCAATAATAATCTCAAATGAGGCTGTTTTAAGGGAAATCATGGGAAAAAAAAACAGATATATTACTCCTTTAGTTCACAGATTTGACATTTGTGAATTCCTTTGAAACTTGCTGGAGATTTCCTTTTTGTCTGCTTTCTGCCCTGCATAGGCCTCTCTGAGTACCACAGACACAATGGCATGAAGATGATAGGAGGGTTCCCTTCCTTTTATCAAATCTCCCAACACTTTATTCATCTAACTCTGATCACATTATGTTTCATCATCTTTACATGTGCATATCTCTTTCCTACCAATTAATTTAAGGCTATCTATCTTCCTTTACCAACTTCCTAAAGCCTTGCACAAAGTAGGCCCTTTAAAAAGGAAGACCTATAGATTTTTTAAAAAGAAATTAAAAGACACACTAACTGTATGCAATATATGGAATTTAATTGGATCTTGATCCAAACAAATAAGTTGTTAAAAAATTTGTGAGACATGGGAAAGCCAAACACTAACTGGGTATTTGACAATATTAAGGAATTGTTAGATGTGATAATATTGTGCTTACGTTGTTTAAAAAGAGCACTTGTGTATACCTGTATACAAAGATGAAAGAAATGAAATGAAGTCTGGAATCTGCTTCAAACTAATTGGGAAAATGGGTTGGGGGTATAAAGAAACAATGTTGACTCTGGGTTGAGCTGGGTGATGGGTACTTGGTGTTAAGTACTGTTGCTTTAAAAATTACCCCAATTTAGTGGATTGAGACAATGACAGCACGTATTTTGCTCACAAAACTGCAATATGGGTAGATAGGGAGATAGCTCAAATCTATTCCACTTGGCATCTGCTGGGGTAGCTCAAAAGTTGAAGGTTGGGATCATCTGAAGACTTATTAACTTAGATGTCTAGTATTGATATTGGTTATTGGCTGAAATTTTAGCTGAACAACTATGTGTGGCCTTCTATGTGTGGATTTGTCTTTCTCACAATTTGGGGGTAGGTTCCAAGGTAGAGTGGAGAGAGGAAGAGAGAGCACAGGCACACAGGACAAAAGCTATAACGTCATGACTTAGATTTTTGTTATCACTTCTAACACATTCTGCTGGTTAGAAGCAAGTCACTAAGACCAATCCATATTCAAGACTCTTCTTTTTGATAGGAGGAATGACTAAGAATTTAGAGTTCACCCTGTGACCAACAATTATTTCCATTCTTCCCACACACAAATTACACTCTTCCCCTTCCAAGGGCCCCAAAGACTTATCTATCATGACAACAGGCTCAGACTTGAGGGCAAGTATATCATCATATGAATCAGGCTCAATTATAGATGAGGTTCCTCAGAGAGTTCCTCAGAGAGAATGTCTCAAGTTCAGTTCCTTGAGATCAGTCCCTCTTGGTCTGAAGTTTTGTGAACTAAAGAGACAAGTTATCTGACCCTCATAAACCCAATATAAAATGGTTACAAAGGGATAAGATTATTACCATTTAAAAAGGAGAAAAATCACACAAAAATCACTGATCCATAACTATTATGATACCATTCAGGCATATGTTGCCAGTTCTTTAATTAGGAATAAGTTGTATTCTTGAGAGTATGGATTCTCCCCTTCATAAAAGCAAGGAGAAAAGTGACAAAAGTAATAAGAATCAACTTTTCAAAACTGTGGAGATTAACGAAAATCTTGAAGGATGGAGTGGCCTAACGCAGGAAAAAAAAAACAAAACAGAAACTGTCCTTTAAAAAGCCAGATGTTAGACTTACTAAATAAAACTTTTAGGTTTTTTTTTAAGATTTTGTTTATTTATTTTAGAAAGAGAGCATGCAAGTGGGTGGGGAGGGGCAGAGGGTGAGGAAGAGGGAGAGATGGGAGGGCTCAATCTCACAACCCTGAGATCATGACTTGAGCTGAAACCAAGAGCCAGACACTCAACTGACTGAGCCACCCAGGTGCCCCTAATACCTTTAAATTATTATTTTAAATGTGGTCAAAGAACTAAAGGAAACTATCTAGAAAACTGAAGGAAAGTATGAAAACACTGTTTCACCAAATAAGTATTTTAAAGAGAAAGAAATCTAAAAAAGAACCAAAGAGGAGTTCTGAGTTCAGAAGCATAACAATGAAATGAAAAATTAATTCACTGGAAGGGTTCAGCAGCAGATTTGAGCAGACAGAAAAATGAATCCAAAAAGAAAAAATAAAGAGTAGGTGAATTGAGATTGGCCTGTCTGAGAAACAGAAAGAAAAAATGAAGAAAAATGAACAGAGCCTCAGAGACATGTGGGACACCATTAAGCACACCAAATACATGTTATATTAGTTTTCTGCTGTAACAAAGTACCATTAATTGAGTGGCTTAGAAAACAGAAATTTATTGTCTCACAATTCAGGAGGCTAGAAGTCTGGGATCAAGGTGCAAGTAGGGTTTGTTCCTTTTGAGGGCAGTGAGGGAAGGCTCTAATCCAGTCCTCTCTCCTTGGCTTTGTAGATGGCTGTGTTATCTCTATGTCTCTTCACATTGTCGTCCTTCAGTGCATGTCTGTCTCTATGTCCTTATGGTCCCTTTTTATAAGGACTCCAGTCACACTGGATTAGGGCCCACCCTACTGCCTTAACTTACTACATCTGCAAAAACCCTACTCCAAATAAGGGCACATTCTGAGGTACTAGGAGTTAGAACTTCAACATATGAATATCAGGAGAACACAATTCAGCTTATAACATCCATAATAGGAACCCTAGGAAAAGAGGAAAGAAGAAAGGGGACAGAAAGGATATTTGAAGAAATACTGGCCAAAAACTCCCCAATTTAACAAAAAAACATTAATCTACACATACAGAAAGCTCAATAAACTTCAAAATAAACTCAAAAAGATCCATACCTGGACACATAATCAAACTGTTCAAAGATGGAAACAAAGAATCTTGAAAACAGCAAGAGTAGAGACTCATCACATACAAGGGATCCTCCACAGTATTAACAGATGATTTTTCATCAGAAACCACAGAACCAGAAGGCAGGGGAAGGACTTACTCAGATTACTGGGGGGAAAAACTGTAAACCAAGAATTCTACATCTAGCAAAACTACCCATTTTTGAAGGAGAAATTAAGGCATCCCAAGTAAACAAAAACTGAGAGAAACTGTGGTAGGAGATTTTCCCTACAAGAAATACTACAGGGAATTTTTCAGACTGAAATTAATCCACACAAAGAAATAGGAGAGCATTAGTAAAGGTACATAGGTAAATATAAAAGACGGCATAGATGCATTTTTTTTGCTTGTAATTCTATTTTTCTCCTATTTGATTTAAAAACAACTGAACAAAACATTAACTACCTATCTGCAATGAGGAGCACACAATGTATAAGACTGAATTTGTATGACAATAACAGCCCAAAGGGCAGGGAGAATGGAGCTACACAGGACGGCAAGGTTTTAGTATAATATTGAGATTACATTGGTATTAATTTGAGCTAGCTTGTAATAAATTATGATGTTAACTGTAATCTCTAGGGCAACCACTAAGAAAATAATTCAAAAATGTACAGTAAAAATGGATAACAAAGGAATTAAAATAGTATACTAGAAAATATATATTGAACACCCATACACAAAAGAGTGTATCTCATAAAACCCAGATACAAGAATAAAAAATAATAATAGAATAAATTTTAATTTTTTAGAATAATTTTTAAAATGGTAATTTTTTTTAAAAAGCCAGAGAGACAAACCCACAAACAGAAGAGACCTGTCATTTCATATTTCAGCTAAAAGAGCTGAAAGAAATTAAGATGATGATAGAGGATTGAAGAACAACTTAAATTGGAATTCGAAAAACTCAAATGAGAAGGTTAGAGATCTGATAGGAAAGAAGAAACAATTCAGAAAATAATTTAAAAGGGGGAAAAAAAAAACACACCACCATTTCAGAACTTAAGACCAAACAAGAAGGGGACTATGCCACCCTGACCCTCTTGCCTCTGGTCCCCCTTCCTTCTTCCCTACCCTCCACACCATCTTGGCTTGGTTTTACAAGTTGTCTGTAATAAAAACAAACAAATAAACAAACAAAAAAGAATACAATAGTGAATATACACAATCAGTTATACTTTAAGAGAAATAAAACATGAAAAGGAGGGAAAAAAATCTTAATTTAAAAGAAAACAAAAAGTATAATAATTTGAGAGAAATGAAAGATGTAGAAGGCAGACAAAGTAGATCCAAAATATATACAATGGGAGTCCACTGGCAAAGGGAACCAAAAAAATGGAATTGGGAAAAGGCCAAAAATTATAAAGATCTTAGGCTTGCCTTGTCCCTCAAACACGAGGTAATTATCAAATCATTCTGAACACCCAGGAAATCAGTCTGAGGACCAAGAGAACAAAGTGCACAACCCCTGGAGAAGAGAGGCCACATGGTGGAAGGTAGGAGATTCAACGATGTGATTTGGGGGAGAAAAGAATCATAGGTACTGTAGAGGGGAAGAACCCTGATCATGAACAGAGGAGAGAGAGAGAGGGAGAAAGAGATAAAGCAGCATGCAGGGGACTGCATAAGAGAAACACTTCCCCAAAACCATTGACTGGGAAGATGAGAGGGGCTGATTATTGCAAGTTTTTACAAGCAGCAGAGCTGAAAGTCTGAAGTTTTACACATCCACACCATCGCCAGGGGTGAGCCTGTGGAGATGGAGGGCAGAAGGCCAGGAGCAGACAGTGTGCTCTGAGGATCCGTCCCTTGGGTTTTGCTCGGAGAGACAGTTCCCCTTCTTGGAGTGCATTTGGGAGAGGCAGCACTGCCTCTCAGGGGACAAAAGAGCTGGCAGGTGCCATTGAGCTGCCCCATTCATTAGTATAGGAGCAAAGATGCCTGCTGAAAGCAGCTAACCTGGACACTGGCTTTTTGCTGTGCTTTACCATAAACCCTAAGACCTTGTGTGGTCATGCAACTACTTCTCTGGGACAAACCGGAACCAGCCATAGTGTGGCAAGATCTTCCCCAAGAGGACCAGTGCAGGTCCATGCCAAGCCAGGTCCCTAAAATTTGGAGTTTTCAAACCCAGCCACATGCCTGAGATAAAACACAGGAGCAGTGCACCACCAGGTGGGCTCAAACACAGACAGGGTGATGGCAGGGATCTGATGGAAGCCTGGGACACAAGAAGGGAGACTGTTTGCTCTTCTGTGAGGGCCTCCTGAACAACAGCAGGCATGAACTCCCTTCTCCGGACACAAAAGTGGGCTGTCATCATTTTTCACCCACCCATCAGTGCAGATGGGCTTCAGCAGAGTCGCACAGTGCCTACAGTGGAGGCTTGAGCCGCTTACACCAAGCCCTACCCCCTGCACTCTGCAGGTGCCTCTTTTTTTACTAAGGCAACTGCGATTGAGAGCCAGAGCAGAAGCTGGCCTCTCCCCCAGAAGACCAACACAAACCCCCTGCACCCACCAGGTCTACTGATCACAGAGTGCTGCAAAGCTTCAGCTCTAGTGGAAATAAGACCAAGCATAGGCTTTCCTAACACAAAAGACAGAGACCCAGACAAAATGCCACGATGGAGGAATTCATCCCAAAAGAAAGAACAAAAAGAGATCACGTCCAGGAAGCTAAACAAAATAGATATAAGTAATATGCCTGAACCAGAATTTAAAACAGCAATCATAAGGACACTAGCTGAGCTTGAGAAAAGCATAGAAGAGTCCAGAGAGACCCTTATCACAAAGATAAAAAACCTAAAAACTAGTCAGGCTGAAATAAAAAATGCTATAACTGTGATGCAAAACTGACTAGATGTAATGACCACAAAGATGGAAGAAACAGAGGAGTGAATAAGAGATGTAGAAGATAAAATTATGGAAAATAATGAAATTGAGAAGAGGGAAAGAAAAATAGTGGATTACGAATGTAGATTCAGGGAACTCAGCAACTTCATAAAACATAATAACATTCGTATTATAGGGGGAAAGGAGAAGAAGGTTTATATGAGCAAATTATAGGTGAAAACTTCCCCAGTCTGGGGTAAGAAACACATCCAAATCTAGGAGGCACAGAGAACTCCCATCAAAATAACTAGAGCAAGCTAACACTAAGACAAATCCTAGTAAAATTTGCAAAATACAGATAAGGAAAGAATCTTGAAAGCAGCAAGGAAAAGAAATCCTTAACTTCTAAGGGAAGACAGATAAGGTTAGCATCAATCTCTCCAGAGAAACTGCACAAGCCAGAAGAAAGTGGCATGATATATTCAATGTGCTGAATGAGAAAAATACACAGCCAAGAATACTTTATCCAGCAAGGCTGTCATTCAGATAGAAGGAAACATAAAGAGTTTCCCAGACAAGGACACCTGCGTGGCTCAGTCAGTTAAGTGTCCGACTTGATTTCAGCTCAGGTCATGATCTCAGGGTTGTGAGATTAAGCCCCACATCAGGCTCGTGCTGGGCATGGAGCCTGCTTAAGATTCTCTCTCTCCCTCTCCCCTCTACGCCCTCTAAAAAAAGAAGAAAGAAAAAAAAAAGAGTTTCCCCAAAACAAACAAAAACTAAAGGAGTTCGTGACCCTAAACCAACCCTGCAAGAAATAATAAAGGGGACTGACTCTTTGAATGGGAAAGAAATGCCAAAAGAAAAAACACTAGGAAAGAACACAGAAAAATCTCCAGAAACAATGACTTTACAGGTAATACAATGGCACTAAATTCATATCTATTAATAATCACTGTGAATATAAATGGACTAAATACTCCAATCAAAAGATATAGGGTATCAGAATGGATAAAAAACAAAAAACAAGACCCATCTCTATGCTGCCTACAAGAGACTCATTTTAGACCTAAAAGACACCTCCAGACTGAAAGTGAGGGAGGGGATGGAGAATCATCTGTCATGCTAATGGATGTCAAAAGAAAGCCAGAGTAACCATACTTACATCAGACAAACTAGATTTTATTTTATTTTTTTATTTTTTTGACAAACTAGATTTTAAACCAAAGACTGTAACAACAGATGAAGAAGGGCACTATATCATGATAAAGGGGTCTATCCATCAAGAAGATCTAACAATTGTAAATATATTTATGCCCCTAAGCTGGGAGCAGCCAGCTATTTAAATCAATTAATAAGAAAGTTAAAGAAACTCATTGATAATAATACAATTATAGAAGGGGACTTTAACACCCCACTCACTGCAATGGACAGATCATCTAAAAAGGCTTTGAATGACACACTGGACCAGATAGACTTAACAGATATATTCAGAACATTTCATCCTAAAGCAGCAGAATACACATTCTTTTCAAGTGCACATGGAACATTCTCCAGAATCACATACTGGATCACAAATCAGCCCTCAAGAGCACCAAAAGACTGAGATCATACCATGCATATTTTCAGACCACACATTATGAAACTTGAAGTTAACCACAAGAAAAAATTTGGAAAGACCACAAATACAAGGAGGTTAAAGAACATCCTACTAAATAATGAATGAGTTAACAAGGAAAATAAGAAATAAAAAACAAACAAACAACAACAACAAAAAACACAGAAGCAAATGAAAATGAAAACGCAACAGTCTAGAACCTGTGGAACAAAGCAAAGGCAGTCCTAAGAGGGAAGTACACAGCAATACAGGCCTACTTCAAGAAGCAAGAAAAGTCTCAAATACACAACCTAACCTTACACCTAAAGGAGCTAGAAAAGTAGCAGCAAATAAAGCCTAAAGCCTGGAGAAGGAGGGAAATAATAAAAATTAGAGCAGAAATAAATGATGTAGAAACAAACAAACAAAAACCCAGTAGAACAGATCAACAAAACTAAGAGCTAGTTCTCTGAAAGAATTAATAAAATTGATAAACCCCTAACCGATCGTATCAAAAAGAAAAAAAAAAACCCCAAATAAGTAAAGCTATGAATGAAAGAGGAGAGATCACAACTAACACCACAGAAATAAAAACAATTATAATATTAGAAATATTATATGCCAACAAATTGGGCAATCTGGAAGAACTGAATAAATTCCTAGAAACATACAAACTACCAGAACTGAAACAAGAAGAAATAGAAAATTTGAACAGACCAATAACCAGCAACGAAATTGAATCAGTTATCAAAAACCTCCCAACAAATAAAAGTCCAGGGCCAGATAGCTTCCCATGGGAATTCTGCCAGACATTTAAAGAAAAGTTAATACCTATTCTTCTCAAACTGTTCCAAAAAACAGAAATGGAAGGAAAACTTCCAAACTCATTCTACAAGGCCAGCATGACTTTGATTCCAAAACCAAAGACCCCACTAAAAAGGAGAATTATGGGCCAATATCCCTGATGAACATGGATGCAAAAATTCTCAACAAGATACTAGTAATTTGAATCCAACAGTACATTAACAGAATTATTCAGCACTATCAATTTGGATGTATTTATTCCTGGGCTGCAAGGGTATTATTCACAAACCAATCAACATGATACACCCACTTTAATAAAAGAAAGGATAAGAACCATATGATCCCCTCAACAGATGCAGAAAAAGCATTTGACAAAATACAGGATCTATTCTTGATAAAAACCCTCAACAAAGTAGGGATAGAGGAAACGTACCTCAACATCATAAAGGCCATATATGAAAGACCCACAGCTAATACCATTCCCAATGGGGAAAAACTGAGAGCTTTTCCTCTACAGTCAGGAACAATTCAGGGATGTCCACTCTCACCGCTGTCATTTAACATAGTACTGGAAGTCCTAGCCTCAGCAATCAGACAACAAAAAGAAATAAAAGGCATCCAAATTGGTAAGGAAGAAGTCAAACTTCCACTATTTGCAGACAACATGATACTCTATGTAGAAAACCCAAAATACTCCAACAAAAAGTTGCTAGAACTGATACATAAATGCAGCAACGTTGCAGAATATAACATCAATGTACAAATCTGTTGCATTCCTATACCCTAATAATGAACCAGCAGAAAAAAAATTAAGGAGTCGATCCCATTTATAATTGCACCAAAAACAATTAAATATCTAGAAATAAACTTAACCAAAGAGGTGAAAGACCTGTACTCTGAAAAAATAAGACACTGATAAAAGAAATTCAAGACAATGCAAAGAAATGAAAAGACATCTATGGATGTCTCATGGATTGGAAGAACAAATATTGTTAAAATGTCTATACTACCAAAAGCAATCTATACATTTAATGCAATCCCTATCAAAATACCAGCAGCATTTTTCATAGAGCTAGAACAATCCAAAAAGTTGTATGGAAACACAAAAGACCCCAAATAGCCAAAGCAATCTTGAAAAAGAAAAAGAAAGCTGGAGGCATCACAATTCTGGACTTCCAGCTCTATTACAAAGCTGTAATCATCAAGATAGTATGGTACTGGCACAAACACAGATACATAGATCAATGAATGGAATAGAAATGAACATTAATTATATCAAAAACTAATGATGTGCTACATGTTGGATAATTGAATTTAAATAAATGAACAAATAAAGAAAAGAAAATCCAGAAACGGACCCACAACTATATGATCAACTAATCTTCAACAAATCAGTAAAGAATATCCAACAGAGAAAAGTCTCTTCAAGAAATGATGTTGGGAAAACTAGACAGCAACATGCAGAACAATGAAACTGGACTATTTTCTTACACCATACACAAAAATAAATTCAAAATGGATAAAAGACCTAAATGTGAGAGAGGAAACCATCAAAATCCTAGAAAACACAGGAAGCAACCTCTTTGATCTTGGCTGTAGCAACTTCTTACTAGCCAAAGGGAAAAAAGGAAAAATGAACTACTGGGACTTCATCAAGATAAAAAGCTTTTGCACAGCAAAGGACACAACAAAACTAAAAGGCAGTGTTTATGAATCAGGAAGCTCTCTAAAGGTTGGAAGTATCAACCAATACAATTAGACAGGAGAAAACAACTGAGGTTTAAGAACTAAAACAAAGATGGAAAACATCTCTATTTTCTAGGTGGCATGATTACTTACCTGGCAAAACAACAGTAAGTCAATGGAAACTGATAGGAAAAATTATTAAAAACAGAGAGACAGGGAACTAGGTGTTGTATGTAAGTGATGAATCACTAAATTCTACTCCTGAAACCAATATTACATTATGTTAACTAACTAGAATTTGAATAAAATTTTGAAAATAAATAAATACAATTATAAAATTAAAAAAAAACTTTATATATTGAGATGGCATACCACATACATGGGAAAATCAATCTGGAACAGACAACACTAATAGGAAAAACAAAACAAAACATTTCCTTCTACTGTACTACTTACAACACTTCTGTTTTTTCTTCTCACCACTCTTAATACTTGACACCTGACACGAATGTGTGGCTTTTTTCCCCACATTGACCAATTCTCTGATCATCAGCTGGGAGTCCTACAACTCAATTCAGTTTTGACATTATCTACCTAGCGTTAATGTCAGATGCCATAAGTTAAGGGCTCAGTCCCACGAGACTGCCCCCCCACTTCAGACCCAATCCGGGCCTATCATACTTCTGACCAAGTGGCTACAAATTGGGGTTCCTCACAACTCTTTCCTTGGGTTCAGTAATTTGCTGGAATGGCTCACAGAACTCAGGAAAGCACTTTACTATTACTCATTTATTATAATGGATGTAACCCAGGAACGGCCAAATGGAAGAGGTACATAGGGCAAGGTATATGGGAAGGGGCAAGGAACTTCCACACCTTCTCCAGGTGTGCCACCCTCCCAGCACCTCAAGGTGTTCATGAATCAGGAAGCTCTCCAAAGGTTGGAAGTATTAACCAATACAATTAGACAGGAGAAAACAACTGAGGTTTAAGAACTAAAACAAAGATGGAAAACATCTTTATTTGTAGGTGGCATGATTACATATCTGACAAAACAACAGTAAGTCAATGGAAACTGATAGGAAAAACTATTAAAAACAGAGAGATAGGGCAGCTGGGTGGCTCAGTTGGTTAAATGTCTGCCTTCGGCTCGGTCATGATCCCAGACTCCCAGGATCAAGTCCTGTATCGGGGCTCCTGACTCAGCACGGAGCCTGCTCCTCCCTCTGACCCAACCCCCTCTCATGCTTTCTCTCATTCTCTCTCTCCCTCAAATAAATAAAATCTTTAAAAACAAAAAACAAAAAAACTGAGAGACATTAGTAAAGCAGTGGTTATAAAATTGATATAAAATCAACAGCTTTCATGTTTATAAAAAAAACACTTAGAAGATATAAATGAAAACTATAAAATATTTCTGAAAGACACAAAAGAAGATTTGAACAACAGGAAAGACAAACCATATTCCTGCGTAGGAAGATACACCATACAGATGTTTATTCCCCCTAATTAATTAATCGATTTAACAAAATTCCAATAAAAATACTGTATTTTATACTAGAGCCAGGATTATTTAAAGTTTACCTGGGAGAACAAACAAGGGAAAATGGCCACAAAATTGTCAAAGAAAAGAGCAATAAGGAGGAGTTGTCTTGCCAGGCATCAAGATACATTATAAATCTTCTATAATTAAAAATTTGGTACATAAGTAGAAGACCAATGAAAAAGGATAAAAGCATATAGAAATGCAGTGTTGATGAAGAGCAGTACTCAGTCAGTGGGGAAAAGAGGATTTTCTAATAAAGGTTACTAAGATAACTGGATAGTCATGTAGAAATTGGATCCACTCCTCCCACCAATATGAAAAGATGCTCCATCTTGCTCATTAGGGAAATGCAAACTAAAACTATACTGACATATATTTCTCACCCATGATTGGAAAATAGCTAAATGTTTGATGACTCTCTCTATTGGCACTCTCAAACATTAATGGTACACATGATTTGCCTATGGAGAAGAAATTGGCAATATCTAGCAAATTCACAAATGCATTTACCCTTTGACCCAACAATCCCAATTCTAGGAACCTTCCAATGCTAAATTGGTAAAAATACAAATGGCAAAATTTATTCATGGAAGCACCATCTGTAATAGCACAAAAAGAGAAATAATACAAACGTCCAGCAGTAGGGAAAAGACTGAATAAACTTTGGTATATCAGCACAGTTGCTATAAAAAGAAATGAGAATCAGCTCTATTATTATTGTTATTAATCTCCAGATTATACTACTTGAAAAAAGCAAGATGGAGAAAGTTGTGTATACTATTCTTTTGCTTGTCTTAGGAAGGGCTTTGAAAATATATGCTTACATTTAAAATAAATTTTAAAATAAGCTATATTATAAAAAGGCTTCCCATGGGAGAGGGAGGAAACAGGATGAACAGGAGATAAAGCCAGATTTCTCTGAATATACTTGTTTCTGTACATTTAACTTTAAACCATGTAAATATTTCTCCTAATTATAAGACAAAATTATATTTTAAAAATCCCTAAAAGACAAAATAAAAAAACACATGATCCTGTGCACTCGAGTTGGTGTTGAAACATAGCAATTTGTACACCCCTCATGACATATACCTAAATAACAAAAAGAACTGGCAGGGGTGGGGGGGTAGGATTTTTAAACTGTTTTCACTAATATTATTGACGGTAGTACAGAAATTGCTATCCTGAGACTATTGTATGAATCTTATATAAAATAAATGGGTAATTATTAGTGTCATTGAGAGGTAGGATGCTTGGCATATAAGAAAGGAAATACACAGATGTAAGATCATTTTTGAATTTTTTAAAATGTACTCCTGAATCTGAAATATCAGTATGAAGAATATGAACAGAATGTATACTTATTTCTTAGCTCTGTTCACTGTGATCAAACCAGTAGAAAGGAACACCCCTAATGCCGAGATTACTCTGTGTGTGTATGTGTATGAGTGTCTGTGCATGTAATATGTATTAAGGTCTATATAATACCATTTCTGAATAAACAAAGGTCTTTGGAAAAATGGCCAATTCCAGGTCTGAGGGAAAAAAATGTACAAGATAAAACTGGAATATCTTATTACCAGAAAACAAAACAAAAAAAAAGCTATCAAAGACCACTTAAAATGCTAGCTAAAGATGGGACAATTTGAAAATCAATAAGGGTAATAACTGCAATGGATAAGAATACATCAAGTCCATGTTTATATTAATACTAAAAAAAAGAAAAACTTAGTGATCATTTTTAAAGGATATTGGAGAATCAATTCATTTTTGAAAATAATGAAAGATTTTGACCATTTTTCCTGTATGTACAAGACCTCAAGGTAACCAAATAATCAGGGGAAGTTATCTTTTTGGAAGTATTACAGCCAAGAAGTAAATAAAACTATAATGCATAGATCTAGCTAATGATCACCAGTATCTGCTAACATCACTAGGAATGAAGTACCCAACACCTATGAAGTGGTACTGAAAGAAAAAAAAAGTGTATGAGTGTGGAATCTGAATCGGACCAAGCCTCTGTATCTAGGGCTAGTTTCCTGGTATCATCTGTGCCATCACACTGGGCTCTGTGCTCAGAAGGGCCCCGGGGGCTTGATTTAATGCTCCGCCATCCCCGTCTTGAAATTTGAACAAGACGTTCCACATTTTCATTTTGCACTGGGTCCTACAAACTATTTAGCCAGTCTTCGTCTACATCTGTTCACTAATTTACAGGAAATAAAGTGTGGTTTAAAAATATCCTACAGGGGCACCTGGGTGGCTCAGCTGGTTAAGCGTCTGCCTTCGGCTTGGGTCATGATCCCAGGGTCCTGGGATCGAGCCCCGCGTCGGGCTCTCTGCTCAGCGGGAAGCCTGCTTCTCCCCCTCCCTGTGCCTGCCGCTCTGCCTGCTTATGCTCCCTCTCTCTCTGTGTCAAATAAATAAATAAAATCTTTAAAAAATTAAAAAACTTAAATTAAAAGATCATACAAATTCAAAAGGTGGAGCCTAAGTCCTCCCTCCCTGATTCACTTCTAATAGAATGTACTGGAAATGATGGTGTGTAATTTTCAAGAAGAGTATCACAAAAGGCACTGTGGCATCCACCTTGCTCCACCTCTAAGACCACCTGCTCAGGGGAAGCCTGCTGGAATGTGAAGAGACTCAAACAGAGCAACCGTACAGAGAGATCCATGTGATGAGGCAGAGGCCTCCAGCCAACAGCCATGTGAATGAGTCTCCCCAGAGTAGATCAGCCTCAATCAAGCCTTTAAATCACTGCAGCCTCTGCTTACACTTTAAGGCAACTTTGTGACAGACCTTAAGCCATAACCACTCAGCTAAGCCACTCATGAATTTCTGACCCACAGAAACTGTGTGAGGCAGTTTTAAGTTTTGAGGCAATTATTACACAGCAATATATAACTAATACGAGAAAAAAACAGTATGGGGTTATAATCAGCAAAATCTAAACTGTGGAAAACTCTACAGGAAAAAAAAACGGTCTTCAACCAAAACATATCAAAGAAAAAAATCACATCACAGTGATATTTTTGGATCTGTATTTAAGCTAACAATTTAAAAAGCTATAGGACAATTAAAAACATGTAAATACTAACAGGATATTTGATATTACAAAATCATTGATTTTTTCTTAGGGAGGTGTAATGATAGTTATGTTTTTAAAAGGGAGTCCCTGACTTCTAGAGATACATACTAAAATATTTATAGATGATACATCTGGAATTTGCCTCAAAATGGCTATGGGAGAGAGGGAATTGGTGGGGAAAAGGAAATAAGACTGGCCATGCATTGGTCATTATTGAAGCTGAGTGATGGGAACATGGAAGTTCATTACACAATTCTCTATTTTTCTGTATACATGAAATTTTCCATAATAAAAGGATAAAAAAGAGTAAGTATGCACTTACATCAACACGCACAGATACCACACCATGACATTTAAAAGTGGGCTTAATAAAATCAAATAATTACAAGCAAGATGAAGACCGTAAGAATTTGAATGTTTTATCTAAAACAAAGTAAATAGGGCGCCTGGGTGGCTCAGTTGGTTAAGCGACTGCCTTCGGCTCAGGTCATGATCCTGGAGTCCCGGGATCGAGTCCCACATCGGGCTCCCTGCTCAGCGGGGAGTCTGCTTCTCCCTCTGACCCTCTTCCCTCTCGTGCTCTCTATCTCTCATTCTCTCTCTCAAATAAATAAATAAAATCTTTAAGAAAAAAAAACAAAGTAAATAATTTTTAAGTGTCCAAAAACTGAAATCTAGAGTACATATTGCTAACTAATGCATCTATTTATGGAACTACTCGGCTTGGAATTGGTATTTTTGGCACATACTATTTGATACAATATTCTGTAATAAGCTCAGGAGGATTATGCCTTCTTTTTAATTGTTTGATTCAAATCATAGTCATATTTAGTCACCAGATGGACTTTCTTCTTCACCTATTCCATCATGTTAGAGAAAGAGTGTAAATTAGCACCTTATAATGACTCATGATAGACTTTTATCATCCACATAGGAAAGCAGTGAAAAGAAGGTTATGCTAACCATTTGATGGTAAAAGAGACATAAACAGATGCTACTCACAAGTCTCAGCACGCCAATGGCAATTACCACCTGTTCTGCTTCATCTATTAGTACTAACGCATGAGAAAGAAGCCAAGAGACAGGAAAACCATGCAGACGCTAATCTTTACTACAATAGTATTTTAAATTTCTTCATTAAAAATACATAGCATACATAGTTATAATAGTCTCGCAAAAGATAAGCAACTGCAGCACTAGCCCATGCTGAAACCAGATGACTAGCCCAGGTTCACAATGGTCTCTCCTCCACTTTCCTCTCTCCTCTCCAAGTAGGTGAGAGGGGTTATTTGCCTTATGCAGATTCTTAGGAAAGAATCAACTCAGAAATGTCTCATTTCTCACTTTTACCAATTCATAATTTGTGGTTAACTCATGGCTTGAGGTTGGCTGGCTGCAGGTATCATTAACGTGATAAACAAAAGGCTTGATCAGGTACAAAACTGTTAACAGTGGCTTGATTTTAACTATAGGGGAAAAAACACTCCTCAAACTTGTGTACAGATTTTTAAAAAGCCTGAGAAGGAAACTATTTCAATATATAGGTTAACATTAATACTGGGCCCGGATGATAAGACTATGGCTCTATCTCCCTTCCCCCTTCTTCTGCCTAGTTTTAAAATATTTTTTTCTTTTAAAGTGAAACAATTAAAGTGTGCTCTTGGTATTACTATATGAGAATCTTTTTAAGATTTTTACTAGCATAGGGAGAGGTTAATAGGTGTCCTTTTATTTAAAATTTAAATGTTTTGGGGCACCCGGGTGGCTCAGTCGTTAAGCGTCTGCCTTTGGCTCAGGTCATGATCCTGGGGTCCTGGGATCGAGCCCCACATCGGGCTCCCTGCTCGGCAGGAGGCCTGCTTCTCCCTCTCGCACTCCCCCTGCTTGTGTTCCCTCTCTCACTGTGTCTCCCTCTGTCAAATAAATAAAATCTTTAAAAAAATTAAAATTAAAATTAAATAGTAAAATTTAAATGTTTTATCACTATAGCAACTACAGAAGATACAGACTTAAAATCTGCACCCAAAGTATGTTTCAAAGTATACATTTCCATAAAAATATAATCCAGACTGGCCTCCTCTCAGTATAAATTATTGACATGTGGTTGCAAATAAAACTATATTTTTTGGTTGGCTCAGTTGGTTAAGCGTGCAACTCTTGGTTTCAGCTCAGGTCATGATCTCAGGATTGTGAAATCAAGCCCCACATCAGACTCCATGCTCAGCGGGAAGTCTGCTTGAGATTCTCTCTCTCCCCTCCCTCTGCCCCTTCCCACACTCATGCTCCTTCCCTCTCTTTCAAATAAATAAATCTTAAAAATAAATTGTATTTATCTACCAAGTAACCAAAGGTTACTTACAGCAAAGTACTGTATTTCAATGGCTGCCTGTCATTTAATAATAATAATAGTAATAATAATAAATACAGATGAAGATAGATTAATTTAGCATCAAAGAGAAAAACAATGAGAAAGAAAGCAAAACAGGAAATCACAACAGTCACACACAGGAATATTAAATTTTCCTAAAATGTTTTGTTAAAAAATGGAAACGGGTAGAGGAAAAAAAATGTTTTTTTTTTAAACTATCATGATAGTGGGCGCCTGGGTGGCTCAGTTGGTTAAGCGACTGCCTTCGGCTCAGGTCATGATCCTGGAGTCCCGGGATCGAGTCCCGCATCGGGCTTCCTGCTCAGCAGGGAGTCTGCTTCTCCCTCTGACCCTCTTCCCTCTCGTGCTTTCTATCTCTCATTCTCTCTCTCTCTCAAATAAATAAATAAAATCTTTAAAAAAAAAACTATCATGATAGTCTCTATACCCTCAAACATGGGCCAGGTTTATTTTATTCTCTCCTAGGGAGTATATGTAGGTAGGCTCAGAAATCCAAATTAGCTCTAAATAAAATATAGTACTCTTTTCTCAATTATCTTTCAGCTAACTACCCCAGGTCATATAGAACCATGAGTAATGGAATCACTTGGTATGGGCTCTCATCTATACATTAGTCTTGATACATAGTTGTATGTGACCGGCTGCTTGGGATAAGAGAGAAGGGAGGAGGGAAGCGTTCTAGTACAAGAATTCAGGGGAAATAATGGTACTATTATCATGTTCCCAGCTCACAGGAAAAGCTCTAGAGAGATCCCTTTAGCTTCAAGATCCTCTTTAAATTGAGTATTTGGATGAAGCCAGTGGGCAGAGCCTCCACTTGCTTTATATAAAGGATGAACTCATAAAACTGAAAGAAGGTAGTGTACAGTTTTACTGGTTATTCTCCTAAATTGTTAGATCTAAAACACTTGACCATAGGGGCAACTGGGTGGTTCAGTCAGTTAAGCACCTGCCTTGGGCTTAGGTCGTGGTCTCAGGGTCCTGGGATCGAGCCCCACCTCAGGCTCTCTGCTCGGTGGAGAGCCTGCTTTTTCCCTCTCCCCCCTTGCCCTCCACTCGTGCTCTCTCTCTCTCAAACAAATAAAATCTTTTCAAATTATAATTAAAAATAAAATACTTGATCATAAAACTGAAAATGGCCACATTACTAGCAACTTCACCAGCAACTTAAAATCTTCCCACAATAGCACTAGGCACCCACTGGTAAAAATTGTACAGAAAGTTCCTTTTCAAACAAATATTTTTCTTTTTTTTTTAAGATTTTATTTATTTATTTGACAGAGAGAGACACAGCCTCGAGAAAGGGAATACAAGCAGGGGGAGTGGGAGAGGGAGAAGCAGGCCTCCCACCGAGCAGGGAACCTGATGCGGGGTTTGATCCCAGGACCCTGAGATCATGACCTGAGCCGAAGGCAGACGCCCAACAACTGAGCCACCCAGGCGCCCCTCAAATAAGTATTTCTATGACTAATGAAGAAATATAATTAGGGGAATATACCTTTGAGAATACAGAGGAGTATAAAAGTGAAAGGCAAACTGTTAGATGGATTTTCTCAACTTCTTTCTATATCCCATGCTCATGGAACTACCAAGTCACCTTTTCAGAGATGTGGTTATTTACATTTGTACTAGTTATTATTCATGGTACATTTTTGAGGACCAAAAAATTATAGTAGAATTTTAGGTAGTACTCAGTCAAAAATACTCATGTTTTCAAAGCTATACCTGACCTAATACTTGAAGATCTATAAAACATCATGATTTTCACACAGGCTTACAGATAGATGGCCTTAGGTGGGAAGAACAGATCTAAAGTTAGAGGTATCAACTGGTCATGTGACATAAATATGCCACCTAGGCTCTCTATCAAGGATTATCACTGACATGGGTGGTCATGGAACACAAAAGGAGTGTAACTCATCTCTGGGAACTAGGGCCACCAGCAAGGTGCACATTAAGACACTTGCTACTAGGCAAAAAGGAAACTTGTTATATTTGTTTATATATGTTTATATTATATAATATATATAAACATATGTTTATAATATGAAGAAATATATATTTATATTATAAAGAAACAATGTTCAGTTTACCACTGTTCCATCAAATGATCATGGGAAAACATCCTATGACAGGAAGTACCAACAGGAAATAAAGGATAATACAGGATCGTTTTGTGCGTGTGTGTGTGTGTGTGAAATCTTGACAACTGTTATTAAAACTGATCTGTGTCCTGGTCTAGTAATAAGTACCATTAGAGAACTATGGTACTACAGGGTTCTTCATGCGGTTCTCTGTGACTTTAAAATGAGAGCCTGAGTGGCTCAGTCGGTTAAGTGTCTGCCTTCAGCTCAGGCCATGGTCCCAGGGTCCTGGGATTGAGTCCCACATCAGGCTCCCTGCTCAACAGGGAATCTGCTTCTCCCTCTGCCTGGTTGCTCCATCTGTTTATACTCGCTCTCTCCCTCTCTCGAGTCTCTCTCCCTCTCTATCAAATAAATAAATAAAATCTTTTTAAAAATAAATAAATAAAACGAGAGTATTAAAAAATATATATATTTTTAAAATAATAATAATAAATAAAAATGGAGAGTATTAAAGCACCATTGTTCATGTAGGGCAGAGCTTATGGTTCACACTAACCAGAGGTATCATTTTGATCAGAAGTTGCAACTACAGGGGCGGCTGGGTGGCTCAGTTGGTTAGGCGTCTGCCTTTGGCTCAGGTCATGATGCCAGGGTCCTGGGATAGAGCCCCACTTCGGGATCCCTGCTCAGCAGGGAGTCTGCTTCTCCCTCTCCCTCTGCCCCACCCCCTGTTTGTGCTTTCTCTCACACTCTCTCTTAAATAAAATCTTAAAAAAGCTGTAACTATAACTCACTACCTGTAGATACTTTCAGATCTCTCACTGAATCCTTGCCGTAAGTCATAAAAGTCATAAATATTTTATTATAAAGTAATCTAAAAGATACATTGTATACAGTAAGTAAAATTATTCATGTTTGAAATAACAAGGGCTTTTAAAGTCTCTGAAATACCCATTTTCAGATTTTTAAGAACAAGAGCTCAATGATGTTATGGATAGTTTAATTTTTATTACACATTTGAACATGAACAAAAACACATGTAAACATTCTATGTGCATTTGGCCCTAATAATAAACCAGTTATGTTCAAAATTGGAGACCTAGGGTTTGGAAAAATAAAGATTAGAACAACATTTAAAAATTACTACATGGTAAATACATTCTTGGAATTTCTTTATTAAGTATCAGAATTTCCACCTGGTTTTCCATATCTACACTAATTTCTGCTATATACCCACATTCAAACTCTATCTCCACCCACAGGCAGCAACTACAGCTCTAACTTGCACAGAGTTCAGTCATCCCTCTAGACCTTAACAAGGCTCCATCATTTGGTCTGTCTTCATCACTGCTTGTATCAAACAGCAAAGGCCTATCAGGGATGGACTTGGCTGACACACTCCCATCTATGTCAAGCCACAGGATCCCATTAGGACAGAAGACTTGCCCCTCCTGTGGACCCAATTTCTAGCTGTCTATCATGACAGAAATGCTTTCATAAACTTTCTTTTAAGGTTGGTCCCGACAGCATCTTACCACAGCTCACCTGATCCAGTGTTTAGTCCTCTCTGACCATAGATTCATATTGAGCATCTGGAAAACCAGTAAGGTGGTGTCTCATTAACCTAGAATTCTGAGGTCTAAATTTCATAGGATCAAGGACTATGTGACAACCTATCTAGATAATAAAAGGAAGAACACGGTAATATTACTATAACTGGCAATCATTCATAGGATCAAAGCTGCCCTCAGATTTGGAGGCTAAATGGAGCTCGAATGTTTTATTTGATACTAAGTGACTCAGAAACACACAGCTTTCTTCCCCTCTCAGTCTCCTGATTTGTATTCTAAATATGGTAAAATCCTCCTTTATTTCAATACTGACCTAATTTTTTTCAACTGAGCCTATTTTTGAGTTTAAGTCTATTCTTGCCTTTGCAGAAATGGGAGTTTCTTTCAGCCAAAGAGAGTATCAAGGAACTGAGTGGGGGGGGGGGAAGGGGGAACCAACAAAAACAGCAAAATTATTCATTTTCCATTTTCTTTTTTTTAAAAAAAGTTCTCCCCTGAGTTTATCTGTGAAAAGCCAATGAGTAGAAATTCTTCATAAAACTGACTGAATTAAGAGATGAGAACGGAATATAAAATAGTTTTTTATAAACATAAAAGATAGTCAACCTCAAATAAAGTAATAATAATAGATTCAACCCCATTGTGTGTGCACTTCCAGGAAAGTTTTACGCATTCCATTCTAAGCTCCTAGCCCTAGGCAAACACAGAATCATAGGTGGAAATATGCCACGGTCAGCACTAGAAGCAGCATCACAGAATAAAGCAAAAAATGGTTCAGTCAATGAATCTGTAACAAAAATGTGCTGGTGATGAATCTGTAATAAAGTAACATAAGTGAGGTTTACAGTATTTTTTTACCAGGAAACCCAATTGTAAACATGTGCATTTAACTACTGCCACCCCCCCAAACCTAACCAACCACACAAAAATCATCTTTTATGACTATAAAATCATGAAGAATTTGTACTGCATGGCTCTTTGTTTTGGTGGTTTTCAGAGTAAGACATGAGCTGCATTAAGTAGCTTCGCTGATTTCTCCATCTTGAGTAACTGCCAGTTCTGGAACTTCATTCATCCTCAGAACCTCTGCATAGAGCAAATAATTATGTAGGCTTCTGGGAAGTGGCAACTGACAGATAAAATTGTCAGACCGTAGGTGTTCTGGTTTTACACTGGACCGAATTTCCAAACGACAAAGGTGGGTGAGGGACGGAACAGAGGCTGGAGAAACAAAAAAAGGAAAGATGAAAAACTTTTTTAATTTTCTTTTTTAAATATTTCCAATTCTTTGGAGAAAGCATATGTTACTTAGATTACTTTTGAAAGATTCGTTGGGTAGGGATGACCACAACAAACTTTATTTATTCCTTTTATTCTTTTTATAGCCTTCACCCGGCTCCTCTCTCTCCATTTCCTGGCCATACATTGAAAGTCATTTCAGGGCCATAGAAAACTAAATGTTCACCTTCTAAAGATGTGGCAATACCAGTTGGTACTTAAGAAATGGGTGAACTAATTTTAGAAATGATAGAAACTTACAGCAGCAAATACCATATCCTTCTGACTGTTGCATTGCAAATGGTCTCTAGACCACCATATCAAGTGAATGAGTGAGTAATTTGCACAAGTTTTCCTCTCTTTATCCATGACACAGAATGAAAATTTAAAACTGACACAGAGAGAAAAGGAACACTTATTGAGTACCTGTTATGCCACATCCCCATACACCTCACAAACATTACCTTTCTATCTTCATTAACCCTATGAGGTATATATTATCACGCTCGTATAGAGGTAAGAAACAGAGGTCTAAAGAGGTTTACATAACTTTCCAAAGGTTATACATCTTGTACACGGTAGAGCCAGGATTCAAACTCAAGTGCCTATAACCCCAAAGCATGCACACACTTAAAACTACTGCTGCCAAAAGCTAATTGCCAATTAAAGGATGATATAGATGTACTTAATTAAGAATCATAAGATAATATTTCATTTTTTAAGATGAGAAGTGTTAACTAAAGAAGCTAATGTTGGGGTGCCTGGGTGGCTCAGTCAGTTAAGCGTCTGCCTTTGGCTCAGGTCATGATCCCAGGGTCCTGGGATCGAGCCCCGCATCGGGCTCCCTGCTCAGCGGGGAGCCTGCTTCTCCCTCTGCCTCTGCCCCTGATTGTGCTCTCTCGCTCACTGTCTCTCAAATAAATAAATTAAAAAAAAAAAGAAAGAAGCTAATGTCCACAGAAACTCAGAGTATTAAAAACAACTATTGGTTTTATGTGTGAATCAAATCTAAAGTCTTTTATTAGTCTAAGAAATCTTTTATAAATCCTCAAGAAATGTAATAGTGATTAACAGACCAGGATCAGAGCAGCAGCGGCAAGTACTATCATCGGGAGCCCAGCTGATATCAGACCAGCTGGTCTGACTCCAAGGCCACGGTTCTGTAAACTAATAGCCTGTAGGACCTGCCATTCCAATTCTCTAACATCTTCAACACCTTCCAAACCACTGAAGTTAATCCATCATCTAAATTTTAAAGATTTTATTTATTTATTTGGCAGAGACAGACAGCGAGAGAGGGAACACAAGCAGGGGAGTGGGAGAGGGAGAAGCAGGCTTCCTGCTGAGGAGGGAGCCCGATGCGGGGCTCGATTCCAGGACCCTGGGATTATGACCTGAGCCGAAGGCAGACGCCCAACGACTGAGCCACCCAGACACCCCTAGCTAGAGGATTCTTAATGCCTCACCAGCTTCTCTGACTTGATAGATCACCAACTTACAAACTCCTCAGGCTGAGGACAGCTCCTCTGGGGGCTGCCCCACAGCCTCCTGCAGTGCCAACAAGCCTTTCCAGGCCATCTGACTACACCACTGTAGCACCATCTTCAAAGCTAAAGAAACCATTTATTTGTTTATATGTATGTATATGTAATATGTATGTGGAAATTTAATCATTTGTGATCAAGCCCTCCTGGACCAGTTACACATTTGCTTGAGAAGTTTAAGTAACTTGCCCATGTTGACACTGTACATCAACAAAGTAGCTGATATTAGATCCAAGTGATTTGACTCCAAGTCTAGGGTTCCTTAACGTTTGAAAAGCCCAAAATAATTCCCTAACATCTTCTAAGCCACTGAAACTATTGTAAGTTTCAGAAGATCAGACATTGGTTACAATTTTAATTGTACCACTTTCATTTTTCTCCTGTGAGCACAAAAGATCAATGGCATCATGAACAGTTAGAGGGAAGAACTATATTCACTTGAACTGAAGGGAGTCTTTTATCTGCAGATTATTAACATAGACAATAATATACACCTCAGTGACATCTTAGTTTAATATGCCAGTGAATACTAAGGGAACTTTATAATCATATATGCAATATTTCAAAACTCACAAAATTCTTATGAAAGTTTTAGTGATGCATAGTATTTCCAGATGTTACCACTAGACTGAGAGAGGATCAAGCCATGCCTTGAATTTATAATATGAAATAGCCCAGAAGCTGTACATATGTAAAAACATACTTTCATTAAAACCAGATTTTAATTTGTTAAATACATCTCTGTCTTCTTGGATTATGGCACTGGTCGTAGCCTAGAAAATGAAATCTGAAACCATGCTAAATTTTTTTTTTCATTTTTTAAATTTTATTATGTTATGTTAGTCACCATACATTACATCATTAGTTTTTGATGTGGTGTTCCATGATTCACTGTTTGCGTATAACACCCAGTGCTCCATGCAGTACGTGCCCTCTTTAATACCCATCACCAGGCTCATCCATCCCCCACCCCCCTCCCCCCTGAAACCCTCAGTTTGTTTCCCGTAATCCATAGTCCCTCATGGTTCATCTCTCCCTCCAATTCCCCCCCTTCATTTTTCCCTTCCTTCTCCTAATGTCCTCCATGCTGTTCCTTATGTTCCACAAATAAGTGAAACCATATGATAACTGACTTTCTCTGCTTGACTTAGTTCACTTAGCGTAATCTCCTCCAGTTCCATCCACGTCAATGCAAATGGTGGGTATTCATCCTTTCTGATGGCTGAGTAATATTCCATTGTATACATGGACCACATCTTCTTTATCCATTCATCTGTTGAGGGGCATCTCAGCTCCTTCCACAGTTTGGCTATTGCGGACATTGCTGCTAGGAACACTGAGGTCATGCTATACTTTTAAAGTCACTTTTCTGACCCAGTCATATTCAATTTAGTATATTAAACCTAGTTTATCTAAAGATCCATTAGCAGACAAACAACCTTTATCTTTTCATTCCTATACAGAATTCTTCAATTTTGTTCTTTTTGTTGTTGTGTACTGACAGATCAAAATAGAAGGCTACATGTTATATGAAGTTTTATTAAAATGAAAAATGTAAACCAAATCCCACAATTCTTAATTCATTATGCTTATTAATGCCAACTTTACTATAGCACAGAACTACATGTACATCATACAATCTATATTTTCCACAACCAATCATCTCTAGTCTGCCCTCATGCCAATATTCAAATGATCTATCTGCCTGCACTGTATTTCTATGGTTCTTCTGCATGGCTTTCCACATCAAATGTATTCATTTGACTTCTGGGCCATCTAGTACAATTTATATTTCCATCATTAATATACTGTCTTTCTGGTTGGCTTCCATCCTTTGCTCCCAGTCTTTCTTAATTCACTAGTACAGTCTCTCTCTCTCTCTCACTGATTACAACCAAAAACTCTAGACAACACACAAAAAGCAATTACCTGAGGGTTCTGAAAAATAAATAACAGACAGATTAGGGCAGGAAATCAAAACATGGAGAATGACCAATAGAACAGCAATATATAAAATGAATGGAAAGAGCACCATATAGTAAAAAGACCTGTCTGGAGTTCAGAAGCCACTATTAACAAGTTTGTATGACCTTGGACAAGTCATTTAAATACTTTGACCTTGAGTTCTTCCTCTGTAATATGGGTATAATGCTTCATCTATAAAATGGACATGATGACACCTCTCTGCAATCAAAGTTTGTTGATAAGGTTCAAGTTAGAACACATTTGCAAAAGCATTTTATAAACTATAAAATAACATACAAATCCTAGACACCATCTAATCCAGTGATCTCCAAATGTTCTGACTGCACACCCAATGAGGGAAAAGTCTTTCAGTAAATAATCCCAATGTGTAGATACTTAATATGTATATACTATTAAATTAACATTACCTATACTATAAAATACATAAAATTAAAAGAATACACTGAAATAAGATATACTTTTTAAAAATGTTTATTATTTTACTTTTACCAAAAATATTAATAATATTTTAACAAGAGCAAGGTGACTGACTAAGCTTTATAAATTTAATTCTTAGTGACTTGGCAATTCCAAGATTTGGTTCTAGGTTCAGTTTATTTCGATACTTGGTTACAAGGGCTGATGTAGCTAAAAAAAAATCTTAAAAAAGGATGGGGTCCAAATGGGAGGAATACATTGTAGCTTAGTTGAACTAATCAGGATACTATCCGATCCCACCTACCAATTATACAAAAGTTTTTATCAAAATTTATCCAGTAAATTTCCATTTTTTCTGTTATCAGTTTATAAGCTAATTAGAAAGTTTGGCTTCTCTTAAGGAGTTGATCCCATTTACAATTGCACCCAAAACCATAAGACACCTAGGAATAAATCCAACCAAAGAGGCAAAGGATCTGTACTCAGAAAACTACAGAATTCTCATGAAAGAAATTGAGGAAGACACAAAGAAATGGAAAAACATTCCATGCTCATGGACTGGAAAAACAAATATTGTGAAAATGTCTATGCTACCTAGAGCAATCTACACATTTAATGCAATCCCTATCAAAATACCACCAACTTTTTTCAAAGAAATGGAACAAATAATCCTAAAATTTGTATGGAACCAGAAAAGACCCCAAATAGCCAGAGGAATGTTGAAAAAGAAAAGCAAAGCTGGTGGCATCACAATTCCGGACTTCCAGCTCTATTACAAAGCTGTCATCAAGACAGTATGGTACTGGCACAAAAACAGACACACAGATCAACGGAACAGAATAGAGAGCCCAGAGATGGACCCTCAACTCTATGGTCAACTAATCTTCGACAAAGCAGGAAAGAATGTCCAATGGACAAAAGACAGTCTCTTCAACAAACGATTTTGGGAAAATTGGACAGCCACATGCAGAAAATGAAACTGGACCATTTCCTTGCACCACATACAAACTCAAAACGGATGAAAGACCTAAATGTGAGATAGGAATCCATCAAAACTCTTGAGGAGAACAGAGGCAACCACCTCTTCGATCTCAGCTGCTGCAACTTCTTCCTAGAAACGTCTCCAAAGGCAAGGAAAGCAAGGGCAAAAATGAACTATTGGGACTTCATCAAGATAAAACGCTTTTGCACAGCAAAGGAAACAGTCAACAAAACCAAAAGACAACCAACAGAATGGGAGAAGATATTTGCAAATGACATATCAGATAAAGGGCTAGTACCCAAAATCTATAAAGAACTTATCAAAATCAACACACAAAGAACAAATAATCCAATCAAGAAATAGGCAGAAGACATGAACAGACATTTCTGCAAAGACGACATCCAAATGGCCAAAGGACACATGAAAAAGTGCTCAACATCCCTCGGCATCAGGGAAATACAAATCAAAACCTCAGTAAGATACCACCTCACACCAGTCAGAATGGCTAAAATTAACAAGTCAGGAAATGACAGATGTTGACAAGGATGCGGAGAAAGTGGAACCCCCTCCTACACTGTTGTAGGGAATGCAAGCTGGTTCAGCCACTCTGGAAAACAGTATGGAGGTTCCTCAAAAAGTTGAAAATAGAGCTACCCTAGGACCCAGCAATTGCACTACTGGGTATTTACCCCAAAGATACAAATGTAGTGATCTGAAGGGGTACATGCACCCAATGTTTATAAGAGCAATGTTCTCAATAGCCAAACTATGGAAAGAGCCAAGATGTCCATCAACAGATGAATGGATAAAGAAGACATGGTATATATGTACTGTGGAATATTATGCAGCTATCAAAAAAAACCCAGAAATCTTTGCCATTTGCAACAATGTGGATGGAACTAGAGGGTATTATGCTAAGCGAAATAAGTCAATCAGAGAAAGACAATTATATGATCTCACTGGTACAAGGAATTTGAGAAACAAAACAGGAACATAGGGGAAGGGAGGAAAAAATGAAACAAGATGAAACCAGAGAGGGAGACAAACCATAAGAGACTCTTAATCTCAGGAAACAAACTGAGGGTTACTGGAGTGGTGGGGGGTGGGAGGGATGGGGTGGCTGGGTGATAGACATTGGGGAGGGTATGTGCTATGGTGAGCGCTGTGAATTGTGTAAGACTGTTGAATCACAGACCTGTACCTCTGAAACAAATAATACATTATATGCTTAAAGAAAAAAAAAGATAGTAGGAAGGGAAAAATGAAGGGGGGAATTGGAGGGGGAGACGAACCATGAGAGACTATGGACTCTAAGAAACAAACTGAGGGTTTTAGAGGGGAGGGGGTGGGGGGATGGGTTAGCCTGGTGATGGGTATTAAAGAGGGCACGTTCTGCGTGGAGCACTGGGTGTTATGCACAAACAATGAATCATGGAACACTACATCAAAAACTAATGATGTAATATATGGTGACTAACATTAACATAATAAAAAAAGTTTGGCTTCTCTACATGTTTATTAAATGCATTCAAAACCCAAGGAAACGGTTTCCAAGTATTTTAAATGTGTCAATATGAGAGTTTTTCTAAGTAACACACATTGTTTTCGGCAAGAAAATCACTTAACAATAGAAGTATTTCCCAGTATCTGTTTTCAGAATCATCTCCCCAAGCAAAGCTTTCTTTCAGAAAGTGGTTTCTTTCTCACTCAGTTAAAATGTCATCTTTACCTTAAATCAACAGAATTTTTAGAAAATATACACTAGGTTTCATACTACTAATAACTATTTATGTCCAAGAAAAAGAAGATTAAGAAACATTAGAACAGTGATATTTTAGCAAAAAAAAAAAAAAAAAAGTATAGGGGCGCCTGGGTGGCTCAGTTGGTTAAGCGACTGCCTTCAGCTCAGGTCATGATCCTAGAGTCCTGGGATCAAGTCCCACATCGGGCTCCCAGCTCAGCGGGGAGCCTGCTTCTCCCTCTGACCCTCCCCCCTCTCATGCTGTTTCTCTCTCTCTCAAATAAAATATTAAAAAAAAACAATTTAAAAAAAGGTATATAATCCATCTTTAAGTTTGAGGACTCTTAAATATTGTGTCATAGGAGAATGAGCAAACCTCTATATGTACAAACAATTATTGTGGCACTCCTATCACAATATAAAGTACTACAAAGACTCTAATATATTTCAAAAGTCATGTTTTTAGGAAGTTATCCACCACGGTATTACTTTGTGCTGTTCCAGTTCAACTTCTTTGCTGTGTTAGCCTATTAGTGGTGTAATAAACTCATTTCATGAATGATGTTATCTCCATTTCCTAACATCTACAGAAAAGTAAGCTGCCCCATCAGTAGTGATTCTTACACAGATTTTCCAAAAAACATTTTTCCAACCCATGTGGATACGTAAGTACAAAGCATTGGGCCATGTGTGTTCAGTTGCGGGGGGGCAGGGACAGCGACAAAAACTCAATTCTTACAACTACATCACTAGTAGAGAAAAGACAAAATGAAAGGGAACTTAATCATTGATAAGCAATTTCATCTTCCTCTTTCCCATCTTTAGAATGCCTCTCTGGAGCATGGAATATTTGCAAATTACCAAAATCATCAAATGAAAGAATGAATCATGGTCTCAGAATCTCCTAGAAAAATCCATTCTTCATTACCCTACCCTGTTTAGGGTATTATAACACAGTAATCTGAGACAAGAGGAAAAAATGAGACTCAACGTTATAAAGCAAATTTTAACTGCCTCTAAAACTTTTCCATAAAGTTCTCAGGAACCCCCAATTCTACCATAAACAAACTCACCTACATCTAGAACACTGTAGAGAAAACTCTCTCCACCTCTGTCCTCAGAGAAGCCTGATCTTCCCAGGGAAATTAACTTCCTTGACCAATTTCTCACATAGAATTTTCTCATTTTTCCACCCCTGTCACACCTACCACAAAGTCTAGGAGGCAAATGTACCATTCTCATGGTTCTGCACCAATTCCAGACCCATGGCTTTTTGTCTTTAAATTCCAGCATACACTACTGCCTATCCTTCCAGACTCCGCTCTCCCTTACTGCCAATATACCCAATCTTTAATATCATGGAGACCTCAGGTCCCCCAACTCCTCCTGCCGCTGGTCTATCCTTTCTCACGTCCTTTCCTATTCAGACTAGATTCCAGAAGGCCCATCACTTATGTTATTTTATCATCCTTAATTCTTCTCTCTCTGCTCTGACAATCCCCAGATCAATGTAACCACTCTCCTGCACCTCAAGACAGAAAGTGAAGCGATGCTGGGAAAAAAATGATCCCATAACCATATGAGCTAGTACCACTTGCAACGTCTACCAGGTCTGTAGGGTTGCACAGGACCTCCTTCTCTGGCCCCCCCATTCACTTCCCACAACAACCATTCTCAACCATCCCATTCCCACCCAACTGTCACTTCAGTCTCCTCAGCATCATTTCCTTCCTACTTCAAAGTGAAACAGGAGGCCTTCAGGGCCCTCTTTCTCTGAAGGCCTAGTTCTCCAACTATAAACTTACCTCGAACCATACCACCTTCTTCTCAAACAAATGGGCCTATTTAAGGCTAATCCCATCTCCCTCTGGCTTACTTGAAACCTTATTACATAAATAATCACTTTTATCTAACCAAATCTTTAATGTTGTTGTTGTTTTTACAAACTGAGACCCCTTAATCTATAAAACATGTCAAGCCTCTGCCATGATCCTGCTTCTTTCCCTTTAGCCACTGCACTAAAGAACTACGCTTGCTTTATTTCTTCATTCATAAATGCTGTCAGTGTCTAACACAGAGCTGACATGTAATTAAAGAATCCACTCACTAAGGAATTAGTGGATATAAACAGCGAGATCTGTAAATGTCCACCTATAGAAATACTTATGGGATAGCTTCTCTTCACTGAAGACTTCTGCCTGTGGTCCATATTTGTAACTAACTAAAATTACAGACTGAATGATTAAAAATTCTCAAATGAACAAGCTATCAGGAGTTAAAGCTTCTATTCTAATTGCCTTTCCACCTTAAAATAGATATTTTGGGTCTAGAAAATAATTTTTTGTTTTAACTGGGATACAGCTGTCCCTAGGGTCCACCTGCACACATATCCAATGCAGTACACATCTAGGAGGAGTAAGATGGACTTTCAAATAATATTGGTGACCTGCTACCTGGAATACTTTTAAAAATACTGTTTTAACTGCTCTAAGGCAACACTTTCTCCTCTCTTAGCTTACCAACAGACTACTGACAACATCAGAACAGTTTTAACGGCAAAATGTCCCCACAACTATGGCTACAATCTAGTAAGAACTTCCCCACCACACACACACACACACACACACACACACACACAGAGAGCCACGTGGATTAGTAAGAAATGCTATGTGAAGCTACACTTGGATTAGTAAGAGGCTGTGTGAAGCTAAAATTATAAATGGGCATATGGAATCTTGTTAAAATTTTAAGTTAACTATAAATTTCTCACTAAAAAAACCCAAAACTAAGTCTGGCTCTTAAATCTAACAATAAGGGCCGTCTGTAGTACATTTAAGGCATGATTCTGCTGGAGTGATAAAGGCCAACAATATGGCTGGAATCTTGGAGGTCAAGTTTCCTACTCTATATATAGAAGATCACATGTTTAATTTTTCAAGATGAAAGGCAATTACTGTTGGGGTTCTTAGTGATAATGCCTCAAACCAGAGGAAATGCCTCTAGAGTTAAAAACCACTGTGGACAGTGGCTTCTGAATCTCACCAAATATTGAGCTTTATTAATTCTATGGGCATGGTCCCTGTGACTAGACACAATACACCATTTTTCCTGTAGTTTTAAAAGCATAACTCTTTACTCCACATATTTTCCTGATCCCTACCAAATTTAGAAACCTTTTAATTTACTGAACATTTTATCTCAAAACTTCAAGTTGGGGTTTTGCAAGTCAGTATTTAAAATAAGCAGCAGGTGGGTTTTAGTTGAACTATTCCACCACACAGCATTTGTATAAATACTCATTACCAAGTACACTACTACATTATCTGTAGCTTTTATTGACCTTTCCTTGGACATGGACTCTGGGGCAGGATTTAGTTATGGATTAACTGGGTTACCAGGCTATGTTGTGCTGTGGTAACATATAAATACTAAAAACCAGCATCTTAACACAACAAAGGTTTATTTCTTCCTCATGCAAAATCCTCCTCGGGCCAGGTGATTCTCCAGGGCAGGTGCCTGAAATGACAACTAAGTGTTTCAGGTTACTTCCACCTTGGGTCACCATCTCAAACATGCTTTCACATTTCCTCAGTAAGAGAAGTGAGAGCACAGAGAGCTCACACCCAATGAACTTTGATCACTTACACCATTCACATGATAATGGAGGCTGGAAAATTCAGTCTTCCTGTGTTCCAAGGAAGAGGAATGACAAAATCCATTGTAAAAATTATGTGAGGTGGGTTCTATTGAAGAAACCAAGGCTCAGAGATATAAGTAATTTCTCTATAGCTAGAAACTAGTGGACGTGTGTCTACTTAATTCCAGAGCTCAAATCTTTTAACCATTTTACTTGGCCCGATGTCCATGCAAAAACTGAACCATATCACTACCATGAGTGTCAAAGTAGCACAGGAATTAAAACTCTCCATTAGCCTGAAATAAGGTTGTGCCACACCTCCCATCTTTTTAACAAGTAACTTAACGATATAAAAGATACATCGCAAGGGGCATCTGGCTGGCTCAGTAAAGCAGGGCATTCCTGATCTCGGGCTCAGGAGTTCAAGCCCCACATTGGTGCAGATTATTCAAAGTAAATAAACAAACAAACTTAAAAAAAAAGATATATCTTGAAAGATGTATCTTCAAGAAAAGAGATTCACCTTTTGCACAAGATACATGGTCTTGCTATAGATAACAGAAAAATGTTCTTTTAAAACTGGATACATTTTATTACCATAAACTAGAAATGGCTTGAGTAGACAACTGGAATGCTAGTTAATTATTACCAAAAAGGTATACTTCAAACTTACACCATGTTATATGTCAATTATATTTCAATAAAGCTGGGGAAAAAAATATTACCAGAAAGGATTATAGCTATTGCTAAATTTAAATTGTTTCTGGTAGTTATTCCTCAATTTTTTAAATGCAAATATAACACTCTCTTAAAATAAGGTGCTACATGTAGTCAGTTTGGTGTACTTACTGCAGGCAGAGCTTTATCATGAAGAATACACGAGGAAGGAACATTGCTCCAAACCATGAGTACTGTTCAAAGTTTCAAAGGAAACTCTGGTTGTGGATATTTGCTCAGTCCACCATATTTAGCAAGGAGTTCTCATAATGTTCTTTGGGTTTCACAAATAGAACACTTAACCTATCACAAATCAACCTTTATTTTCCATTTTTATTTTGCTTCTACTTTGAAGCTCGACTATCTCTTAAAAATATGTTCTCAACTCAACCTGCAACACAAAATAGCTTGTTCTCTGATACTTCTTAGGTAGTATAATTTAGATTCACTGCTAACTACTACTATTATTACTATTACTGAGTTGGGTCATGAGTCCCAGCCCCATGTAGGGTGTACAGATTATGAAAATAAATAAATGAACTTAAATTAAAAAAAATTTTTTTAAAGAAATTGAGTTTAAAGATACACTATTTAGAGAGAATTGCTGAAGAACATATATAGGTCATCCACTCCTCCAGATATTACAAATCCAGCCCTGGTCAAGTCAGAGCAACAGATAACTTAATACCTGGATGACAATGTACTGATCCCTTAAGAACTACTTCTATTGAATTATAGTTTGGTATGATAGCAAGAGCCCACAGTGAAGACTGGTAAAATAAAGTCCCAAGAAACCATGGCTGTCAAGATATTGTCTAGAACACTGTCCATTATGACAACCAAGAATATCAGTACTTCTGAGCAATAAGTCTGTTTTATATTATGAACTCTGTAACCTAGTGTCAATGACTAGAGAGCTTAGTCAGAGTCAAACTTATAGCCTATCCACAGACAAGTCTCAGATCATCATGCTTTATGCTCTCCCTGACTCCATTTTATATCCATCCCCAACATTACTTTTCATTTTTCTTTTGCTTTCACTTTTAACTTCTGCTTTACTGTTTTGTGATAATCTACATGTACAAACTACTTTAAATCCTTTTTAGAACAAAGCAGAAGAACACTGAAATGAATAGATCAAGAGAGTTTCCTGGGGCCCTTTTAGAACCTTTGTAGAATCCAGATTCATATAATACTCTGGATAGAATTGTACGTATTTAATCACTACAGGGGGGATGAACTAAGCCAAGTGCTTTCATCCCTAAGAATTTAATTACTTAGACTTTATCTTGGACAGCTGGCAAGGGATTGGCAAATTTTTTTATTAAGAAGTCTACTACTATATGGTTAAAATGATGTTTCTAAGAGGTATATATATATATATACATATATACCATCTATAAGGCACATGGTTTTAAAAATTATCATTAAAGCTATAAACTTTAAAAATAAAAAAAACTACAAATCTTAAAAAAAAAAAAAAAAGCTGTGAACAGTCAGTAAATTTTACCTGGTATACATTTCCTTTCTAATGCAAAAAAAAAAAAAAAAAAAAAACTTCTTGAAGACAAATCTGACTTAATGATTAAAAGATGAGCAGCAAGGGAACTAGCTGTCTTTTTTATTTATAAACTATCAGAGCAACTTGCTATTGCCTTATGAAGGAAAAAGGTAAGGAAAGGAGTGTTTTGACAAAGTAATGGCATCTCCAAGACCTGAAAAGGGCCTAAAAAAAAAGGAGAAAATTCTTTCCTTAAGATAGATTCTAGCATACCTAATGAGCTATGGAGCTGAAATTATGTGGGGGCTCACTAATAGTTGTAGAGCTGCAAGAAGCATCTTTTCCAAAAAATTTAAAGAAATATATTGACAATGTAGTTTCTACTACCATCATAAGTTACTGGAAAAAGTGGGTAAAAGCAAGACTGTCATACATTTAAGTCAAGAGTTGTTTTTCTGGGTTCACTCCCATTGGTGTTAAAAACATTGGCCATGCTTCTGCTCACCAGAAATCCTGCAGCTCAAGACCCAAATAAAGATAACCTATATACAGAAATGGAGTGTCAGGGTGCCTGGGTGGCTCAGTGTCCAACTCTTGATCTCAGCTCAGGTCTTGATCTCAGAGTCATGAGTTCAAGCCCCTAGCTGGGCTCCATTCTGGGCCTGGAGCCTACTAAGAAAGAAAGAAGAAAGAAAGAAAAGAAAGAAAGAAAAAAAAAGAAAAGAAAAGAAAAGAAAAGAAAAGAAAAGAAAAAGAAAGAAAGAAAGAAAGAAAGAAAGAAAGAAAGAAAGAAAGAAAAGAAAAGAAAAGAAAAGAAAGAAAAAGAAAGAAAGAAAGAAATGTAGTGTCCTGAAAACTGAAAGGAAAAGGGAAGCTGAGTATATTGAGAGAGAGCCTTGAACTACAGAAAGGAAGAAAAGCATACTCCTACTGGAAATTCAGACAACTGAGTAGATGGGCATATCTTTTCCTCAGCCTTATTAAAAATCCGACATTAAATGGCTCCCATTACCTGCAGAAGAGGAACCAATAAAAGTACACCTTGAGAGACCAATATAACTAGGAGGAAGAATGCAAGCTTTTCCTAAGTAGTGTGCAATAAGAACAGGGTTAAAAAGGCTTTCCATGATAGGAATTAAAGGCCTTCCTAAAACTGGACAACCCAAGAGACAATGTAGATAAGTTTCCCAAACTCAGCACTACTGACATTTGAGGCCAGATAATTCTTTGTCGTGGAGGGCTGCCCCGCACATTGTAGGATGTTTAGCAGCATCCCTCACCCCTACCCCCTAGATGACAAGAGCCCCCTTATCAGTTGTGACAACCAAAAAATGCTGGCAGACATTGCCAAATATCAGGGGCAAAATCATTCCTGTTGAGCACAACTGCTGTTGATGAAACAAGTAACAAAGAGCTGCCAAGAATAACTCACAACTCTGGGTCAAGAGCTCCCAAACCATTCCACTTCTCAAACCAGGATACAGAAGGAACAGCAGGACTAGTAGGAAAAATGACAAGTTCAAATTTTGGATATGTCAAAAAAAAAAAAATTTTTTTTTGGATATGTCAAAATGTGGGATACCAAGTAGAGATGTACAAAAGGCAGTTGGATACATGGGAATGGAACCAAGAAGTTGGCCAGAAAAGCATTAGCTACATTAGTACCTCTGAGAAGGACTTTTGCAAATCTTCAGCCAAAATAAAATCCTCTTAAGAGATACTGATTATTACCCTACACAAGCTCTACCTAGTGACTAATTAAACAAGAAACCCTTGATGGATTTAGTCTACTGCAGGGTAATGTACTCAAGCACAATTTTTACCTTCATCTGGACAAAGCTGCCATATGTTAAAGTCTTCAGAGTAAAGTCTCACATATCTTTACTAATTGATACCCTGCAATAATTTTCCCATTTGGCATATGCTCCCTCATTTGACTTTTGTTCCCAAATCCATTGTCCCATATTCTATTTTGAAAAGATACTTGTTCTCTGCTGCTTCAGATACATATTAATAAAAGAAGATGCAATTCTCAACATTAAGAGTTAAATGCAAGTAAGTTTTCCAACATTATCATTAAAGAAATTCTGTATGAAAAGACTCAGACTCCAAACATTACTTTTTTCTTCAATAGAAAACTCTCTAAGAGTTTGAATACACCTCAGTTCAAGAGCATATTTTCCTGAATGTCTGTTTTTGATTGAGAAAATTTACTTATATGTAATTTTCCAAGAAATTACAAGACACATTTCTACATATGCATAAGTTCACTTGTTAAAAATCTATTCAACGTGTTTTATGAAGAGCTACATTTCATGCAAAATAGCAGTGAAGAAATAATTTTCCTAACTTAAGACATATAATCTGTTTAACAAAATATAGTTAAAGTAAAATAAATCTGAATAAGTAAATAGGAATACTTTGCAATATATTATGTTTAAACTGGTTTCCTTGTGTAAAATCTTCTACTGTATGCTTTTTTTAACTAACTTAAAAAATTTTAATTTGTGAAAGGAAGTTGAGAATTTGTTTTAAAACAGTCATTTAAAATACCAATCAATTCACAGAATTTTCACCAAGCTCACCTTGATAGTTATACCAACCCACTGGCATGCATTCAGTAAGAACAGGTATAAATAAGGGACGGTAATACTTCCTTTTAGAGATGATAAATTATTAAAGAGACAACACAAATCCACACACACTCCTAAGAGGAAAATTAGGTTTAGCATTTTTCTGATCACAAACTAAATATTCACTAACAACATTTTTAGGACTCACTTTTGTTTACATAATCCTTACTAGAAATAAAAGGATTCATTAAATAAAAATGTCAGTAAATACCTATTTTTTGTTATATGTCCTTTAAGCTAAACTTACCAAATCAGATATGATTTTTGTTGAAGGAAATTACTATGATCCCCCGCCACCATTACCACAGCCCCATCCTTTCCCCACATAAAGAAAATGCAAATGATGCCCAATTTAATATATGTTCTCCAATGACTCTGATCATTTAAAATTATAACATAGCTAGAGGAGGAAGAGAAGAAAAAGTAGTGAAACATGTTTAAAATTGTACTTTCTTACCAATATGTTGCTGCAGAGCCCAAGAGGAGTTTGAGGCACGAGTGGAGAGCATCTTTTCAACAGTTGGAGGAAGCCTCCTCCAATTGGTGAACTCCAAAGTGAAGATAAGGGTGTCATCACTGACTGAGTCAATCCTATATTGGCAAGATGTTAACATACCATTAGACACAAGAGGGTTCATCCTGAAAACAAACACCACACAACTATTCTTACAACATCGCAGTATAGAAGGAAGAGCGAAAACTGGGGCATAGAAATAATCGTGTAACTGAAGGCAAATTCAGTGGAAATGAATAATCATCTACAGGTTCCTATAAGAAAATGAATCGACTATGTGTATAGTTATCGAGTAGATGACCAGAGAATCTCTACACTTGTAGAGGATAGGAACTTTCCTTCCCATTCCTCAGCAGCAGTGGTAAGAAAAAGAGAGACAGTACCAGCGTCATCAGTGGATTTGCCATTACCTCCTCCTACTCGAACCATCTTGCTGAACCTAGACTGGTCACCCTCACAGACTCACAATTTAATAGCCCTGAAAAGATAAAGCCCAAACACGCAAAGTTAACTCTAAACGGAATATGTATGCGAGAGATGGCCTTTTTCCGTCCAACTCTCAGGCACGTACAATTGTTCCCCTCTAGGAACCTTCCCCACTACAGATTCACTTCTAGAAGATGTACCAAAATAAGTTTTGTCTTTAAGGACTGAAAGGCGTTCAAGACAAACAGTTCTTCCTCTGTTTTTTCAAAATAATACCAAGTTTTTCCTACCAACCCAGCCAGAGGAGACTTCCCCGAAATTTTATAAGCACTTGAATCCTACTGAACAGAGCATTAGTCTAAGAAAAGTTCTGGTTTCTAATACCACCTCTCCTACTTACAAACATGTTGCCTAAATTCTTTAAGCCCTAGATTATGGTCTCTAAAATGAGAATACTACTTAACCTGCCTATTTCAGGGGAGTATTGGAGAAAATAATATGAAACAATATAGTAAACATAGTTTTAAGACAAAAATGTTACATAAATATTTGCTATTACTAGAACTGGTCTGAAATTTTCAGTATTACATTTTTGATAGGGCTTAAAATATTATACATATGAAATTTAGTCACAGCTTAAAGGGAACTCCAAATTCTAACAGGATTACCTATCTTGTACTCAACTAGATACTCCCCTACACTATCACATTGTCTGAAGAAAAGTAAAATGATTAGGGCTTCTGGTAATTACTTCAGAAATTCTTTCCAAGGTTGCTTTTTTGAAGACATTACTGAGCAAGAACTAAAGAAGGGGAAAAAAATAGAAGGAAAGGAAAGAAATTGAGTAATAGTCTCAACATGTCATCTCAAAGATAACTTAATTCTTGTAATTCAGGTCAAAGTGTCCTTGAAATGACTGATTAGAGAGTATGAAAATTATTTCGCAAATTCTTAATTCTCTAATATGCAAGCATATATAAGAAAGAACTTAAAAGTGTAGTACAAATGCTTTAGGAAAACATTCTACTTCTTGGGAAGCTCTCAGTGAAATCACAACTTATCAGGAAATACTGAGAATAAATAAAATGATAAAATATACTCAAAAGCAAACAATCCCCTTGACTTTCTAGTACCCTGTACCAAAGGTTACTTAATTCTAGCTCCTTATTTCTTTTTTAATGGTTTCATTTTTCTGCTTAAGTGTGCTTTAAGTTTCAGTGTGACCAAACACAAAGTCATTTTTGTGCAGTTATCTAAACACACACAAGAAATAAATCTGTTTATACAGCTTTAGTTAATATAATGGTGAGTGTATTCTACCAATGCTGATAATGCCACTAAAAATGTATTTTTACTGTACTACATTGACCATTACATTGTACAAAGCAGTTGTACAATCATAAACAAGTGACAGTTAATCAACTAAATGCACAGATGACATTTACTTTCTATTATTCACCTATTACATTTGGGCAGGGGCAGGGGGGTGGTGTACCTAGTCTTGCATTTAAAGTTGAAAAAAAATTTCAACTCTGTAGATTATATTGTGACAGGCAATTATTCAGCCAGATACATTTTTTAAGGCTGTTTAAGGCAAGCAATACTAGGAAAGACATTTATAATTTACATGACAAAGATTAAGCAACAGACTTATGTGTGATATAAATAAGATACAACCAAAATCCACTTTAACAACATTTTGTAATTTTTATGGGAGAATTTTTCTTGTAACAGCTCTTTGAATGTAAATTTGATCAAAGAAAGCAAAACATTTATCATATTCAGCATAAACACTAGCTTTATCCATTCAATAAAAGATCAGTGAACAAAAATCTGACCATGTTAAGCACTTTCATTGCTAAAATGAAATTTTCCACTGTATTTTTCTAATGAATATAAAGTGACTAAAGTTACTCCTTTGGAGTAAAATATATGCAAGTGGCATTCTCAGTTCAGATAGTTCAAAGTTTTACAATTTACTTCAAAATAATTTGTAGCTTACTGGTTCTCAACTCTTTTCTGTCCTAACACACCCAATGAATACAGCACACAGAAATATGACAATAAATATAACACACACATTCTTTTTTTTTTTTCTTTTAGAGAGAGAGAGCACCACACTGGGGTGGGGGGGAGCAGATGGCAGAGGGAGGGGGAGAGAGAGAGAGAATCTTAAGCAGGCTCCATGCCCAACCTGGAGCCCCCAGAGTCCGACATGGGGCTCAATCTCATGACCCTGAGATCATGACCTGAGCCAAAATCAAGAGTCAGGCGCAAAACCGACTAAGTCACCTGGGTACTCCATATAACACACAAATTCTTAAACAGACTATTCACATGGGGAGATGGAGGGTCCTGTATCAGGACTGGGGAATGGAAGAGCATATTTTACAAAGCCTTCTGGGAGAATAAAGCTAAATAATTCCCTCTCCTTCCAGCAGTCTAGGTGGTTGGCTGAGGAGGAAAGGAAAGGGGGCAATGTTTAATTTTTTTCCCTGTACAGGTTCTTCCTAATTTAGGAATAGGAAGGAGCAGGAAAAGTTGGCATATATCCCACCCAGGTTAGGCAAGGGATTAAGGTAGCTGAAATTAAGTGATGTAACTACAGGATCCATGTGGACACACAGGACTAAGGCAGCAGAGGACAGTGGTTAGAAAGACAGACTTGAGCCACACTACACAGGACAGCCTAGGTTCAAACCTAAGCTCTAGCACTAACTAGCTGTGTGAGCTTGAGCAAGTATGTTCAAACACTCTGGGCCTCAATTTCCTTCTCTGTAAAATACAGATAACAGTATCTACTGTATTCTATATTAAATGAGTTAATACAGTAACAAACTTAAAATAGTGCCTACTTAGTGTTGGTTAAAGAAAAAATAAACCAGAAACCAGAAGGGAGTATGAAGGCCAAAAGTAATGGACAAGTAATAGAGTCGAGTTAGTAGCCTCGGTGGAGGAACGTAAAGAGTACTGCTGAGAAGAGAGTGGGTGCCGTGAGGACAAGAACCAAGCTGCGGACACACTGTCAGGGCTGTCCACAGCTACCCCACATGCTGGCCTGGATTTACAGCAGCAGTTGGAAAGTGAATCCTAGAATGGTGAGAGGCAACTGCTGCTAGCTGTCAGGAGCCCAACACAACCATACAATTCACTAAGCTCATAGCTAAGGGTACTTAAATAACTTCATGAATAGCTAGATAGAGCATTCCTTAGCAAGTGTTTCTATCTCAGTGGTGTGTGTGTGAGTGCGTACACACACATGCACATGTACAGGGAGTGTAAAACAAATAAGCACATACAAATAACTTTTAAAGATCAGTGATCCTCGGGGCACCTGGGTGGCTCAGTCGTTAAGCGTCTGCCTTCGGCTCAGGTCATGATCCCAGGGTCCTGGGATCGAGCCCCACATCGGGCTCCCTGCTCCACGGGAAGCCTGCTTCCCTCTCCCTCTCCCACTCCCACTCCCCCTGCTTGTGTTCCTTCTCTCCACTGTGTCTCTCTCTGTCAAATTAATAAAATCTTTAAAAAAAAAAAAAAACAGTGATCCTCAATGAATTGTTAATCTTTTTTTTTTAAAGATTTTATTTATTCATTTGAGACACAGAGATACAGAGAGAGAACATGAACAGGGAGAGAGGCAGAGGGAGAAGGAGAAGCAGGCTCCCCACTGAACCGGGAGCCCGATGTGGGGCCCAATCCCAGGACCCTGGGATCATGACCTGAGCCGAAGGCAGATGCTTAACCATCTGAGCCACCCAGGCACCCCGTCAATAATCTTTATATTTCATTCAATTATCTAAAAAACACAATGGATTTCTATGAAATTTTACTGAAAAGATACAGAGAGAATTACAACAATGAGTATCTGACAAACGACTAGATATTAGTCAGCTAGTGGGAAAAGGAGTAAATACAATTAGGGACTCAACCTGTTGTAAAGCTATAAATAAAAAAGTAAAACGGCAATCAGAACATGTATCTCAACTTTGTTTTTACTTCTATGTTCCTCAAACAACCTACCAGAAAGCAGTTTTTCCCTACAAACCACGTATCTGAAACAGTATCAAAAGGGATGACAGCCCTAAGCATAAAACCTCTACTTAGTAAAAATTCCTGAATTCTATATATTTTCAGATGTAATAAAAAGGTGGGATACTGGGATCCTGCCAAATACAGACTTGTTCATCATATGCAGATGGAGAAGCTACCAAGGGAAAGATGGAGTCCCCAGAAGTGCAAACTAAACATATGAGTAGGGAACACTAACGGTGCCTGCATGAACCCCAAAGAGAATCTCTTTTTTAACAAAAAACTCAAATAACAAGGTATCTTTAAAGCACTTTTCTGCTGAAATGCAAAATCTAGTATTTGACTAAACATTATTTTAGTAAATGCTAGTTTTTGAAGCACAAAAATGAAGCCATCTAGATGTTTCATTGAAATTTTATAAAATACCCTTGTCCTCCATTTTCCTGGAGACTTTCATTCTATTTTCTCATTTGACTTATCACGCCAACAGAGTTCTTGCATTGCTACAATTACCTTCTCAGTTCTATCTAGACACTTAAAACTTTTGCAAAAGCTGGAAGCTGGCAGAAAGTGTCCTCTTCTTGCCCAAGAAAAATCCTGACTCAACTTTCATATATCATCAGTTACCTCAGAAATTAGTATTTACTAAGGGAGACCAAGTTCAAATAGACAAGATGCTATAGGACAAGAGTATTGACTCTAGTAGACTAAGGGACAACAGAAATCTCCAAAGCAGGGGCGCCTGGGTGGCTCAGTCGGTCAAGCGTCTGCCTTCAGCTCAGGTCATGATATCCGGGTCCTGGGATTGAGCCCCACATTGGGCTCCCTGCTCCACTGGAAGCCTGCTTCTCCCTCTCCCACTCCCCCTGCTTGTGTTCCCTCTCTTGCTGCGTCTCTCTCTGTCAAATAAATAAATAAAATCTTAAAAAAAAAAAAAAGACATCTCCAAAGCAGCTACAACCATTTTGTCACAGGCATTTTTAAGAGCATGAGAGATGGCCTAAGTAGAAAAAATAGCCCTCTCCAAAAATCCATCCTCCCCTACTCCCTTCCAGTCACCTCTTACCTTTTATTAGGACTCTTACATTCAAGCTCACTATTAGCAGCCCCCAACTCCTTCACCCCAACCTAGCCATCATGTGCAAACACACACACACACACACACACACACACACACACACACACACGCCCTTCTCCCAACATGGGAATTTTAAGAAATTGGGGGAAATTGAAGGTAGTATATTCACTCAAAAAGGAAAAGTTTCACTATGGTAGGATTTCTTACCATGAGCTGCACAGTAGATTCAGTGGGTCAAATCCAGCGAGCAGGAGAGATGGCAGCCATTCCTTATATTTTGTCTGTGCTTTAATCGCATGACTTATAAATTCAGAAATATGGTTCCACGGTGCCAATGGACAACCCTTCTTCAAAAAGTAGCGAAATACTGAAAACTTCTCATACTTCAGGCAGTATGCCAAATGAAGTTCATTTAGTTGGGCTCCATATTTCAAAAGAATATTCACAATTCCAAAAAATTCACAGCTCCACCACAAGAAAGAAAGAAAGAAAGAAAGAAAGAAAGAAAGAAAGAAAGAAAGAAAGAAAGAAAGAAAGAAAGAGAAGTTAGACTTTTATATAAAAAAATTCTTACAAGTAGTTAATAGTACCTACAGCTGGAAAATAAATGGCAGATGGGATAGCGGAATGCTGTGACATGTATCAGGGAAGAAGAACTTCCTCTGCCCTATGGTCCTTCTAGTTGGACTTAGAATCAAACTGACATGAGACAGATTAACAAGAGAAAATCAAATTTAATAGGCATAAGTATGGAGAATCCACATAGACATGAAATTCCAAAGACAAAGAGGCAACATGACACTTATATGAGCTAAGGAGAGGGACAGGGCCTGAGGATATGAAGGGGAGAGAGCTCATTAGCAGGAAGGTGAAATGAGGGGTTTGGAAAAACAAGGTTGTCCTATTATGCAGACAAGTTCCTTAGGTAACGGGGAGTCTCTGATAATAGTACTCTTCCCCCATTGCAGGCTACCCTTTCCAATGTAAAGTTAGGCAGTTATGGGGGAGGCAGAGAGCTTTTCTTGCATCTGCTGGGTTTTTACTACTTTTAACTCAAAATAATCTTTATGTCAAATGATACATTTTGGGGCCTCTCATCCTGCACCCCTTCCTGGGTCTAGTGAATTGACACTAGGGTACTAGGGGAAAGGGAGTATTTTACTTTTTAATTTACACCCTCCTGCGTGGTTTTTAATTTTCAACTATGAACAGGTAGTGCACTTAGAATTTAAAACATTTATCTTAAGTAGATAATTTTAAAAATTATCATTGACAAATAGAAAACTCTTCTCAAACTGTGGTATTTTTGTACAATTAAGTATCTACAACAAAATATTTGGAAGCAAAGGTAATTAACAATGTCATCAGTCCCTAAAGACAGAGGACTCATTCTAGGAATTTCTAAGATACCATTTCCTTTAGCAAGAGTCTTAGTCAATTTCCCTTTTATTTTTAAGTTTATAATGGTAAAAACAAGAAAAGTTTTTTATGAACAAAAATTTAACTTACAGCTTTATACTTTTAAATTAATCTTCTTTATCAAATACTTTTACGAATAGAAGTATATGGTTTTCTATTAAATTGGTTAATGTTATTCTTTTAATGTATCATCCAATACTGATAAGTTGTGGCTAAACTGACTGAAAATAAGTGTAACCTGAGAGCTAATTGACAAGATGTATCAAAAGAGATATCACAGCAAAGTTATAAGGGGCACATCTCTGGAGCTAGCCTGCTCAGCTACTTATTATCTATGGGACTCTGAACCAGTTACTTCACCTTTCCGGCACACAAAATAACACTATACAAGTATCTGTAAAGTAAAATTATATGTAAAATAAGTTACCACCAATTAATTAAAATTAATTAATTAAAATAAAATAAAACATACAATTAAATTAAAACATAATGGGGGTACCTGGCTGGCTCAGTCAGTGGAGCATGCAACTTTTGACCTCAGGGTCATGAGTTCAAGCCCCATGTTGGGTGTGGAGCCTACTTTAAAAAATAAATAACTAGAATAGAATACAATAAGCATAAATCTTGGGAATTTATCCAAGACAAAATCAAAAAGAAATTATTCTATCTGTACAATAACAATAGTATTATCTACAATAGACTTTAGAAAGAAAGAAATTACCTATTTAACAACAGAGGAGTGGGTAAGTACAAAATATGATATAGTCATCAAAAACTGCAATTATGATGGCCCTGTGACCACATTTTAAAAAGTGTTTATGCTATAAGTTTAACTGTAACAAAGCTCAGTAAACAAGTATGTTTACTATGTACACAACTATGAAGAAAATATGTAATAAAATCATTCTCCCAGGGTCCCTGGGTGGCTCAGTCAGTTAAGCATCTGCCTTCAGCTCAGGTCATGATCTCAGGGCCCTGGGATGGAGCTCCACACCGCACCGGGCTCCCTGCTCAGCAGGGAGTCTGCTTCTCCCTCTCCTCCTGTACTCTTTCTCTCTCTCTCACTCCCTCCCTCTTACTCTTCTCTCTCAAGTAAATAAATAAAAACAACAACAACAACAATCATTCTCCCTTTGAAACTGGCATTAATTCTATTTTATAAATATGTTGTTTAATCTCCAATTCGTGCTTTTCTTTAGTTAAAACCTTAAACAGTATTTGCTTTACTCTTAGTTATTTACATAGCAATTAGAAAAGGAAAATTGAGGTGCATCTGGGTGGCAGAGTTGGCTGAGCATCTGACTCTTGGTTTCAGCTCAGGTAGTGATCTCAGGGTCCTGAGATTGAGCCCCTAGTGGAAACCCAGCATTGCGCTCTGCATCAGTGTGAGTCTGTGAGTCTGTTTGGGACTCCCTTTCCCTCTGCCCCTCCCCATTGTGGTCTTTCTCTCTCTCAAATAAATAAAAAAATCTTTAAAAAAAGAAAAGAAAAATCAATAATTCTAAAATTTCTTTTTAAAAAATATTTATTTAGGGGCGCCTGGGTGGCTCAGGTGGCTAAGCGACTGCCTTCAGCTCAGGTCATGATCCTGAAGTCCCGGGATCGAGTCCCACATCGGGCTCCCTGCTCAGCAGGGAGTCTGCTTCTCCCTCTGACCCTCTTCCCTCTCGTGCTCTCTATCTCTCATTCTCTCTCTCTCAATAAATAAAATCTTTAAAAAAATTTATTTATTTGAGAGAGAGATTGCGTTGACGTGGGGTGGCAGAGGGAGAGGGTGAGAGAGTCTTAAGCGGACTCTATGCTCTCAGGCGGAGCCCGACACGTGGCTGGACCTCATGACCCTGCAATCTCACAGCCCAGAGCTGAAACCAAGAGTGGGATGCTCAACCAACTCTGCCACCCAGGCACCCCTCTAAAATATCTTTATAAAAATTAAAACCATTTTGCCTGTCTACCATCTTGCTATTTGTTCCTGATTAGAAGTCCATCATTCATATTACTGTTCTTGAAAACAGCCGTATATTTATGTATTTTTTTCCACTGGTTCTTTTCAGATACAGGAAAGCTGAGAGATTTGTTGCCAGCAGTCTTGCACTGCAAAAAAAATGCTAAAGGATATACTTCTGACTGGTGGTTCTAAACAGTTATCACCAATTTATTTCAACCACTTCGACCTCATTTGACTAGGCCCTCATTATTTTGCCTGCAGTTATTACTTGCTGATTCCACTATAGAACAGACAAGCTACACATGGACTGTTGAACAAGTTCCAATAAATATGCAGGTAAACTACAAGAAACTGCCTCACTAGAAATGTGATATATAATTCTCAAGAAGCCTGGCAATTTTCAAGGCATGAGTGTTTACATGTGCAATTCAGGGACTGGTTGAATTCTTCCCTCAAGCCTCTGAAGCCATCAACAGCCTAACCACAGATACTTTAGCTCTTAATGATTTAGCTCTTGAAACACACTTTTGCTACAGAATACAAAGGTAAATGAGAGCCCTAAATGCAAGCTATCAGAGTAAGTGCTACAGATGGGTTCTCTAGCCATTTTCTGTTTGGAAAAAACTACAAAACAATTAGTGGCTTTCTTATTAAAATTTTAATATAGCACCCAGACATGTGGCTCCTGCTAAGAAAATTTGAAGAACAAGGCCAAAAGATAAACCATTCATCTCTAAAATGTGGGAGGAACATACACACATATAATTCCTTATAATAACAAACTTTAATGAGTATTTATTCTGTACCAGGCACTATGTTAAATGTGTTACATGGAAGATTTGCCTTAATCCTCACAACAACCCTAAGAAGTAAGTTCTACTATTATCTCCATTCTAGAGACAAAAACTGTGAAGCTTAGTCACGGAACTGGTGACTGGTAGAACTGGTATATCAAACCAAAATCTACCAGTGAATAAGACACAGCAAATATATGAAATATCATTCCTCTATTATGAAAACTGCTTCATGAAATAGTCAAATGAAACTGAGGAATATTTTAAGGCCAGACCTATGTTTCCCAAAGTTTGTTCCAAGAAACACTAGACCCTGAAAATGACCCATATGACAAAGGCTCCATAATGAAAATATTTGAGAAATCCCATATGGTATACACTGAGGTCAGAAAAGAGAGAACTATAGGATGAATTTATTCTTTAAAAGTATGCTAGAAAAAAATAATAAATAAATAAAGTATGCTAGTTACATTTTCAAATTAAATGCCAAAATGTCTTCTTCAACCTCCGGACATATCTCAGAAGAGATATCTTTTTTTTTCAGAAGAAGTATCTTTAAAAAAAAAAAAGATTAATTTACTTATTAGAGAGAAAGCATGAGAGCAGGAGGGAAGAATAGAGGGAGAGGGAGAGGAAAAGAATCTAGGGCAGATGTAGACTCCCTGCAGAGTACAAAGCCCGATGTGGGCTTGATCTCACAACCCTGAGACCATAACCTGAGTCGAGATCAAGAATCGGACACTTAACTAACTGAGCCATCCAGAAGAAATTCCCCCAGAAGAAAAATATTTAAAATTAAAGAAATGGATCTGTTAAAAAGAAAATCACGGGCCCCACATGGCCTCATCTGGCTTAAGGCCCCCAAGTCAGTAAACCAAGACTTAAAACCTAACTGCAGTTTCAGCTCCCTAAGGAATGTGACCTTTAATCAGTCAACATGGAATTTCCTGGTCAATATTGGAAAATTTACTGATGGACCCTTCCATCCCCTTAGGAGGGCAACCTTGCCTAAGCAATGCATTTCTTGATAGTAAGTTCCTGTCTTTTTTAATGCTCTCTCTCTGTCTTTAAAAACCTTTCTTTTGTCTAGTTTGATATGTGATAACATATCATTGAGCAACAACAGACTCTAGGGCTTAGATAACCTTTGGTTAAAATATAAATTACATGGACATATGCATGTAATTCCCTTAACACTTAAAACAAATTCTCTCTCAAGCCCCAATGAAGAACTAGAAAACTCTCAAAGAGCATATGAATTAAAAAGAAATAGTCCTTCTTATTTAACATGAATATCAAGAGCTACTTGTGACACATTAAGAGAATGCATGTTATAAAACAGTGGAAATCAATAGATACTAGGAGGAGAAGTTTAAAAACTAAAAAAACGATGTCTAGGCCTTATTTTTAGGGTTGTACCTTTTTTATCATTCTGCTCTTTGAAATTCAAAAATGTGTGCAGAAACAGTACCCTGATACCAGAATCACAGTAAAAGGAAATTCAACATGTTAACAAGACTTATTTTAAACAAATAGAAACAGGCAAATAGGGGCACCTGGGCGGCTCAGTCATTGGGCGTCTGCCTTCGACTCAGGTCATGGTCCCAGAGTCCTGGGATCGAGCCCCGTATTGGGCCCCCTGCTCAGCAGGAGGCCTGCTTCTCCCTCTCCTACTCTCCCTGCTTGTGTTCCCTCTCTCGCTGTGTCACTCTCTGTCAAATAAATAAATAAAATCCTAAAAAAAAAAAGAAACAGGCAAACATCTTGAGTATCTTATGTCCAATGAGCCAACGAAACATCTAACCAACTTATTAGCTGAATTATCAAAAGATCATATAGTAAATTTTACTGAATGGCTCTCAGCTAACAGTTGAAAACAAAATGAAGACATTAGGTCCTGTCAGGTGCACCCATGTGTGATATGATGATGAGAGTGGACATGATTTCTATAAAACTCTGCGATAACAATGATCAGTATCAATTAGAAAGACAAAATCAATTCAGTTGAGCCATGATCATGTTCTACGGTCATCTATAAAAGGCAATAGCATTTGTTCAAACTGTACTGAAATGTGTCAGCTTCCCTCCTCCTTCACCCATTCCAGTTAAAGGAGTCTTTTTCTTGTATTTTCTCATTTGAGTTGAATTACTTAACTGTGCTTCTGAAAGACGCTTTCATGTCACTGCAGCTGTTAACTTTTTAGCCCCAGAGGACAAGTCTGCTTTTTGTACAGTGACAGAGGAGACACCTTTCCATCATTCCTCGCAGTGGTGAGAAGAGCTAAAGATCATTGCTTCAAATGGAAGCTTATCCTCTCAGAGGGATACAGAACAAAAATGTTTTAGAATCCTGAGCTAAAAAGTTAACGTGGCTGAATAAAACATAAAACAATAAAGAAGGGAAAACTTAAAACCCAGAGCCATTATTTATATTTATTATTTTCATCATCTTTTGATATTCATTATACTATTCATAAAAGCAAACGAAAGTTTACCGAAACACAACAGGCCAAAAGTGCAAGAAGGGCCACAAACACTAAATTTCTAGATCTCAGAGAAATGCCAAAACTACCAAAAAACCTACAAATGCAAAAATCAAACTAACATTATTATAAGAACATATGGTTGCTATAAAAATAAAATTTCAAAACTTACACTACTAAACCTATCTCATTATCTCTTACTAAATCTCTGAAAATTTTAGTATCTAATAATAATTAATTTCAGAAAACAGTCTTCCAAGTTAACTCAAATTCTTATTAATAGTTGGTAAATGGAGTAAAAGAAATTCATATACTGTTTCATTATGGAACAAAAGCACATAATAGCTATTCTGAAATGAAAGTTATATTCAATTATCCTTGCTTTTTAAATGGCAATTTTAATTAATTTAATTAATTTTTAAGTGTGTGACTATAGAGAATCCAAATCTTTTTTTTTTTAAGATTTTATTTTTAAGTAATCTCTACACCCCATGTGGGGCTTGAGCTCACGACCCCGAGTATCAAGAGCAGCACCCTCTTCCAACTGAGCCAGCCAGGTGCCCCTGAGAATCCCAATTTTAAAATGCATACTTACTGAAAGAAACAACAAAAAATTAACAAATTCTTCTATTTTTACTTTTTTTCCCCCAGACACTTGGCCATGTTACTCTCTTTATATACTAAAACAAAACCTACTGGGAGAATGACACTTTACTTGATCAGCAAAGTTTTTTATGGAATTCCAAAATAATCAAATGATTCTTACATTGCATGTACAGTGATTGACATGTAAACTAATAGCAGACATTAATTAGCTAATATAAATGTAGTACAGAGATTAAAATTTAATTGATATTGTTTTCTAGACAAAAGGAAGATGGCAGGGAGAAGAAAATTAACCTTGGTGTTTTTTTACTATGTGCCAAAAATTGTACAATGTACTATATTTAAGTCAACTCCTTTATATACACACATTAAATGTGAGCATATGTGATTATAATGCTACCATAGCTTAGATTTAGTCCCTTGCGAAAGGTTTCCCCTTCATTTAAATTACCCACAAAGTAGGTAATAGCAAAGATGTCTCAAAATTAAGTCTATTGCCATGGGTCCCAGGCAAACAACTGAAAAGTCAAGTACAAAGAGCAGGAGGATGTCATAAAACAGGTATTTTGATGTTTTAAGCTTTTCCCCTATAGGCTAACAAGTAATATCTCCCAATGACTTTTCTCACTGAAAAAAACCTACCTTACTAATTAAGAACACATTTGGTCCAATTACAAGTTTCCACAAGGGAGAAAAAAAAGCTGATAAGCCCTTTTAAAGCCACCAAACCAGATTTCAATTGTGGTCTATAGGGTCACTTCCCAGAGCAGAATTTCCAAGAGTAGCTCAAGTCTGTGACCAAGGACCACCGTACAGCACACTGCTGCTTCTTTACTTTCAGTTTTCAGCTGTTTGGTTATTTTTGAGTATGCTTTTTTATTTTTTTTGGCTTTATCCTGTATCAGTTCACTGAACTTCCTAAATCTATAAATGTGTATCTTTTATCCAATGTTGGGAAGCTTTTGGCCATTATGAGTTCACATAATTTTCGTGCAACAATCTCTTTCTCCTCTCCTTCTGGATTCTAATGACATGAATGTCCACGTGTTGATACTGTCCCTCAGGACCCCTGAGGCTCCGTCCTTTTTTATTTCCCCCAATCTTTTCTCTCTCTTCTTCTCTTTGGATAATTTCTATTGGTTTATCTTCAAGTTAACGGACTCCTTCCTCTCCTTCCTCTGTCAGTTCCATTCTGCTGTGGAGCCCACCCAGAGAAATTTTCATTTCAGATACTGTTTTTTCCAGTTATAAAATCTCCACGTGGTTCCTCCTTTACAGTTTTTCTTTTTTTTTTTTAAAGATTTTATTTATTTATTTTGAGAGAGAGAATGAGATAGATAGAGAGAGCATGAGAGGGGGGAGTCAGAGGGAGGAGCAGACTCCCTGCTGAGCAGGGAGCCCGATGCGGGACTCGATCCCAGGACTCCAGGATCATGACCTGAGCCAAAGGCAGTCGCTTAACCAACTGAGCCACCCAGGTGCCCTACAGTTTTTATTTCTTAATTGAGAATTTCTACCTTTCCATTTATTGCAAGTGTGTTTACCTTAAATAGCTGCTTTCAATTACCTGATATTTCCAAAAGCAGAATTATCTTGGGTTTGACACCTGTTAATTCTTTTCCCTTGAGAACTGGGCATAGTTTACTGTTCCTCACATGTCAAGTAATTTTAGACTATATCCTAGGTGTTGTGATGTGATTGTTGTGTAGGTTCTGTATCCTGTGTCCTGTATTAATCCTTTGAAGAATACTGACTTTTGTTTGTTTTTTTTTAGCAGGCATATAACCTAGTTAGTTCAGACTGCAATTTCTGTTTCACCTTCTAAAGGCTGTAGTTGCAATGTCAATTCAGTTCTTAAAGCCTTTGTTATGCTATTTTGGGTCTGGTCCCATCAAATGTGCCACTCAGGGGTTACTCTGAGACTTGGGTGACAGTTTAAATCTTGTTTTCAGCAATCTGAGCCTGTCATTCAAAGCTTGGAGTGACCTTGGGACATATGCAGATGCATACAGAGAATTAGAGGGTGCCCTTTTCCAGCTCTCTCTTCTCCAGAATTCCCCTCACACTCTCTGTCCCATAAGGTTCAATTTACCTGATTCTTCAGGCCAGAAAAACTTAATTTTAATTTTAAGGTGTTTCAGGGTTAACAGGGCACAGTGTCATATGATTTAATTCAAACTACACTTTGAAGCTGATGAGGCATGAGCTTAGCTGCTCTTCCTCCGAAAGATAAAATGAAGGACAGAAAAGACTATCATCATATTGGACAAACACATATACAAACTATCTAAAACCACTATGTTCTAATATAGTATTTTTTAAAAGTTCAATTCTGACCTAATAATAAAATGTAATGGAGTTAGATACATATAAAGAAAGACAACTGAAACAACTAAAGTCATCAATGCAGCCTTACTGAAGAAAAACTATAAGTGTTTAGAAAGAAAACTTGGAAGGAGTACACAACAAACTACTATGAAATCATGGAAGTAATGCATCGAGTAGGTCCCAGATACTCCGATTCACCAAAGCCCCAAATATTCAGACTACAATATATACTTGGAAGCTTGCCTTCTGAATAAATAAAATGAACTACTATTTTACACAGAAATATTAAAAAATGGTAGACTAAAAAGCTTAGAAAATAAATTTTTGACAGATATTTCAATTAAATAGTGGAGAACTGTCCATAATAGTGAATTCAAGAGAGCCAATGATATTTGGGGTATGCCTACAACCTCTTCTGTATCAATAAAAACAAGAGTGTCTATCTGCACAACTTACTCCATTAATGGATGGACCCTACATATTACTCAGTACGGTTTTTCTTGCACATGGCCTTATTCTTACTATCTATTTTAAAAACCTCAGGAGTCTTATAGACAAGGACTGGCCAGAAGCTAATAAAACAGCAGTAATTCTTCATTTATTCTACCTCACAGGATCATAGAAGATTAGCAGAACAATTATTTTAAGACTTTTTAATTACTCTGACTCTAAGAAATGCCACATACTGAATACATTAAAAGTACAATAATATTTACAAAACTAAAGTTTCATTTTTAGGCTAAGAACAAGTCTTATAAATTTCAAATGGTAAAATACCTGAAACACAATCAATGCCTTACTTGATAAAGTCATTTTAAATTCTTTTTTCATCCCCCAGCTCTACTAAAGTATAATTGACAAATAAGATTTCAGTTATTTAAAAATATACAACATAATACAACATAATACATATACAACATAATACAACATAATAATCCCATAAATATACACACTGTGAAAGGATTTCCCCCCACAGAATTAACACATCCATCACATTGCATATTTACCATTTTCTTTTTTTAGCAAATTTCAATTATACAATACAGTGTTATCAACTATAGTCATCAAGTTATACATTAGATCCTCAGGCCTTATTCATCATATAACTGAATGTTTTAATTTTTTAATTGTTTTGAAAACGAAGAATTAGCAGAGAACTCCTACGTTTACTTTATTTTTTTTTAACATTTTATTCTTAAGTAGTATCTACACCCAACGTCAGGCTTAAACTCACAACCCTGAGATCAAGAGTTGCACGTTCCACCAACTGAGCCAGCCAGGCGCCCCATCCTGCATTTACTTTAATACACTGAAAGTATTCTCTAAAGTGGCCACAATGAAAATATAATCCAGATCCAAAAAGAGAAGAGAAAAAAATCTTGCATTATCACTTCATTTTTACCGTACTTCGATGGAACAAGGTACATCATAGAGGGTTATTTGTTTGTTAAGTCAACAATTTAGCACTATGAGATAACAAGTTTCACCATAAAAGAAAATCACTTGGAAATACATCTCCATATAGCAAAAAAGAATAAAAATACAGCAAATATACATACTCCTTTTGGAAAGCCATACACATGGGAGAACTGAATCCAAAGACAAGGCACATCTGGGCATCTGGGCTGTAGCCATGCTGGAGTAACATTTCTAGGCACTCTTCATGCCCTCCAAACAATGCTGAGTAAACGGGACTCACTTTGTCTGGCCCAGTGTCACAAACCCGGTTGGTAAGTGGTATTAACAAGTCCAAGATTCTATAACCACACAAATTCAGGAGCATTTAATGTTTTTATACATACATGAGTGCAGGCAACATTTCTACAGCACATATTTTAAGAGCTACCCACTGATTGCAAGTCTTTCTGTCTTCTACCTACATTAAATTATTACAGGCTGTATACTCCAAAATGTTACCCTTACTATTGTTGCTTTATACAAAGGTCCTTACTATATATCTAAAACAGACTTAAATAATATGACCATAAGGAACTAGAAACAGGTTATCCTTATTTTTTCACTATTTACTTTGCCACCCCCACCACCCTACTCCCCTCCAATTCAAATTTTCTGTTAGATATTTTAGCATCTAATAATTGAAAACTTCATTATACCAGATATAAATTTATATCAAGAAAATAATTTCTTTTTTAAATAAACTTCCCTTTTTTTAATAAACTAAAGTCTTATTTTTCTAATTAATAAGAATTTTTAAGGATGGTATCATGAAATGAATAGTATTTTCATGAGGAAGAAATAAGAATTTCTTTTCTTTTTTAAAAGATTTTATTTATTTATTTGACAGAGAGAGCCCAAGCAGGGAGAGCAACAGAGGGAGAGGGAGAAGCAGACGTCCCGCTGAGCAGGCAGCCCCTTGCAGGGCTCGATCCCAGGACCCTGAAATCATGACCTGTGCCGAAGGCAGATGCTTAAAGACTGAGCCACCTAGGCGCCCCAAGAATTTCTTTTTTTTTTAGAGATTTTATTTATTTATTTGAGAGAGAGAACAAGCAAGCGAGCAAGCAAGGTGGGGAGGAGGGATTGGGCACAAGCAGGGGGAGGAAGAGGAGCAGAAGGAGAGGGAGAAGCAGACACCCTGCTAACAGGGAGCCCGATGTGGAGCTCCATCCCAGGACCCTAAGATCATGACCTGAGCCGAAAGTAGATGCTTAACCGACTGAGCCATCCCGGTGCCCCAAGAAATAAGAATTTCTGCTAAAATATTCTATTCTCTGGAAAGAATATAAGGCTCTTTAAACACTAAGGCAGATTTATAAAGAAACTGGTTGCTAAGTAGAGGAAGTTCTAAAGAAAATCATTAAAACCTAAGTTCTTAGATTATTTGTAAACTTACCTCCAGATTCAGCTGGAAAGAACTAGTCTACTCTTCTAAAATTAAAAATAAAACTGTAGAGATAAGGTCAGACATGAAATCCCCCTCTTTCTGGGAAAAGAAAGGCAGGGCTACTCCAAAGCTACTTGCCTTTTGCAAGGTAGGCTTAAGATGTTAACATTTAAGTAGAACTTACACTCACAGAAGGGGTTACATTAGAAGTAGTCTATGGAGGAAATTGTAATGACAAACAGAATTCCCAAAATTGAGGACAAATCCCAAGAGGGTTTTGGTATCAATTTAAAGCTCCCAGTAAAATTGTGTTGTTTTTTTTTTTTAATTTTATTATTTGAGAGAGAGAGAGAGAGAGTGCACAAGCAGGGGAGGGGTAGAGAGAGAGGGAGAGGCAGGCTCCCTGCTGAGTAGGGAGCCCAGTGCAGGACTCGATCTCAGGACCCTGGGATCATGATCTGAGCCGAAGGCAGCCGCTTTAACCAAATGAGCCACCCAGGCGCCCGGCTCCCAGTATAACTGCACCTAACACTTATGTTTAAATACACAATCAAGAATTTTAAGAAAAATACCAGATCTTTAAACCTAAGTATTCTGTTAAAATAAATAACCTGTTTAATGTCCCTTAATAAATATGTTTAACTTTTGAAAATGGGTTGGAAAAATTATACAAGATGCAAAAATACATAAAATACCTTTGAGGAAATAGTAAAATACCGTGCCACCTAGTGGCATAATAACCAAATTACAGAATTTGTTTTCCTACCATGTAATCACACTAAAGTAATGGCAATTTCAATACTACTTTTTAAATTAAATAACAGTAACAACAACAATAAAACTATTATTTTTGAATTACAACTCTAAAGACTTTAAACATATATTTTTAATACTATTCATTGCCAATTTATGTTAAGATAGGCTACCATATTCTCATAGGTATAACCAGGTTATTAGCTTCTAAGATTCCTGGAATGCCCAATTTCAGGGAGTTTCTCTAAGTCTTCCCCTCTCCAGCAAAAATGTCATGTTTTGGCTAAGGAAGAAGAGTAAAGAAGCAGGGAAAAGTACCAAGCTGGGCTTGAGATTAGATAAAGAGTGGTCAAAGGGTTCAAGATGGGGAGAACTACCCAGTCCACACAAAAGGAAGACTCGACCCAAAAGGAGTCACAAATTCAAAAGCTTTCTGGGGTCAGGGAGGTATCATAAGTAAGCTGAATAAGGTCATCAGATCGCTAACTAAAGACACCTGGGGTAAAACCAGAGCAGAGCAGAAGAGCATGGCCACAACCTGAGAAATCAGAGGAAAGACTTAAATACCCTGAGGGTGCCCCAGAACTCTGTCTCTAGCCACTCTGCTCACATGAGGAAAGTGCAAGACTAAGAGGAGCTGGGGTGGCACGGGGCAGATATGGGAATGGACCTAGTCATACAGTAGGTTGGCAGAGAAGGGAGTACCAAGGATTCTGCCCAGAAGATTTATTCCTTATCACTTTTTGATTATGAGACCATTTTTATTTTGTTTTAATACTTACTTTGTATGGCCCATTTGTGCAGCTGCATGAATAGGTAACTGCCAATTGTCCTCATTACAGTAAAGATCAGGATCTGCCCCACTGGATAACAAAAGCTCCACACATTCTGTGTGGCCCTCTTGAGCAGCAATGAACAAGGGAGTAGCTTTGTCCAATGCCTGACAATTGACATTTGCACCTAATACAAAATATAACATTTAACAGAGAATCCTAATTTATGAAAAAAAAAGGTGATGATTAACATAAATTTCAAAACAGCTGTCTTAAAAGGGCTTTATAGTACAATAGTTTTTCCAACCCCAATGGATATTGTTGTATAAACATACTGATTTTCCACATTTGTTGGTAATCATTTAAATTGTTTTCGCTTTTATGTTAACAAGGAAACAAGTGATTGGTACTTTAGAATTCATTTTTAAGCTAAAACAAAAATCTTATTCAATGAAGGATTCATTTCATTCCAATCTGTCCTCCAGCAAGCACTCTGTGGGCCCAATAAGTAATCACTGAAAAATGAAAAATGCAAACCAACAAATATGGAATGTCTGATTATTACAGAAAAATATAAGAAAAACCTAAATCGTAAGAATGTATAGATGCCATTAATCAATTCAGGCTAAGATTTATGAAAAAAAAAACTAGGGATGGCTGGGTGGCTCGGTCTGTTAAGTGTCTGCCTTCAGCTCAGGTCATGATCTCAGGGCCCTGGGATCGAGTCCTTCATCGGGCTCCTTGTTCAGTGGTGCCTGGTTCTCCCTCCGTCTGCCACTCCCCCTGCTTGTGCTTGCACTCTCTCTCTCTCTATCTGACAAATAAATAAATAAAATCTTTAAAAAAAAAAAGCTAATGTTGACTATACTCTTCATTAAGTCCCTTTTCTGCATGATCACTGTACAATAAAACCTTATAATGAAAGGGAAAATGTCTATTTAAATGGGTTTCTGAGCTGATTTTTAAAGAACAAAAACTAATCAATTATTTAAATGCCAGTGCATCAAGATGTAAAAAAGCTGAAAGTGACCTCACTTTCTATGAAGGTTTTAAAATATCCCCCAGTTTTTCTCATTGACAAATAGTATGTTAAGTATGCTAAGTATAGTGTTATTACATGACTAAGAATTTTTAAATTTCTGGAATATGTCTCAGTGGAAAAGTCATCTTCATCACAAGGAAAAAAACTATCTCTTTGAAAGGATGTTCCATAAATGTACCTGGAATAAACCACAGCCCCGACTTAGGCAAAAACTAGGCAAAACACAAATAATAAGTTAATAGTAAGGGTGCATGGAACTTCAGAAACTCCAACTGGACACTCAACACATCAAGGCAAGTAGACTGTTCTTCTTATACAAAGTGGATGCTTCATCTACAGTCAGCCTCAGAAAAAAGGGAACACTAATCACTGAGAAAAGACTAAGTTGAGAAAAGATATCTACTTAACTTTCCTTTTTAAGCAGTATTTCATTTTGACTGATAATTTCAAAGTATCAAAAAGAATAAGGATCCAGGCCCCATAAAATTACAGGTGGAGAGGTCAGAAAAATGACAGATAATTCACTGAAAGGAAAATCATTTTAATGAATTAGAAACATATATAGCTACATTATAAACATAGCTACATACCCTTTCAATTTGCTGCTCATAACTATTCAGAGAGGAGAGGGGAAAAAAGAACAAAGCAAAACAAAACAGGTGCCTAGCATTTAAGAACAAAGCAAAACAGAGCAGGTGCTTAGCATTCAGGGAGACTAGGCATGAGGAAATAGTCATTAAGGTGCAGTTTAATCCATTTTATTCTTTTTTAATTTTTTTTAATTTTATTTATTTATCTGAGAGAAAGAGAGAGAGAGAGAGTTGGGTCAGAGGGAGAAGCAGACTCCCTGCCGAGCAGGGAGCCCGATGTGGGACTTGATCCCAGGACTCCAGGATCATGACCTGAGCCGAAGGCAGTCGCTTAACCAACTGAGCCACCCAGGCGCCCTATTCTTTTTTTTAAAAAGATTTTATTTATTTATTTGATAGAGAAAGAGCACAGGTAGGCAGAGTGGCAGGCAGAGGGAGGGAGAAGCAGGCTCCCCACTGAGCAAGGACAGTGACACAGGGCTCGATCCCAGAACCCTGGGATCATGACTTGAGCCAAAGGCAGACACTTAACCAACTGAGCCACCCAGGTGGCCCCATAACCCGTTTTATTCTAAATATTAGTTACACACTAATAACTGGAACTTACAGGACTGGAAGCCATAAGATGAATTAGGACAGCCTCAGGAAGGTACAACATAAAAGAGCAAGAGAGGTCACACATGAGAAGACCTGCTTCCAAGCCCTGATTCTGCCAGTAAATATTTTCTAGACCTTTGGCAAGGCACTTAAACACTCAGGGCCTGGGATTCTTAATCTAAAAAAATACATGTTTAAATAAGTGATTTTGGAGATTTCCTCTCAACTCTAAGATTTACAGACTCAATATTTGTAACAGATATCTTAATTTGGCACTTAATATTTTCTTTGCTCCATACTTCAACTTGAGCATTTGAAAGTTTGTAAGGAGAAAGCAGAAATAAGAAAATATATGCTTTGCTGTCTAAATAAACTTTGTTTTGTATACTTGGAGGTAACTTTTTTTTTTTAAGTAGGCTCCACGTCTGCAACGCAGCGCTTGATCTCATGACCCTGAGATCAAGACCTGAGCTGAGATCAAGAGTCAAGACGCTTAACCAACTGAGCCACCCAGCGCCCCCTGGAGGTAATTTATTAAAAACCTAAGTATTATAGACATAAATAAAAAGCCTAGGTATTTAAATTTTTTTTTTTTTTTTTTTTTTTTTTTTTTTTACGTGGTGGCAATCTGATACATTTCCCTTTGGCTCTTAACTATCCATGCTTCATCAGGTTAGTACTGTGAGTCCATACATAGTGTTTGGAGGAATTTAGAAGCCCTTATATAACAAGCATTTCTGGTCACAGAAATGTCACACAGCGTAAGAATGCCACCTCAACACCATCTTCTCCAGAAATGCTGAATGTATAATTGTCACAGAGAATTCTTTAGCAGGTTTATGTTGCTATTAACATAATAAATAAAGTGTAAACATGCTTTCAAATAAACCCATTTAAATAATCACACAATTTATCAAAACATACAACTCAAAGGCTTAATATACAAAATAGCTATCTAATAAATTAATTAAGCTTATATAGTCTCACGCCCTAGAAAGTTGGAACTGCTCAGGTCCCCATAAGCAAGAACAGACCCATCATTCAACTTGCCAATAAACCTGCTTTAGTGATAGGTCATTATGTTCCTCTTCAGATAAATTAGTAGCTGTGCATCACACTATGTTAGTAATAGACAGTTAGTAACCAGGCTTATAAATCAACTTGTATGTACTCTTATTTACCACTAACATAAAACCATAAATTTCACAACCTGATTTATATCTGGTCAAGAATTATACTTCCTAGGAAGATAACACAGTTAAAACTCAAGATCTTAATAGTGCAAAGGCTAATGGTTTAATCTTACCTGATGAAATAAGTATGTTCAAGCTTTCTAGCTTGCCATACTGAGCAGCCACAAATAAAGGTGTGATTCCAAAGTCATCCTGGCATTCCTTGTTTGCCCCTTTTTTAAGAAGCAATTTTATGATCTCAGCATTTTCCTAAAGCACAGATTCATATTTTAAATAGGAGAAAACAAAGAGAATAGAAGGTATCTCTTTTCTTATTGTTGTATTTTGGGGCTTTTTCATCCTCACTAAAGGAAAACTTTTTTTTTAAGTGTACTGTTCAATGAGAAGGAAGTATTAAACAATCAGATTATTCTATACCTTTAGCTAGCCCATTAAACATAAATAGATGAAACACTGATCTCTAAGAATCATAATCCTTTTAAAGCTTGCAAAACTAGTTTGCTAGCCCAAGCACTAAGGAGTTACCACAGTTTCTAAACACACTGCTATAAATAAAATAAGCCATTGCTTCTTATCAATTCATATCCCAAATATTCTGATGGTCTCTTAACTATGCTATCAACATATGAAAAAAAATCCCTGAAGCCCAAAGCTGCTGGAACTACCAGAGCAGTTGGCTTATTCAGAATGATCATTAGCATTTAGACTGCCTTTTCTGTACTGCACTAACCATCATAAATCACAGGCAAGTAGGAAGCAAAAACTGTATAGAACTGTCATTTTAAAAGGGTAAAACATATAATTTACATGGAAATGAAATAATAAATTCAGAGGTTACCTGAAAAGTAGCCTGGTGCAAAGCGTTCCATCCACACATAGAATGGGATCCATTAACATTTGCTCCATGTCGAAGCAACAGCCTTAACACATCTATCTGTCCATTTTCAACAGCTGCAATACAGCAGTCAAAACAATTATTGTCAGTACAAAGGCATGTTTGTAGGACTGGACACTTTGGTGATGTTCTCATCACTTATTCACCCTGGAACTCACAATGCTCTGATCATTCCTATCAAGAAATCAAAACATATACTCCCTATGCAATCCCAAAACATTCATCACAATTGTCTTAGCCCAGACCTATTAACATATACTATCCTATCTTTTCAAAATTATTTTCAATCCTATTCAAAAGGTACAGAGGAAATGGAAACCAGAGGCAAACATTTATTCCCTCTGCTAATGAAGACAATGTTTCTGTTGTGTTAAAAATGCAATTGGGAGACAGACAGGGGTGAACAAGTCGGAAGAAACAGCACCAGGCTGAAGAAACAGTCTAGAAAGGATTGAAAGGTTTCTATTATTACCATCTGACCCCACATGACAATAGTCACTGACAACCCAAAAAAGCAACACTGCAAGTTTTGTATCGTAGATTTTTCTGCCATCATAGACAACAATCACATTTTTGTATCAATCAATGAAAATATGGTAAAACTTTGCTTATTTGAAAAGGAGACTCCAGGTAACCTAAAGGGTATTATTAAAGAACTGCATATGACTTAACTACAGTAACTGAAACTAACAGCTCCCAAGATGCTGCTAACATAGATCCTTTAAAGAAGAGTTCGCATGCCCGTAGATACCTAAAAATCCTTTACCCTTTTTACTAATTTCACCAAATTATTCTACTTTCTTTTACATATTTAATTTAACATGAGCCCAAGATAGGTGTCACCTAATATCAGGTAAATATAACAATTTATAAATCCTACTTTGTGAAGAAGAACATAAGTATGATGTTACTAAGTTGATACAACACACAAGTGGGACCAAACTTCCCAGAATGTCATCTACCACAAAACTGTGCATTGAAGGTGGCACTGGTTCTGGAGGAGTTAATGAAAAAAAAAAGGAATTCAAGAACAGAGGTATATAGTACTTACTGACGTAAGTACACACACAAATACACCATTAGCAAATCAGGTACACTGTGAATGATATAGGTGTGAGGTTACTGTGATGACTTCTTGGAATTATAAGTTTGGGGAAATATCAGTATCTATAAGAAAGAAGATAGATGTGTATAAGAAGGTCTGACTTCATATGCTTGGTAATGAGAAAGGAGGTTTGAAAAACAAGTATTTCCTTCTACTATAGTTGCAGGTAGGAAGTGAAAATCAACAACTTTCAGTCAAAAATTAGAAAGGCACTAGACTTGGGGAGCCTAGGTGGCTCAGTCGGTTAAGCGTCTGCCTTCAGCTCAGGTCATGATCCCAGAGTCCTGGGATCAAGCCCCGCTTTGGGCTCCCTGCTCAGCAGGAAGCCTGCTTCTCCCTCTCCCACTCCCCCTGCCTGTGTTCCCTCTCTCGCTGTGTCTATCTGTCAAATAAATAAATCTTAAAAAAAAAAAAAGAAAGAAAGGCACTAGACTTTTAAATGAAGGGCCACACATGAAAAATGCTGGAAACATAAAACAACAGGAAAGATAAAATATTTAAAAGTAGAAACAACAAGAAAGATAAAATATTTAAAAGTAGAAAACAAGAAATGATACATGTACTCATTACTGAGGATAAATAACATGTCACTGATATTCTATTAATTTTGTATACTGAATTTATACCAAAGCTTAGTTCCCCCATAAGGACTGTCAGAAGTTCTATGGTCAAGAATTCTCTTCTTCAGGGAGGTTTCAGAAAAATGTGGTGGTTCAGAAACCACCACGGTTGAGATAGCACCACTGTAATAGAAGTTTAACATATCTTATTTCTAAGTTAACGTTCAAGGGCATTTTACCAAAGAAAAAAACAGCTTTTCAAGCTATTTTTTCTATAATCAATTTAAAGTCAATCTAATTTTGGGTGGAGGTCATAAGAGAAAAGGAAGAAAATCTGTTTCATATCGAATTCATACATCATTACCAGTGATTGCTGGCAAAAATCATTCTATAGCCAGACCCTGAGTTGAAGATTATCAGGCTGTCAAGCAGTGATATATGAAGCAGGGTAAAGATGTTTGTTTTTCATGAGTTAGGCTGACCTTATAAAAATGAAAGTCAAAAAATTTGTTTTGATTATTAAAGACACTATAGTAGAGAGACAGAAAAATTGTTTTTAACATCATAAATACATTAAGATATATGATATCTGCATCTCTAGTGAAAACATTTCCCAATGACAAAACAGTGAAACCAATACATGAGCAGATAAACAGCATTTTTATAGCTCTCACTAATTATTTAAATATAAAGCAAATTAAATGGTCAATAATTAAGAAACAATGGTTCAGAAAAGTGTACTTAGAGCTTACATCTACTACCAAAAGCCTCTCCTTTGGAAAAGGTGGATTAATTTATTTTTCCTTATATAACAAGTTACCAAATTGAGGAGGCAGGGTGCTATAGGATATCAATGTGTGTTATGCTTCAATACAAGTTTATTTTAAAAAAGAAAAAAGAACCAGACTTGAACTTTCTGTTTGCTGGCCTCTTAATCCACTAAGAAAGTATACTCCTTGAGGAAAGAAACTGTGCCTCCTTCTGCTTGTATGCTTTGTGCCAAATGCAGACAGAAGACAGGAAATAAATAATCATTGCCTGGATGAATGGGAAAAAAAATGTCTAAAAAGAAGTAAAATTTTCACTTTTTAAGAACAGATCCCCTTTCCAAACTAAACAGGCTTCAGAATTAGACTTCTGGATAGGACAACATAATTAGAACTAAACTAACCTTCCCACCACCAATTACTGTTCAAGTGAACAAATATGTAAGGCAACTTTTTCTGGCATTAAATAGGTAGAACATTGTGATTCCCGAGAGAAGGGAAACACATGAGGTAAGCCCCGTGACCACCTCAGCTCTCTGCCAGGCAACATTTCTTAATTATGGTACTTTGAGCTAAAGTCCAAGCAGGGCAAGGGTGAGGTTGATGAAAAGGTACTCCAAGAAAGGAAACAGCCCAAGCAGAGGACAGCAGTCCACTAAGGAAGCAGAGATTAGAGTTTAAGTAGTTGACACCTGTGGTGGAAGGCCCCAGAGAAAACAGATCTGTGCAGAGAGGTCCTGGTGTGGAAGTTCTCTAAGAATCCTTGGCTGTAGTCTGGGCTGCACATGCCAAAGGCAAGGACAAAGCTTACTGGAGAACTGCTAAAGGATTAAGAATGGAATAAGGGGCGCCTAGTTGGCTCAGTCTTCAGGTTAAGCATCTGCCTTTGGCTCAGGTCATGATCCCAGGATCATCCTGCTTCTCCCTCTTCCCCGCTTGTACTCTCTCTCTCAAATAAATAAATAAAATCTTAAAAAAAAAAAAAAAAGAATGGAACAGAGATAACTAGAGGTCAAACAGTGCTGAGGACAATGGAAATCCTAGGGGTTCTGGTCAGTCACAGGGGTGAAACAATAAGATACCTCATTAACACTTTGGGCATCCAGCTAAGATACCCAAAAGACAGAGCCCTGGGAGTAAAAACCATATCTGAGAGTAACGCCTACTCTAGATCTGCTCTAAAGAAGCCTAAAATAAGTCCTGCAAGATGGGGAAGGGGGCAGAGGTTGGGAGGTGAGAGTCCTGCCAAATTAGATACACTCAGGAAACACCTTAAGCTCTCCACAGATACAGTCTAACAAAGCATAAGACCAAACCTAAACAAGCTGTAGGTGATATGTCAGTAAATGAACTATTAGCAAAAAGAAAAAAAACATATCAACATTTCTCATATGAAGATAACAGAATTCAAATCTTTCTAACATACTATCCACCATGTCCAGTATACAAGTCAGAAAGCAGTCACCAGAAACTGACCCCAAAATGGCCCGGATGTTGGAATTAACAGATGAAATAAAGCAACTTATATAAATGTTTTAAAAATTTAAGGGAGGGAGCCTGGGTGGCTCAGTTGGTTGAGCAACTGCCTTCAGCTCAGGTTATGATCCTGAAGTCCCAGGACTGAGTCCCGCATCGGGCTCCCTGCTCAGCGGGGAGTCTGCTTCTCCCTCTGACCCTCTTCTGTCTCGTGCTCACTCTGTCTCTCAGTCTCTCTCTCAAATAAATAAAATCTTTAAAAAAAATTTAAGGGAAATATGTTCAAAGACTTTATGTTTAATATATATGGTATATAGAAAGGTATATACAGAGAATCTCAGCAGAAAACTGAAGTCATTAAGGGAAAAAAAAAAGAAATTCCAGAACTGAAAAAAAGAAATGAGTGGGCTTTTAAAAGATTAGAGATAGGAGAAGAGTCAGTGAACTTGAAGACATCAATATAAATCATCCAGGGGCGCCTGGGTGGCTCAGTCATTAAGCATCTGCCTTTGGCTCAGGTCATGATCCCAGGATCCTGGGATCGAGCCCCCACAATGGGCTCCCTGCTCGGCGGGAGGACTGCTTCTCCCTCTTCCACTCCCTCTGCTTGTGTTCCCTCTCTCACTGTGTCTCTCTCTGTCAAATAAATAAATAAATAAATCTTTAAAAAAAAAAAAAAAATATATATATATATCATCCAATCTAAAGAACTGAGAGAGTGGGGCACCTGGCTGGCTTAGTCAGAAAAGTATGCAACTCTGGATCTTGGGGTGGTGAGTTTGAGCCTCACGCTGGGTACAGCGATTACTTAAATAAATAAAACTTTGAAAAAAAACGAAGAAAGAACGGAGAGGAAAAAAAGACTGCAGGAAAACTAACTGTGCATCAGGAACCTGTGGGTCAACATCAGATAGTCCAATATACATGTAATTGAAAGTCCCAAAGGAGAAGAGAGTAAGAATGGGACAGAGAAAAATATATTTCAAGAAATAATGGCTGAAATTTTCCAAAATTTGATTTTAAAAACATAAAGAAAAGCCACATTGACTTACAGATCCCAGAAAATCAGCAAACCACAGTGCTCTAGAAGAAGTCACTATACGTCTTATGATTTCACATTATATGTAAATTAAGGATGATTATATGAACATACCTGACAGTTCCATGGAAGAATTCCCTTTATTATAGAAGGGGCTACAAACAACAAGCCACTGAAATCAACTTAACAGCTTAATAGTTTAACTTTTTTTCAGGGCTCCCACTTGCACTTAAAATCTACCATTTCACCATATCCTTCAAGACTCTGCGATAATAAATTAATTAATCCAGCCATTCAACAGTACCAGGGACTGTACCAAGCACAAGGGTTATATAGCAGTCAACTCAAGAGATAAGGTATTTACCTTCATGGAACTTCCCTTTTAGCCAGAGAGATGGATAATAAACAAACATAGATAAATAAAATAAGTTCTCATGAAAATACTGTGAAAGAAATTAACAGAGTAAAATAATAGTGACTGGGGATGAGTGTGCTACTTTAGAAAAGGAGATAGAGGTCATCTTTGAAACAAAGACAGCTAGCTGAAGAGAGAAATGAAAGATAAAAAGCAGTAAGTCACACAAAGAGATTGAGGAGGAGTAGTCCAAGCAGGAAACAGGAGCATAAAGGCTGTGAGGGAGCCAAGAGCTGGGTATGTTTGAGGAACAGCAAGATGGCCCCTATGACTTAAGTGTAAGTCAGGGAGAGGAAATAAGGCCAAAGAGGTCTCAGGAAGAAGCCATACTTTGTATGGCATAGTCAGAAGTTTTAATTAATTGGTTGACTGATTTGTTTGTTCATTTATTTTTATTCAAGGAAAAAATTTTCAGCTAGAGCATCAATGGAAAACAGCTCTCTCTTCAGACTCACCTTGTGAGCCTCTCCCCCTCACTTTCCTGTGTTCTAGCCACATTCCTTTTGCCTTATTTCAATGGTTTGTTCCCTACTTTCAGAATGCAACAACTAAGAAAAATTTTCACTGACCAGCCCAACTAAAGCAGGTCCCCCTATTACTTTCTATCATATCATAATGTCCCACTCCTATCACTTATTAATGGATTGCAATTATAATTCACATGTATACTTGTTCATTATAAATTCCCCACCAGATTATAAACCTCACTCACAACTATGTATCCCCAGCACTTAGCAAAGTGCCTGACTTTTAGAGCCACTCAGTAAATATAAGCTAGATGACAGAAAGCAGAAGAGTATTTATACTGACTGGTCACTTCAAACATTAAACACACCATCACAAATACTAAAAGAACAGAAATGAGCAGAGGGGGAAAAAAGCACTTGAGACTAACACTAAGCAGGATTCTCAAATTGACTAATCAGATCTTTGCTATTACAAAGGAAAGATAAACCTACACGATTGATGTTAAAATGGAAACAATAAGATTCAAGTAATAAAATCTAGAGAAGTATTTATTTGCAACTTATAAATTAAATGAGATATTCACATAATGAGTTCTTTTATTGCTGTAATCAAAATTTAAACAATAACCTATAAACACATAAAAAGATCAATATCATTAATCATGAGGGAAATGCAAATCAGAACCATGAGATGCCACTTCACACCCATTAGGATACCTGTAATCAAAAACATGGACAAGTATTGACAAGGATATGGAGAAACTGAAACCATCATCCATTGCTGGTAGGAATGCAAAATGGTACAGCCACTTTGTAAGTCCAGCAGTTCCTCAAAAACATAAACATAGGGTTATCACATGACCCAGCTATTCCACTCCTAGAAATTTCCACAAAACAAACCAGAAAACATATATCCATACAAAAACTTATACACAAACGATTTTGGCAGGATTATTCATAATAGTCAAGAAGTAGAAACAACCCAAATGTTCATCAATTGAAGAATGGATAAACAAAAGGTGGTACAACCACACTGCTGAATATTATTCAGCCATAAAAAAGGAATAAAGTACTGATATATGCTACAACATGAACCTTAAAAACTTTATGCTAAATGAAAAAAGCCAGACATAAAAGGCCACATATTGTGTGATTATAGGAAATGTCGAGAATAAGCAATTCCATAGACACGATGGAGTTTCATAGTTGCCAGGGGCTGGGGGAAGGAGTGGGGAGTGACGGCTACCACATGCAGGGGCTCCTGCTGAGGAGCAACACCCCAAGCTTCTTAAAGCCCCACTGTTTGAGTTTGCCTATAAATCACACCCTAAAATCTTTAGAGGATCTTTCATCTGCCTGAATACTACTATGAGGCACCACCTTTATCACACACAGATTTTAACCAAGTACTTTACAATCATATAGAAGACTTCACTTTGATACCATGTTTCCCTGGTGGTGCCCTGGATTCAATATTTGCTTGTAAATCTTAATGTAAGTCTTCTTAGTTTAAGCCTTTTGCTCTTAGTGGAGGCTGAGAACTTTCAAAACTATGAAGTCCAGGCTCTTTTGTGTTTTAAAGTCTTTCTTTTAGTTAACCTCTCTTTTCTCACTTTTTTTCTCAAAGTGTT
>NW_027397072.1:67158055-67446826 GCF_003265705.2 Callorhinus ursinus | reverse complement strand
GGGGGGGGGGGGGGGTGGAAAGAGACACGCACAAATGGAACTTGTTAAGAGTGGTAAGAGGTGTTTGATTAACTGATTAGCAGTTTCTAAAGGAAAAATAAATTTAGATCCAAACTTTTCACCACACAATAATCAAAAAATAAAAATAAATTTAAAAAACCAGAATTGCATATTTATCAGATTTTAGTAGAAAAACATTCTAAACCTTAATGCCATAGATACAATCACAAAGTAAAAGATAAAAGGATTTCAACAGATATATATACAATAGAATTGAAAAAGTAGTGAGGAAATAAGTGCTCAGGGAAATAATAATTTTCACCAAACATAAAAACGAGCTTAATAATATAAAGAATTCATAAAAATCAGTAAGGAAAACATGAAGACTCTTATAGATGAGTGACATGAATAAATTTATTTAAAAAAGTATAAAAAATAAAGATATGGAAAACATATAAACATGGTAATATTTCTTAAATTAGCAAATGTTATGCAAATGGTGTCCTTGTGATGATTTACCAACTTTTCAGTGATTTAATAAGGTTAATATGAAAGTGTAATAAAATGTTTATTTTTTTATTTAGTAATCCTTCAATGAAAATTTGTTGGGTGAAAAAATTTCATAGTTATTTTTTTCAAACATGAAGTGACTGGTAATAAAACAAAAAGCCTAAATGTCTAATATTATGATATAATACCTTCAGTAGACTAAAATAATATCTAAAACTATAACTGTTAAGACAGTACTAAAATGTAAAAAAAATGCTTACAGCAGATTAAGTGAAAAAATGTAAATTGGATATATGTATGATGCATTATATAAAATGTGAAGTGCTTCTTTAAATTATAAAATATCTACATGAATTTCTGTATAAACGACATAAAATACCTACCCATAAGGAATTGCAGGGAATTCTTAAAGATACAAATGTGTACGATAAGGGACAATTTTTTTTCTTCTTAAAATCTGCTATTGTTTATAGAATAAATAAAAATAGAAAAAAATGAAATTTGTGATATCTATGCTGTTAATACAGACACCTTTTCAGCATATATCTACTAGTCTGTCTCACTATTAACAATTTTTTCAACTAGATATCATATTTCAAAAATTTGTACAGTAGTATTTTGGAGATTGGCTTATTCCAAAGTCTACAAATTTTTCATTACAAGACAATACTTCTGCTGTTGTGACTCAGGGCCACAATCTTCAAGCTCACTTCAATATGTTCTTTCAGCCCAAAGAACAATTCAAAATTACATTTAAATACCATAAGACAGAAATTCCTATATAATACCTGTGTGAGGACTCACTCTTTTTACAGCATTTCCCTATAGTAAGATTTCAGATCCTGTGTTACAACCTAGAGTATAGAAGCATATAGAGAAGCCTACGGAATTAGTGAAGCAACACTGTAGGGGCAGACAGATGATTCAAATGTTTGGAACACAGTCCTGGCTTCCTCATTATGATCAAAGAGATCTGCTGTGCACAGAAAAAAACCAGACCTCTGAAGTCATCTTTCAGGGGACCAAAAAGTATGTTTTTATCTATCCATTAGTTTGTGTTCTGTAAACAACAAATAAATATATTCTACTGATGGTCACAAACTGAACAGCTTATCAGTTAGATTCTATCCTGTGTATTTTATTTGGTCCACACAGTTTTATTTGTTTCGTTTTATAGTTAAGGCAACATTCAAAAATTGGGAACTTTCACATTAAAAAAAACAAAAAACATATCCATATTCGAAGTACCCTGCAATCTAGCAACACTGGGCCAGAGCAAGTAGGGGCTGTCCCTTCACACTGGGTTTCACTTTCCTCAATAGTCCCTAACATTCTCTAGGCCTCAGCACTTATAATCCACCTGCTGGCCCCAGTAAGCCTCATTGTCCAATTTATTTTCTCTAGAATAATTACCTATGACCAATTTTATTGGTTTAAATAAACATGTTTACCTTTCGTCCTCCACAACTATATTGATCTTGTCAACCAGCCTTACAAACATACACACTATTTTCCCAACCCAAAAAAAAGGAGTCCAAAGTCCATAATCCTCTCTTTCCATGGTCACTACCTGTACAAACAGCCATTCATTTGCCAGATTTTCCTCTACTCCAAAAAACACAACTGGGCCTGCAGTCAAAAGCTGTTAACACAGAACCTTTAGGCTCTTTCTTGTCCTTCTATTTCCTAAGTTTTCACTGACTCTAAAGAGATTTCCTTAGACTGTTTAATTAGTATCATTTGTTCATTTTCTCATGTCTCAGTAAGAGTAGACTGCGACAAATCTTTAAAGACTTAAATTCCAAGACAACAAACTGCATACTTTCTGCCTGGCCGTATTGGGGCTATATACAGTCACTGACTTCACACTCAACAGTCATCAATGACTACAACTTTTAAAACCCTTATACTCATCAGTGTTTACAGATTTTTCTGTACTTTTCCATGATCTAATCCCAGCAAAGTCTTGATTGGAAATTAATTTCTATTCACCTAAATTTGGAAAAGAATTTATAATTTAAGTGTATGTGTTTACTGTCATTGCCAGTCATACCCTAGAAGCCTATTAACATGTTTTACTGCAAAATACTTCAGCAATCGCAACGCCTGGGTGGCTCAGCCGGTTAAGCGGCTGCCTTCAGCTCGGGTCACGATCCCAGGGTCCTGGGATCAGGTACTGCATCGGGCTCTCTGCTGAGTGGGGGGCCTGCTTCTCCCTCTGACTGCCACTCCCCTTGCTTGTGCTCTCTTTCTCTCTCTCTCTCTCTCTCTCTCTCTCTGTTAAATAAATAAATAAATAATCTTAAAAAAAAATACTTCAGCAACCTAATCATTATGGCAAGGCTGAAGAATTATTTAGTTTTGAAGGATAAACCATGCCTACATATTTGTATGTAGTATAGACACTAAACTAAAATTTACTTCTTTTCCTCAATAAGGTGGTAATACCAACTTCCTTTGATTTAGAAGCGTTTCCACAATTTAAGTGATTCTGAGCAGAGAAACAGTGATTTGTGGATATCATCAAATAAAACTAATTTCTATGTGATACTAGGACGGCCATATACATGAAAAGTATCCTATAAGATATTCTGAAGAAGAAAAGAGGAAGAAAGGAAGAGAAAGAAACTACTTCATGGGTGCAAATAACTAGGACCAGACATTTCAGCAGCATGGAACTGTAAGTCCCCTTTTATTCTTGTGGTATCATACTTAGTATGTACCAACATCATAATATCTCTCAATCAGAATCTTCAATTAACATGTGCTCACATGAGCATCAGTAACAATCTGTGCACAAGATGCTGTCTGGAGAACAAGCAAAATTAAGTCAACTCTTGCAAATACATAACATTCTTTTAGATTTTATTTTATTTTTATTTATTTATTCATGAGAGACAGAGAGAAAGACAGAGGGAAAGAGGCAGGCTCCATGCTCCAATACAGACTCAACCCCAGGACCCTGGGATCACGACCTGAGCCAAAGACAGACCCTTAACCAACTGAGCCACTCAGGCGCCTTATAACATTCTTTTAAAACACCATTAGCATTCTCGGAAGATGCTTAAGATTATTAACTACTCATCCATCCAAGACTTTGTTCTAAAATCAATGAACAGGTAACACACATTACATGAGGTAGAAATGATGAAACATTATACTAAAAATAAAATAAAGGACAAATAAACTAATTACAATTCAGAGACCTTAACAGGATCCTGATTTCAACAATCTGAAAAATACACATAAACATATATATGACAATCAGGGAAATTCTGATCCAACTAATTGGATGTTTGTTGATACTGATGAATTACTGTTATCTTTAAGAGCAATAACAGCATTGTGATAGTTTTTTAAAGAAACATATTTATCCTTTGCAGATACATACACACATATTTATGTGTTAAATTATATGACGAAGGGCGACTGGGTGGCTCAGTTGGTTGAGCGACCGCCTTCAGCTCAGGTCATGATCCTGGAGTCCCAGGATCGAGTCCCGCATCGGGCTCCCTGCTCAGCGGGGAGTCTGCTTCTCCCTGACCCTCTTCCCTCTCGTGCTCTCGCTCTCATTCTCTCTCGCTCAAATAAATAAAATCTTTAAAAAATAAATAAATAAATATTTTATATGATGAATGGGGTTTTCCCTCAAAAGAATGGAGTAGAGACAGTGAGTACAGCTATAAATGAAACAAGATTTGCCCTAAGTTGAAAACTATTGAAATTTAGTGTCAGGTACATGGCAACTTATTTCATTTGTCTTTTTATTTAAGAATGCCACAAATTTTGAAGAGAATTTTAAATGGGAATTCCAAAAACATTTTGCATATCTGAAACATTCTTAATGTGTATAAATGTGAACTTTTTTAAAACATATCAGAATAAAAATTTAACTGAACATTCTTACTTACTTAATAATATAAAGTTATATTTTACATATTAATTAAAAATTCTTTAAAACCTAAAGAAACAGAGAAGGAGAAGAGACGAGAAAGTAGATAATCTACAGCAGAATAATAACAGTAATTAGGACTGAACTCACCTTCATAATACTTTGTGCCTCTTACAGCACTTACTAAAGTGTGCCTTGAATTGTTATTTTAATAACCCCAATTAGATGGTAAGCCCTTGATAGTAGGAACTAAGCCTAACAAAGAAGGCAGAACACTCATAATCACCTAATCAATTGAGGACAATGAGGAAAATTCTGCTGCAACTTCTACCATCTCCCTAAAGCAAAGCTGACTGGCTAAGCTGGTGATTCTCTACTCCCTCCCTTTCAACACGCTATGGGACTCACCTAGTACTGCATGCTAGGGCATAGGAGACAAATGCTTCAAAGACAGAAGAGCACTGCTGCTCAGTTAAGGATGTATGATTAGCCAAACTCTCCAATACAGAAGCCACTAGCCACAAGTAGCTGTTTACATTTAAAGTAATTAAAATTATAAATCAAAACCACAATATCACCTCGCACCGGTCAGAATGGCTAAAATCAAAAATACAAGAAACAATAAGGTTGATGAGGATGTGAAGAAGAAGGAACCCTTGTGCACTGTTGGTGGGAATGCAAACTGGTGCAGCCACTGTGGAAAACAGTATAGAGGTTCCTCAAAAAATTTAAAATAGAATTACCATATAATTCAGTCACTCTACTACTGGGTATTTACCCAAAGAATACGAAAACAATAATGCGCCCCTATGTTTATTACAGCATTATTTACATTTACAATATCCAAATTATGGAAGCAACCTAAATGTCCGTCGAAAGATGAATGCATAAAGATGTGGTATACACATACATATAATGGGATATTATTCAGCCATAAAAAAGAATGAAATCCTGCCATTTACAACAACATGGATGAATCTAGAGAGTATAATGCTAAGCAAAATAAGTCAGTAGAGTAGAGAAAGACAAATACCACCACACGATTTCACTCATATGTGGAATTTAAGAAACAAAACAAATGAACAAAGAGAAAAAAAGAGAGACAAACCAAGAACTCAACTATAAAGAACAAACTAATGGTTACCAGAGGGGAGGTGGGTGGGGGAATGGTTGAAATGGTGATGGGGATTAAGAGTACACTTAGAACTGTTGCATCACTATATTGTACACCTGAAACTAATATAATACTGTATGTTAACTATACTGGATTTAAAATAAAATATGACGAAGGGCGCCTGGGTGCCCTTTAAATATTTAAATTAATTAAATTTATTAAAAATTGAGTACCTCAATCAAACTAGCCACATTTGGAGTGCTCAAGAGCCATACATAGCTAGTGATTATCATACTGGACAGTGTAGATATAGTACAGTTCCAAGTTCTATGGGACAGCATTGGTCTAGAGTTTAGAATTTAACTGAATTGGAATTTAATCTAGAATACTAGGCACATCTGTCTGAGATACATGCATGCCTGGCAATGGGGACAGGGAACCAGGCCACCAGTTGTGGCTCCAATGGTTTGGAGTTAAGTGTTCAAGGACAGAAAGGAAATGAGTAATTCTAGAATCTGCAAAAGTACTGTGGTTCCCACAGAGAAAAAGAAAGCAGAATCATAATGATCTGGTATTATACCAGCATTCAACAGAGACCAGAGCTCAAAGATAAAGAGTAAGGATGAATAAAACACCCCACTTTGGAAAGCAGAGCTCAAAATGTCTGGGGCACACAGAGAGATGGGAGAAGGGTTTTCCTCCCTTCAATCCAAACAGGTATTGTCATTGTCTCTCTAAGACTGCAGCTGAGACAGTAGAAAAGAAAAACCAGAAGCTCTGAGGGAAGGGACACTGCCCCTCCCACAAGAGGTGATATTATAGTGCTGGAGAAGCCTAGAAGAGCAAAAGTCTAAGAAAACAAGGATGACAATTTCAATAATTTCTAGGGAGACAGTTTCTCCATTTCCTAAGTTAAAGGGAAAAAGAAGTAATCTGGGAAAGCATCCTGAATAACAAAATATTTTTGAAAAAGAATAAATCAAGGAACTGAAAACAGTCTTTGACCCATACAAAACTTCTAACCAAAATCAAAATTTAGTTGAGGCATGGAGCATATTAAGTGCCATCCGAAGCCCCAGATAAAGACTTCCTGAAGGCATGAACTCAACATAGGATTCTCATTTGGGACAAACAGGACAAACCTACACATACATGTAAGTAATAAATCTAACTAGGAATAGTAAGTTCTAACTAGGAATAGTAAATAATGATCATCATATAATGCAACATTCATTAAAGAACAGATTTTTAAAAGAGGAACTTTTAAAAATGTACATATCCTACTGAATGTTCTTTTGGGAAAATGCCTAATGTGACTACGTATTCTAGGGAACTACTGTAGACAAGTTCTGTAACAAATGCAAATCAGAGTGAGCTGAGTTTTACATCTATAAGCTAGAAATATACTCTTTCATTTTAAAGCTCCGATTTTGACAGTAATTCTACTGAGAAACATCACAGTCAGTGAGGCTGAAGTGGACAGTTCAAACACAGGCTGTCCATCTCCTCTTGTTATATAGCAGCAGGATGGCAATTTCTGAGAACGTCAGAGATCACCTAAGTGTTCTATTAGTATATTTGATTTATATATGAATTTTTAACTGTATGCTTTTTAAGTTCTACATGTACTCTATTCTCCATTATGCACTTCATTTTCTAAACAATTCAACAATAAAATAATATTTTCATTGTATACCTAATATGTATAAAACTTTTTTTTTATACATTTAAAACATTCATAAGCCATTTTATCTACTGCAGAATTTCTCTGGTCCTGTGGTTACAGTGACATCTGGTGGCACTAGGAAAGAAACTAGATTGCAATGACAAGGGATTTTTCTCTCTCTCTTTTTTTTTTGGCTAATTTATTTGATATGACTTCAGAGTTTACGTTTTTCCAAGGCTTTATACCCAAGATAAAAAAACTATTAAAATACTATACTAACTCCAATGACAGCAAACATTAGTTACAATCAGTGACATTCTTGAAGTAATTCACCTTGGTAACATGACTGGGAAGGATGTAGAATTCTTTCAAGAATATCACTGGCTAAATAGGACTGCCCATGGTTATTTAACTCATAATTAAAGTTTATAATCAGAATGGTTAAAGTAAGACTTTCCCGTCAAGGATAAAGGCATCATTGCAAACCATTTTCTCTATATTTTTGGATAGAGTCCCATACCATGTCTTGGCCATGAATGTTTAGTTTGAAATAGAGTATTGTACTGATATTTAGAAAAGTTTTTAAATATTTAGAAAAATTTAGAAAAAGTGTAACTTCGTAATAATAATGAAGTTACACTTCTTTCTTATCAAGTACCTCAGGTCTACCCAATGACTAACAAGCTTAAAGATGTATCCCAATGGGAAAAACCATGGCCTCATGAGCAAAATCCATTATGTTAACAATATAACAAAAAAGTTGTGATCAATACCCCAATCTAATTCTACAGGTTGCCACTGACATGTCTCACGGTTTCTGATAAAAAGAGAGAATTCTAGGGGCGCCTGGGTGGCTCAGTCATTAAGCATCTGCCTTCAGCTCAGGGTCCTGGGATTGAGCCCGGCATCGGGCTCCCTGCTCCATGGGAGGCCTGCTTCTCCCTCTCCCACTCCCCCTGCTCTTTCACTGTGTCTCTCTCTGTCAAATAAATAAATAAAATCTTAAAAAAAAAGGAGAGAGAGAGAGAATTCCTTTTTTTTTTTTTAAAGAGGGAGAGAGAGAATCCCAAACAGGCTCCACACCCAATGAGGAGCCTGATGTGAGGCTTGATCCCACAACCCCGAGATCACAACCCAAGTGAAAATCAAGAGTTAAACGCCTAACCAACTGAGCCACCCAGGTACCCCCAGAAAGAGAGAATTCTAATGACCAGTTAGACATTGGAGACCATATCCAGAAAAAGACATCTTTCAATCACAAGAAAGTCTTAGACAAAACCCTGGAATTTCACCATCTTATTACGTATTATTTTTCCAGATGTCTCCTCAGCAACAGAATCAAGACCAACATTTGACTCAGCGTACCCCTAAATTTATATCTTCTAGAGCTGTAACAATGAATTCTACCACCTTCTGTAATTATCCAATTCACATTTTTGAAACATTCATATAACAGTATTCTCCCTATAGGAAAACCAGCTCTGTAAGTATGATCTCCACGTTATGGCTTAGAGAAATAAATTACATTGAAGAGTCCCTATTAGAGAAAAAGTATATAGCAAACTGTCCTTCATCCCAAGGACTCCTATTTATATAGAAGCAACACTTCTATTTCAGCATACTAACCAGTGAAGATCATATACAATTAATTGGTCAATGGTAATAATTATTATGAAGAATGACGAGACAACTGCATTAACTATGTATGCAATGATCCAGTTTGACAGCCACACATCCATAATGTACAGCAGTGATATTTAATATTGTTCATAAACTGGCTGTCAATCTGAAAACTGTCCCCAATCCTCAACAAGGTAAGATTTGACCAGAATGTAAATCAATTATGTCCCTAAGCACACTGCTTAGTTCCGCTGACATTTTTCTTAAAATGAGACTTCTTTAATAAAGGAAGCAGTGCACTGATTTACATTCTGACTCAAGCACCTTACATCAACAAACCAACATTTTGTGTGGCACTGCTCTATGGTATCTAAAGAGAACAGAGATTGCACTATATGGGTGGGGTGGGGGTTGAGGGGGAGCCCATCTAGGTCTATACTAGAATATTACATTATTGCAAAATACTGAAATCAAGAATTTTTGTTCTACTTTAAAAGTTATTAAGGACTTCCAATTTTATTACTAGGGCATAAAACAAGCATTTCCCCTTACTCTTCTTAGAAAGCATCCAAAAGCAATTAATCCAAAATCAGCAAAGAAAATTAGAAATAAAAACACACTCTCAATTTTTAGCAAAACTGGAATCCAGCTAAAACTCCAAACCAAAAATAGGTATAAGAACTTCCTAAAGAAAGGAGGTCAATCCTGGGTACTTAAGGGAGGAAGGGGAGCGATATCTCAGCTGCACATCTCAGAAAGAGCTAGCAAAGTAAACTCCTCAAAGGTGAGAGGCTCGCTCTGAGTTGCAAAACATAAATTCCCAGCAGAGGGATAGGATTCTGGGCCGTTGACAGAACATCCTGGACCCAGTTGAAATCTGAAAGTCAGAACAGGGTCTAACAAGGAATCACACAAAGAAACTATATTTGCAAGAGTAGTCTGTCTCTGCTTCCACAGAAGGGCAGCTGCATTGCAAAAACCCCACAGCTGCCGCCTGTGCCCACTGACTGGTAAAATAGCTAAATGAACTCAACAACCAAAAACCCTAGAGAGGGTTTTTGGAACACTAACTAGCCTGGAATGTGGCTCTAGCTCCTTTCTCTTAAAAATCTCCTAAAAATAACCGACCACGGAAAAACTCACATTTCCAGATGAGTTATCACAAACGAACAAGCACAAATCCATACAAAGTTATAAAAAAAAAAGGGGGGGGAAGAAAATTTCAGGAAGAACTATTAGTAGACAAAATAAAAAACCCTCTTATCATAAAAATATTGCCACAAAGTAATGAAAATCGTAGCTAAAACTTAAGCTGTAATTAAAAAAAAGTTAAGGAGAAAAGGCATAACACTGAGATATAGGAGCTCAGGTAAAAGCTGTCTAGATGATAGGAAATTATGTAACATATATGATTTAGAAAAGACCTGGAGAAAATGAAGCAATCATAGGAATGCTGTTGAAACTGGAAAAAAACATTACAGAGAATAGATATTTCTGAAAATGAACACAGAGGATTAAAAAAAAGGAAAAGTAAAGTAAAAGAATTTTAAGAGGGGATTAGAGAGGAAATAATAGATATAAAAAACAGGATATCCAACATATGAATAATGAGAGCTCAAGAAGACCATCACAATCACAGAAGAGACAAATATTTAAAGATATAATTCCAAAAGGCTTTACTAAAGTAACAAAGAAAAACTAAATCTATATATTGAAGGGGCACCTGGCTGGCTCAGTCAGAAGATGTGTGACTCTTGATGTCCAAGTCGTGGGTTTGAGCCCCAAGTTGGGTGGATGGATGGATAGATAGATAGATAGATAGATAGACAGATAGATAAATCTATTGAAAGGCACCATGTCTCAGAAAAAACATGATCCAGAATGGACATGCAAAAATATTGTCACAAAAAAAAAGAAAAGAAAATCAGGCTGGCCTCCAACTTCAACTCTAGAACATAACAGATTACTATTAAAAAAAACTTCCTAAAGAAAATATGACTCAAGGATTATACACTTAATCAAACTGCTGTCCAAATACAAAATCACTATTCAATTATGAACATGCAGAACTCAGGGAACATTATTTCCATAGGTCCTTTTAGAGGACTCTATTAAAGGAAGAATTTAGTTAGCCAAGCAAAGCTGGAAAAGCCATGGTAAAGTAAGTGGTGACAAACTTCTAAGCTATTTAAGCATAGAACTAAGAATAAAATTAAATAAAGGAATTAAGATGCCAGAACAGGTTGCAAATGTGATTACCACTAACATGCAAATATGATATAACTAACAAAGGAAGGGAAAAGAAGAAAAAAAAGTATTACATAAGGACAATTTAAGGATAATGATTTCTTCATCTTTAGAAGCTGGAAGTTTAAATCTATCGAATCATGGCTAATAAAATGACAGATTATACAAATAGATTAATTGCATGAAGGTAAACATAAGATAATAAATATCCTAGTTTCATAACTGCTTACTTAAGAAACAAGATATTGTCTATGTTTTACATAGAAGAGTGTGATATAAAATAATAACAAGTTACATCAGGAAACATAAAATAGGGGCACCTCTCTGGTTCAGTTGGTAGAGCATGTGACTCTTGATCTCGGGGTGGTGGGTTCAAGCCCCATATTGGGTGTAAAGGTGTAGAGATTACTTAAAACAATAAAATCTTTAAAAAGGGTGGGGGCACCTGGGTGGCTCAGTAGGTTAAGCGTCCAACTCTTGGTTTCAGCTCAGGCCATGATCTCAGGATCCTGGGATCAAAACCCATGTCAGGCTCCACACTCAGCAGGGAATCTGCTTAAAGATTCTCTCCCTCTGCCCCTCCCACCATGCGTGTATGCGCTCACATTCTTTTTTTTTAATTTTATTATGTTATGTTAATTACCATACATTACATCATTAGTTTTCGATGTAGTGTTCCATGATTCACTGTTTGTGTGTAACACCCAGTGCTCCATTCAGTACGTGCCCTCTATAATTAATACCCATCACCAGGCTAACCCATCCCCCCACACCCCTCCCATCTAGAACCCTCAGTTTGTTTCTCAGAGTCCATAGTCTCTTATTCTTTATCTCTCTTTCTCTAAAATAAATAAATAAATCTTTTTTAAAAAAGAAATTAACATTTTTAAAATACAACTTTTTGGTGAATACCATACTTTTGATCTGGGAAAACTCAAACTTGATTTTCAAGAACATGCCCTCAAGTAAAAATGCTTGTGTTACAATCCCTGATGATAATTAATCTCTGTTGAAAAATCTAAAAACAACACCAAAGATAAAGTTTAATTAACATAATACATATTAAACATATGAATTCAAAACCTCAAAATTGCTAGCACCTCGAAAATTAGCCCTATCAATGACCACCAATTCATGAAAATACTAGTGAAAAGGGAAACAGGTTGTGGTTTGTTCAATTCTGGAATATATCAGTGGAGTCAGAGTTAAAGGATACGCCATCAGAGCTCAAGTACGACACATTTCACAGTTAAATATTGAAATAGGCAGCCTCACATAACACTTTATGAAACACTTTGTTCTTATTAAGCATTCCTGCTATGTTTAACACTGAAGGTTATACAGAACAAACAGACACACAGAAGAACAAAAAATGGAAAATAATCAATCAAAAGCCAGAACTGCATGCTGTGCAGTTCCCATAAAAATTGTTCTATGAAGTCATATTGGGTTAGATTCGAGCCTCCAATTTATCAGTGTTGTTTTATATATCACAAAATAAAAAGAAAACTTAAGTCCTATAAAATTAGCTGGGTTTTCACTTAGAATCTACTATATTTATAAATAAGGATATTCTTATTTCCAAAGCAATTTGACAAGTCTATCCTTAGACTATTTACTATGTATGCATTTACGAGGCAAGAAAAGGGAATGGGAGAGAAGGCAAGGGTAGAGAAAAGAAACAAGGGGGCATACTCTTTGATAAAATATAAACTTTAAACTGCATATTAACAAAAAGATGTTCAAGGACAATTTTCATGCGGAAAGAGAAGTTTCTTGAATTTCCCTTCTTGCAAGGTTTTCTTATTTTGATTCTTACTGCCATGAAACTGAAAAGTTTCCTTTCAAACTCATTTTTATAAAAATCTTGATGAAGGGCACCTGGGTGGCTAAATCGGTTAAGCATCCAACTCTTGATCTCAGCTCAGGCCTTGATCTCAGGGTTGTGAGATCAAGCCCCACACTGGGCTACATGCTGGGCATGCAGCCTAATTAAAAAATAAAAAATAAAAATCTTGACGAGTTCTCTGTAGAAAGTATGTTCTCATTATAAATGGTGGCATAATATATTTTCTCTCTGCATATAGCCTTCACTTCAGTCATACTCAAACATCACTGATGTCAATGACTTTTCTAAGTCACCTATCAAGTTTCCATAGTTTTACATTCATTTTTCTATCCCTTAATCCTCCAGGTTTATATTTATAGCCTCCAGCAACAGTCTAGGTGGTAAACTGGGCCACTAAGACAGGTACTACAACATGTATAGGAATACAGCTTCCCTTGTGGGGAGAGGAAAACATACTTCAACACTTAAAAGTTTTAGCAAAGAACAGTTTTGCAAGAAAACTCAAAGATCGGGAAGGAAGCTACACCAGATGGGCAGTCCCCCTTTCTCACTTTAAGTTCAACTGGTCCGGCCACTCTGCTCATCAAGACATTATCATCTATAGTTTGTTGCAAATCTTGAGGTGTCCTAGATTTTGTTTCAATAAAAGAATCTCTTCCATTATAGACTGAAACATGGATCACCATGGTTATTTAAAAGAGGTAGATACAAGTAAGCAAAACAGACTGCTGAAGTTTGTCATATTATTTATGGGGCAAGCAGACGCTTGTGCACAGATCACCTAACTGAAGAGTCATATGTCCATCCCTCAACCCTGTGTTCTTGCAAAAACTAAAGGCATACTTTTCCTTTTTAAAGAAATGCTCTACTTCCAAACAAGAACCTAATACAATTGATGCTGTACTTGGGCACATAAAAGTACTACATCTCCTTGCAGTTAACCTCCTTGCTTGAGTCAAATTATTTTTTGTATTAGCCAATATAAAACATAATTAGGATAGTGAGTTTGCTGCCAAAGAAACTAAGTAAGTCCTGTTACTAAAAATAAGTGATTTAAAGTTATTCACTGATTTGAATTATCTTAGCAACTGTTCTTTCAGTAACATAAAAAATTACAAGTTAACTATATCCTAAAATAGAAATCACTGAAACTGCGTCTCTGATTTTCTTCAAATACTTATATAAGGAAGCACAACACTGAATTTCATAAATGGGACTATTATATTTTGAAACCGTAAACTAAATTACCAGATGAGCATTTCTCAAATCGTTCCATGGAATGTTAATGTTCTTTGAGATTTTTCTAAGTGTTCCCAAAGAAAAAGAATATTATGGTCAAATACATTTCAAAATGCCGGGATAGTCCACAATAGCCAAACTGTGGAAAGAGCCAAGATGTCCACAGACAGATGAATGGATAAAGAAGATGTGGTATATATACACAATGGAATATTATGCAGCCATCAAAAGGAATGAGATCTTGCCATTTGCAACGACATGGACAGAACTGGAGGGTGTTATGCTGAGTGAAATAAGTCAATCAGAGAAAGACATGTATCATATGACCTCACTGATATGAGGCATTCTTAATCTCAGGAAACAAACTGAGAGTTGCTGGAGGGGTGGGGGGTGAGAGGGATGGGGTGGCTGGGTGATAGACACTGGGGAGGGTATGTGCTATGGTGAGCACTGTGAATTGTACAAGACTGATGAATCACGGATCTGTACTTCTGAAACAAATAATGCAATATATGGTAAGAAAAAAAAAAGAAGATAGCAGGAGGGGAAGAATGAAGGGGAGTAAGTCGGAGGGGGAGACGATCCATTAGAGACGATGGACTCTGAAAAACAAACAGGGATCTAGAGGAGGGATGGGTTAGCCTGGTGATGGGTATTAAAGAGGGCACATTCTGCATGGAGCACTGGGTGTTATGCACAAACAATGAATCATGGAACACTACATCAAAAACTAATGATGTAATGTATGGTGATTAACATAACAATAAAAAATTATTAAAAATAAAATAAAATAAAATAAAATATTTGTGAGAATTTAAAAAAAAGTAATGTAAAAAGAAAATGCCGGGTTAAAGTTAAAACAAGTGTTGTTTTATTAACAGATCTGAGAGACACTTTCATTCACCAAATAATTTACTAAATGCCACCATATACCAGGCACTTATCTGGGTTTGGCGGTTACAACAGTGAACATGATAAATAAAATGCCCGCTCTCATGAAGCATTCTTTCTAGTGGAGAAGACAGTCAATTAACAAAAAAGCAAATAAATACAATACAGTAAAAGGGCTATGAAGACACAAAAATGGGATAAGAGAAGGCAGAAGAAACTTCTCTCTGGATGGACACATTAAGCTTACAGAGCTAATGTTTTTTGTTTTTCTACATTGGGGAATACAGTACACAGAATTTCCCAAACACAGGTTGATCAGGAACCCTTCTGTCAATGAACATCTATTAATTCTATTAATAGCTCATCAAATCAATTCAAGAAGTGCTCTTCTAACCAATATGCAGACAACAGCAGGATCAAGACTCAAATATAGCTCTTCTCATCCTAAATACAGTGTTTTTATATCTTCTTCATCTATAAAAGCAGAAATAATAATAGTACATATCTCAGAATCATCATGAAAATTACAATGTAGCTAATTCATGTAAAACATCTGACACAGGGTTTGGTATACACTCTGCTCAACAAATGTTGTAGGTACTATTAATACAGTTACTATGCACATGTCTTCCTCTGTTATCCCAAGGCGACTAATATTGCCTTCTTTTAATATCTTGAACACTTTATTTCTATCACTTTTACAGGACTTAATTAATTTTGTTCACTCCTCTATATGGTAGATTTCTTAAAGACAGCAACCCAATCGGAGACTGTATATGGCTAAGCCACAATGAAAGCCTACTATGTAGTTGTGTACACAATATCCAAAGTGAGTTAAATGTGCATGTGAAAAAAAAAACCTTATATAAAAAAGCAATCTTCCCTCAGGGAAACACGAACCATATTACAGCAAGACTTCCATTAAACATCTTCATAATTATACATTTTACCTATTCAAAATACTTTAATAAATTAACATCACCAGTAATGGGTCATATTCTTCCTGATAAGATGTATTAAGATACCATTTCATTTCTTTGATATTCCTACTAGAAATACATAACCAGAATTTTATCAAGAAAAAACATGAGACAAACCCAAACTGAAAAACATTCTACAAAATAAATCACCTGAACTCTTCAAAAATGTTAAAATAAAAAAATGTTAAAATCATAAAAGATAAGGAGTGAAAATCTGTTCCTAATTACAGGAAGCTAAAGAAACATAACAGCTAAATTTAACAAATGATCCTGGACTGGATCCTGAACTAACAAATTTTGTTGTTGCTGTTATGAAGGACATTAGTGGAACAATTGGCAAAACTGAGTAAGAACTGTAGATTAAATAACAAACCTGTATCAATGTGAATTTCCTGATTTTGATCATCATATAGCAGTCATATAAGACAATTTCATTGCTTTTAGGAAATTCATACTGTAGTATTTATCGGTAAAGAAGCATTATATCTACAATTTAATCTCAAAGGGTTCAGAAAAATACATGGATAAATATAGAGAAAGAAATAAAATCATAAAGTGAACACAGCAAAAGAACAAGATTTGGGGGAAAAGTATATAAGAGTCCTTTGTACTGTGAGAACATTTCCAAAAGTCTGAAATTGTTTCACAACAAAATGTCTAAATACAAAAGTAATGGGTGACAAAACGGAAAGATGGCAAATAATCACATGAAAAGATGCTCAACATCATTAGCAACCAGGAAAAGTACAAACTAAAACCACAATGAGATGTCACTAAAAGCAAAAAAGAAAAACTTGTCAATACTAACTGCTGGTGAGCATCTGGGGCAACTGAAAGCTATCAAACATTACTGGAGGGATGGAATACAAACTATATAGTCACTTTGTAAGAAATTTCTGAACTGTTTTCCAAAGTTAAACACACACCACAAGACCCAACAATCCTAGGTATTAATCTAAGAAAAATTAAAACATATATTCAAACAAATCCTGCATGCAAATGTAGCAATTTATTCATAATCACCAAATACTGAAAACAACTCAAATGTCTATCAACTGGTAAATGGATAAACTGTGGTACACTTATATAATGGAATTCTACTTAGCAACAAAAGGAATGAATTCTCGATAACAAAACAACATGTATGAATCTCTAAAGCATTATGCTAAATGAAAGAAGTCAGCCTCAAAGGTTATATGTTGCATTATTCTATATATATTTATGATATTCTGCAAAAAAGCAAAATACGGGGAGGAAAATAGATCAGCGGTTGTTAGGGGTAAAGTTTCGGGGAAGGTTGATTAAAAATAGGCAGCCTGAAATAAAAATAGGCAGTATGACAGAATTTGGGGGGGTGGGAGGTGTTGGGACTGTTCTGTGTCTTAACTATTACTGTCATTACACAATTTTATGCACACATCAAAACTCATAGAACTATATACTAAAAAGAATGACTTTTACTATATATAAATTTTAAGTATACATTATGCTCAAAAGAAATAAAGTACTTTCATAGGCACCTCATTTTATTCTCAGTCCAATAAAAACTATGTAGGTACTATACTCTCATTTTACAAGCAAGGAAACTAAACTACAGCAAATAAATGTACATACAAATTACATATGGTAGGGCAAAAATTGTAGTCTAGATACACTGATTCTACACAAATATTTTATTCTCTTAATTTTCTCATGTTCTACTAAACTTTATGGGCCACAATGTCCCTAATGACAAATAGGATCAAAGGGAGGAAAAACAGGATCAAAGAGAGGGAGAGAAGAAAAAGTATGCCCTTTAGAATTTGACCTTTAGTCCTTAAGGAATTAAAAATAGTCCATAACTGAAGAAGTCTGAATAGGGATCTATATATAGGCAACAAATTAACTGGCATTAAAGGACTAGCTGGTGATTTCTTCCATAAAACCTCAATTTCTTAATACAAAGAAAAAGCAAAAGCAAACAAAACATTCACAGGTAACCTTGTAACCATTGCTACAATTTAAGCTATCCAAAGTCTTCCGAACAATATTGGAACAATGATGGTGACTACAATTCAGAACAGATTTTACAACTTTAAATAAAGGTTTAAAAATATTTCCAAGATGCTATCACCCAAGGGTGGAAAACAACAGGGATACCTTTTCAGTTTCAGAATCAAAGAAGTGGCAATATAATGTTTGCAAAGGAAAATACTGTAAGTACAACAGCTTGGGGGTAAATTAAGTTTAGTTTCTTTAACAAAAAAATAAATAAAAAATAAAAAAGTTATGTCTGTACCAAAAATAGCATACTTCACCTAAAAACAGTGGCGTGGTTTCCTCTAGAGTAGTTGCATTAGGATCTGCCCCAGCTTCTAAAAGAATCTGTACAATCTTCCAATGTCCTTGACTTGCAGCAAGATGTAATGCACAGAAGCCCTCAAAAGTCTTTGTCTTAATGTAGTTTTCAGATGAATCTATGTAAAAAAAAAAAAAAGTGAACTGGAAGATATTGCTGCTATTTCTTGTGATTAAAAAGCAAAGATTCCAAGAAGAATTTAATGAAATATTAAAATACAATTATAAATGGGAGGTCTGTGTTTAAAACCACCTAGAAAATTAAAAAAAGAATTCTACAGGGGCCATGATGTAAAAAGCTCTCTGGTATTCTTAACATACAAATTCTGCCCACACACTCATTTTCTATTCTCTAATTTTTGATGGGTAGGGGAAGGGGAGTGGCAGGAGTTGAAAGGTAACACAAAAGCAAGATCTGAAGAGGATGTAGCACCAAATATTTGCTTAAGCAAGATTTACTGAAATATTGATAAATTTTTCTAATTTCTATGTTTCTATGAGAGAAATGGTCTCATCTCAAGCATTATTTCCTTGCACTCAACTAATAACATGAAGGTAGTTCATATCACAAAAAGTGTTTCCCAGATTAGTCAGAAACTGACCTTTATTCAGATATCCACAAAACTATAAGGTTGAGACAAAAACTAGGAACAGAGATATACATAGATACAGACAGCTCCAAATGGGAAATCTCAGTATTATAAAGATGCTCATTCTTCCCAAAATAATTAACAAATTTATTATAACTCTAATCAAAATGCCAAAAGAGCTGGCATTGTTGTTTGGTTGGCTGGTTTTATACTTGGTAAAGTGACTGAAGTTGACAGGGATAGGGGAGGGCAGGTAAGAATAACAAAGTAAGAAAAATAAAGCAAGAACTGAGAGGAGACTAGACTTACTCTGTATACTAAACGGGATCTTAAAGTCAGAATAAGTAAAACAATGTGGCATTGACACAAGGGCAGAGGAGGGTGCTGATGAGGGAGAGGAGGAGCCATCAGAAGCAAAAAGAGATGAAGAGATGATGGCTGAAAGGTAGCCAACCTATGTCAATGTTGTGTCAGATGCTGAAGAACTTTCTTTTGGAAAAGAAGGATGTTCTCTTCCACTGAGAAAGAAGAAAAAGAGATAAGGCTTAATCCTAGCCATTTAAAAATCTCAGGATAGAATTCTGTGACAAAAGCATCTAAGTGGATTACAAATGGATGACACTCTAGAAAATGGTTTCATCGTGACTAGAAACTGTAAGGCTAAAGACAAAAGGAATTGTACATACACACTGTAGTCTAGTTAGTAAAGTTGTTTTTCACAGGCACCTGGGTGGCTCAGTTGGTTAAGCAACTGCCTTCGGCTCAGGTCATGATCCTGGAGTCCCAGGATCAAGTCCCGCATTGGGCTCCCTGCTCAGCGGGGAGTCTGCTTCTCCCTCTGACCCTCCCCCACTCATGCTCTATCTCATTCTCTCTCTCAAGTAAATAAATTTAAAAAAAAAATCTTAAAAAAAAAAGATTAACAATTCTGAAACCACTATACCCATACAATAAGATTGGATAAGCAAATGAATGTATGGTCGACAGTGACAGTCTCACTTTTGGAAAGGGAGGTTACAGAGAAGTAAAGGTAGAAAGCTAGAAGGAACCATATGGTACTGGATTAGAATCCAGACAGCAGTATGAACTTGTATTTAGCTTTAATGCAGATATAGATGGATAGATACAGAAATACTTATAAGTATGTGTATACACATGGGTCATAATAAATATATTTCCTAGCTCTGTCTGCTAAAGGGTCTTAAAAATAAAGACATGCCAGTAGCCATAAGCATACTCAGTGCCCAGATCTTAATTTTCAGCACCATTCTCCAATAAAAGGAACCAGGGCTCTTAAGAAAATGGCTGATTCTAGGGTTGGCACAAAGAATATACAAAATGAGCCTGAAGCATCTTCCGGGTTCAGCAAGTTAAAAAAAAAGTGCTCAAAAAACAAAACATGGGGGTGGAGGGATGCCTGGGTGGCTCAGCTGGTTAAGCATCTGCCTTCGGCTCAGGTCATCTCAGGTCCTGGGATCAAGCCCCACGTTGGGCTCCCTGCTCAGAGGGAAGCCTGCTTCTCCCTCTGCCTCTGCCTCTCCCCCTGCTTATGCTCTCTCTCTCTCTCAAATAAATAAATAATATCTTAAAAAAAAAAAAGGCCAAAAAACATGGGGGCATGTCAAAGAAACACAAGAGCCAACCTGAAAGGGCACTCAATGACAAAAGCTAGAACAATTTGAGCAACAAAATAAGTAACATCATATTCAATTATAACCCAATGTATAAAATTAATACATATGAGCCCTGGCAGATATAAATGACTGAATAAATGGAAGAGAGGAGATATTCTAAATATCAGAAAAATTCCATATAATTTATGTAGATACTCCCCCTCAAGGAAGGGAGCTTAATTCCCACCTGAGTGACAGCCACCCTTAGTGATTTATGCACACACACACACACCCAAAAACATCTGTGCAATTATCTATGAAATAAAGAAAAGGCACTTCTCAGAAGAAAAATAGTGAAGTCAGTTAATTACAAAATTGAGATCTTAAAAGATTTTACCTACAGAAAAAATAGATATTCTTTAAAAAAAAAGGGGGGGGGCACCTGGGTGGCTCAGTTGGTTAAGTGACTGCCTTCGGCTCAGGTCATGATCCTGGAGTCCCGGGATCGAGTCCCGCATCGGGCTCCCTGCTCAGCAAGGAGTCTGCTTCTCCCTCTGACTTCCCCCCCCCATCATGCTCTCTCTCATTCTCTCTCTCAAATAAATAAATAAAATCTTTAAAAAAAAAAGAAATAAAAAATAGATACATTTAAATAGCTAACTCTAAAACCACTGGACCAGGAAAGTAACATGGTTTCGCAAACACAATGGATTTGGAGTTAGAAGATTTGGGCTGCAATCCTGGCTCCACCAATTCTATTTTGGGTTACCCTTTGGGTAAATTACTCAAACTCTATGAAGCACAGGTTCCTTAACAGTAAAACAAAGATAAAACAGCTGGCCTAAACCCTCAAAGGGGTTCAACAGAATTACAGTATTTATGTACTGTCACAGTTGTTAGAAATTTGGGAAAGTCTCCAAAACATCATTTTTTCCCCAAAACATCGTTTTAAAGATTTACTTGAGAGAGAGAGAGAGAGACGGAGAGCAAGCATGTACATGTGGGGGAGGGGCAGAGGGAGAGAATCTCAAGTGGACTCCACACTGAGCGTGGAGACTGATGAAGGGCTCAATCCCACAACCCTGAGATCATGACCCTAGCCGAAACCAAGAGTCGGACACTTAACTGACTGTGCCACCCAGGCACCTTTCCAAAACATCATTTTAAGAAAGCTGTCAGGACCCAATATAAATTGATTTTGAAAATTCCAATAATAAGCTGCCCTCCTTAACTGATTTGTGGGGACCAAAGGACTCTTACCTATCTTGAACTGGACTATCAACCACCTCTCTTTGTTTTCCTTTCCTTATAAGGATTCTTGGGGAAATGGCTCATAATACTCAGTTTTTAATGCCTTAACCTCTACTTACTTCTCACTGGAAGGCAAAGTAGTTTCTGCCTCTATTCTACTTATTGAAATTTTAAATATAAAGGCATTAAAGACTACATAATGGACAAACCCATAATGGGCACTTCAGTTCTTTTATAACAACTTGTGATTTCTTCCATGGCTGCATTTTCAGGATTGGGACCATGTCTGCTGGACCAAATCCAGCCACCTGATGCCTATATAGCAATGATCAGAGTTGACTTTAACTTTCTGGCAATGATACCACAACCCTATGTTTCCTAACCCAAAGTGTCCTTTACTTACACATAGTAAACTCGCTTACTTGTTTAAGTGAAAGATGGTAGACTTTTGTTTTTTGCAAGCCCCTAAGAAGGAAAGCAAAACCACATGGTTTTAAGTAGAGGTTAAATATTTAGGTAGAGGTTAACATAGGTTAAGTATTAAGATCAGAACCTTATCTCAACAGCTGGGCCACAATTTGATGATGACCAAACAAATTTAACATGTGCCAATCACAAAGAGTGATGACTGTCCATTTCAGGTAGCTTAGTCACATACTTTGCACAATGTGCATCATCTCATTATGCTTTAATTAGGAATTCTAAGAAAAGGCTGGCTCCAAAGAGAAAGGCTACAAGGAGGATAAAATGAACATAGAGAAATGCAGAGATAAGAGAAAGTTAAGACCCTGAGTCCTGTTGACTTCATTCCAATAGGAGCATCCAGCAATGCCTAAAGGGAGCTACCACTCAGACTTAGTTACATAACCACTCTTCCCGCCGGTTTCTTTTTGAAGTTTTTCTTTTAAATTTTTATTTAAATTCCAGTTAGTTAACATACAGTGTAATATCAGTCTCAGGTGTACAATTTAGGGATTCAATACTTATATATATAATACCTGGTACTCATACACTTCTTTGTGTAAGCTAGTCTGAATTATTTCTTTCATTCATTACTGAAAATTTCTGATTAATATTATGAATAATTTAGCAGTGTCTATCAATATTTCAACTTTGCATATTTCCTTTTTTATTTTTTTTGAGAGGCATATGCATTTTTTATTATGTTATGTTAATCACCATACATTACATCATTAGTTTTTGGTGTAGTGTTCCATGATTCATTGTTTGCATATAACACCCAGTGCTCCATTCAGTACATGCCCTCTTTAATACCCATCACCAGGCTAACCCATCTCCCCACCGCCCTCCCCTCTAGAACCCTCAGTTTGCTTCTCTGAGTCCGTAGTCTCTCATGGTTCATTCTCCCTCTCCGATTTCCCCCCCTTCATTTCTCCCTTTCTGCTATCTTCTTCTTTTTTTTTTTTTAACATATAATGTATTATTTGTTTCAGAGGTACAGGTCTGTGATTCAACAGTCTTACATAATTCACAGCGCTCACCATAGCACATATTATGCTGAGCAAAATAAGTCAATCAGAGAAAGGCATATTTCCTTTTTTTAAATATTTTATTTATTTATTTGAGAGAGAGAGTGTGAAGGAGAGGGAGAGAGAAGGTGAAACAGACTCTGTGATGACCCAGAGCCCAACTCGGGGCTCAATCCCACAGCCGCAAGATCAGGACCTGAGCCAAAACCAAGAGTCAGATGCTTAACCCACAGAGCCACCCAGGCACCCCTGTATATTTCTTGCACCAGCAACTTCACTTCTAAAACTCCATCCTATAGAAATACACACCCATGTGCACAAAGTTATAAGGATGTTAACTGAAGCACTACCTATAATAGCAAAACTTTACGAAACAAGATGCCCATCAACAGAAGAATGATTAAACATATTATTTCTATACTATGAAACACTTTGTAACAGTTCTTTTACTCAGAATGAAATGTGAAGCTATTGCAGAGTTCTCAACAAAACAGAAAGACATCAGTCTGACATATTGTAAAAGGTTCTGATACACTAAAACCAGATTGTGGTAGGATGGGGAAGAAGCAAGAGCAGAAACAGATTTGTTAGGATGCTATTACAGCAATCCAGGTTAAGAGATATGTGGCTCAGACTAAGGTTTTAGTGGTTCTGAGGTAGTAAGAAGTGATGTGAATATATGTACGCGTATTCACATAGAAACACACACACACATATATACACATATACACACATAAAGATTTGCTGATTGGGTGAGGGATATAAGAAAAAGGAAGTAATTAAGGATGGCCCAGTTTCTGGCCTGAGCTGGAATGTTAGAATATTTTTTTTTGAAGATTTTATTTATTTATTTGAAAGAGTGAACAGGAGTGGTGAGGGGCAGAAGGAGAAGCAGACTCCCCGCTGAGCAGGGAGCCCAACATGGGGCTAGATCCCAGGACCCCAGGATCATAACCTAAGCCAAAGACAGACGCTTAAAAGACTGAGCCACCCAGGCACCCCTGGAATGTTAGAATATTTCTAATCTTATAGAAGAAGAAACAGAAGCACCAAGAGGTTAAATAAAAGACCTGTCCAAGACCACACCAATAAAGTGGCAGAATCAGCAGAACCCAGGTCCATCTGAACACAACTCTTAATCACTGCTACACTGTTATTTACCTAACGATCTTCAGCATCTGTTATCATGCCCACTATGACAGCACAGTATTTCCTTAACATGAACTAACAAAAAGTTCTATGAATTAGTTCATATATTTGCCAAATAAAAATATTTGTTGGTGATATGCTACAATTATAAGATTTTAAGTGACCTTTAGTTAGCAAGTGGTTTAATACTGAATGGCATGATTAACTGCCACTGAAGATCGTTATTGTCCTCCAAGATGAAAAGATGCATGAACTCTCAGTACCTATTACATAAACTTCCAATACAGGAAAGAAGACAAGCAAAACTGTTATTTATATTAATACTTCAAATAGAAAGTTAAAGTGAAAAAAATATATATGCATATTAAATTTCCAAGTAATCCATACTGCAATTAAATGCTCTTCTCCAAAATGGATGAGAAGACCATGTATGATTCTTAGGCTAGATTCTGGATCTAAACTGAAGCAACAGTAAAGCAAAACTTTTCTAAATATCTAAGATACTTCCATTCTTTTTGTGTAGGCCTGAGCACTTTCATTAACTTTAGTATACTAATAGAAGGTATATTTTAAGAATCTCTGGCAGTTCACTAATATTAAATGAAGTTCAAGAAGATAGAAATTATATAATGAAAGACACTTTTATGTATACCAGCAGAGCTATAAAGGACAAGAGAATTATGAATTAAATAAAACACAGGTATAGCAAGTATAAAGAATAACAGAAATGTCAAACTTCGTTTGGAAACTTTTAAGATTAACTCATAATACCGAGTTAACTGGTACAGATATAAAGATGCCACTGTCACCAACAAGCAGAAGAGACCTTACTTTACTCCTCAAGACTAAAACCCTTGTATTTCATCATTATTTTAAAATACATCCTCAGGGGCACCTGGGTGGCTCAGTCGGTTGGTCATCTGCCTTCGGCTCAGGTCGCGATCTCAGGGTCCTGGGATCGAGCCCCACATCGGGCTCCCTGCTCGGCAAGGAGTCTGCTTCTCCCTCTGACCCTCTTCCCTCTCGTGCTATCTCTCATTTTCTCTCTCTCAAATAAATAAAAATTAAAAAAAAAATGAAGGTGATACTTAAAATTTCTAACAGAAAACATAGATGACTTGAATAGCCAATTCAAACACATTTAGTCAAAAGCATGCCCAAGTTTATTCTGCAGCTATAGGAAAAAAACTAACATAAACATAAACATAACACAAACAATATTATTCTGGTGTGGGGAGAAATAACATTGGGAATGACCTTTTTGACTAGAAAAGAATATCTAAATTTATGCCTTTATCACTAGAGATAGGGAACTCAAGCTATAGAATTAACTTCAAATTCTAAAAACACATATCAAGTTTTTAAAATCTAAGGCATAAAGTCTATTTTTCTAATATCTCTTTAGAGTCAACTATAACAGACTCTAGAACATGTGCTTAGCAGACGTAATGAACTTTCTGTATTATGATTGGGGGAATTTAGCCTTGCCATCCCTCATTCCTTAAAACAAAACAAATAAAAATCAATGTGAAAAAAAGGAAGGATAATTTCCTTTCCCATTCATGAAGCCATGAGATAGTAATTCTGATGAACTATGGTACCAGAAGTCTAAATTTTGAGTAGCTATACCTGTGATGACAAGTACACAGGGAAGAATCAGAATTCCCATGATCAATGAAATATAAATGGTTCACTCAGTGTTAAAACAGAGTGTTATATTCAACCTCAGTTTAAATTAACTAAATGCTAAAAATGTTTACTTTGATTAAATGTTGGAAGCATGCTATAGTGAAAAAAAGTGAGCTTTACAGAGAGAAATGGGTTCTAGTTTATTATATAATCTTTGGACAAGTCAAGTTCTCTGAGTCTCTGAGAACTGCCTCAAGAGCAGTTTGGTACATATTAAATAATATAAATCAAGGATCTAGTACAATGTTAAAAAGCAGTGCTCACTCACTAATATCCCCCTCACTCCGGCCCACCATCTCCTGTCACAATCTCTCATTTAGTCTCTCGTCCTTTTCTCAGTAGCGAGCTGACAAATGTATCACTGGCTCTCAGAAAAGGAAAAAAAAAAAAAGCCCAAATTTATAGCTTTGGTTATAGTACTGGCTGATTTCTGCCCATGTAAATATTCCCACTTGACTGATCTCAGGTTACAAGCATGAAGTCAACTGAATACAGAATTGGAAAGAGATGCACAATAGCACATGGCTAATCTCTGTCCCATTACTCTTTTATTCTCTCCACAACACTTTTACATTTCGAAATTATCTTGTTTAAATATTTAGGTATTGTCTGTCTCCCCTGACAGGAATTTAAGCACCATTAAGGCAGGGACCTTGTCAATCCTATTCTCTACTGCGATCTCAGATTAAAAAAAAAAAAAAAAGTAATTGGAAAGATTCCTGAAATTAACAAAACTGAAAAGTATTTAAAAAAAAAAAAAAAGACTAATTCAACCAAAGCACTCACACCCTCAGTTCCAGTAACATTGTTCCTTTTGTTTGGAAAAGGAAGAAGGAATAAACATGACTAGTAACTACCAAATGCTTAATTAAAAGAGCTCAGACAGTAAAAATGGGCCAGGCACAGCAAGTTACGTATCAAGGACAACATTTATAGATGTCCAGCTGAAACACCATACTTATATAACCCAAGGCAGGCAATCTTACCATTCTTATAATGCATAGGCAATTCTTTTATGGTTATAGAAAAGGAAAACAAATATTACCATTAATAAATCATATATTACCATTTGCTTATGTTTTATTAATCCAGCTTGTAGGCCCAGCCTCCCATACCTTGAATTTACTTTACCTGCATGAATTAACATCCGTAAACATTCTACAGAGTTGTGATAAGCTGCTTCATGAATTGGCATCCATCCCCTGTTATCAGCAACATCAACGCTACGTCCCTTTTTGAGCAGTTTTCTTAAGACTTTAACATTGCCTTCCCTGGCAGCAAGTCCAACCGTGGAGCATGTGTCAGAGTAAGCCTCTGTAAAATCCATTCTTTTGACCAGTCTACAAAACAAGGCAGAAAGAAAACACTATAGACAATAAAACAACGCTGCACTCCTAGAGATTAGCAGATAGAAGCAGGTCTGTCCTGCATCTGTCACACGACTGCTGAGGAAAAGCCTGACGTGGAGTAAGCAACCTGTCATGCCACAGCTTCTGCTAGACTCTAAACCAGGAAATGTCTCTGGGGAATTCGGATTCCTTGGAATGCTCTTATTAAAGATATTAAGAGAGTTTTAAGTGTTCTATCATTCCACTTCTGGAAATGTCTGAGCAGCTCCTTCCTGTAGGCTTCCGCTCCTGTTCATATCCACCAAAGTGCATTCACTGGAACTCTGTGGATGAAGGAGCTAAACACCTCCAGTTAATCCCAAATGTGTACTCTTATTACATAGAGATGGCCATTTAACTAACAGCAATGCTCAGCCTCAAGAATTAATTTGTAGTCCTCTCCAGGAAAAAGCTAAACCCAAAAAAGCTAGAAAAGGAATGAACAAAGGAAAAAAACAGATAAGTAAAAACTGTAGTTTTTCTCCTGGTCCTTTCCAAAAGGGGCTACACATTCATGTTCTCTTTCCTTGATGAAACAGTCCCACTGATGGAATATACTGAATATACTGAAACGAACAAGAGCATCATAAAAAGATGAGTCCACCTTTCCTATACCAGCAGAGAAAGTTCTTGACAGCATTAGTGCCTCTTCCTCATCATCTCCCTCCAAAGTTCATTCCATGTTCCCCCAGTATAGCTCTCAGTATATGATTCTCACAAAGACAGTTTCTTGTTAATCCCACTATGAGGCTAGGGGTCAGGATTCTCAGGGGAAGAGTTTCCTCCCAAGGGGCAATCCCTCTCAGTAATACTCCTAGCCCAGCCTCCCTTAGTTTTTCTAAGGATTTTAGGAGGTGGTTCAGGAAATGCCAACATGTCTAGTCCAATACAGGTGAAAAACTTTCTAGAACCACATCCTAAATAATTTATCCAGAAAATGAAGGTTTAAAAGAAGGGGCGCCTGGGGGGCTCAGTCGGTTGAGCGTCTGCCTTTGTTTGGCTCAGGTCATGATCCGGGGCTCCTGGGATTAAGCCCCAAGTCAGGCTCCCTGCTTGGTGGGGAGCCTGTTCTCCTTCTCCCTCTGCTGCCTCCCCACCGGCTTGTGTTTGCTCTCTCTTTCTCTGTCAAATAAATAAATAAAATCTTTAAAAGGCGAAGTTAAAAGAAAGCACACAGCATTTCCTATAGGAAATTTAAATTTATCCATGGTCACATTTTTTTTTAAGATTTTATTTATTTATTTGACAGAGAGAGAGAAAGCACAAGTAGGCAGAGTGGCAGGCAGAGGGAGAGGAAGAGGGAGGTTCTCCGCTGAGCAGGGAGCCGGACATGGGGCTCGATCCCAGGACCCCAGGATCATGACCTGAGCCGAAGGCAGCCACTTAACCGACTGAGCCACCCAGGCACCCCCATGGTCACATTTAAATATAAAGCTATAACTGCAGGAGTTGATTCTATAGTGCGCCAAACAGCTAACAGTAGCTATGGATTAATCTGATTGGATCAAATGGTCCCTTACTAGGAAAGTGAAAATATTTATTACAGAATATTTAATTATGCAGTTGACGGTTATTTATTGTGCACCAACTAGCTCATCAGTAATGTGGCGGATATAAAGATGACACAGACTTATATACAGTCTCATTGAAATGATAAATAACATGTTATTCAAAAGAAAGGAAGAAAGTGCTCCAAGAGAAGTACAGATAAAGAGCCCTGGGTAGTCAAAGAAGGGAGAAACTACTTCAACTTGTGAGGGATGTGAGCTGAGCCCTAAAGTACAGGAAGAATCTGACAATGAGAAAAGGGGCAGAAGAGCATTCGTAGGCAGAAGGAGCAACACAACCAACACCATGTAAATGAACAATCAAGGGTGAATAAGGGACAGTGAATAAGGAAAACAGTTAGTTCACTTTTGAAGGAGAATTAGCGAAACAAAGAACAGGAAGAAAAGGAACTTACAGAAGCAGCTGAAGGCCAAACTGTGGAGAACCTTGAATGTTAGGCTACACTTTGTTGAAAGATACTAATTTCCAGCTAAGGCCATTATATCCAAGTTTCACAAAAAAGAACAGACCATACATTTATGGCAATTTATGGCATATTCATCTTAATACAAGAAAAAAATTGTTTCTATGTAGGAAAAACACAAACACACACATAAAAATACCCCTCCAAAGACATTAAAAAAGAGCATTCGAGTAAAAACATGTATGAATCCCTTTCCAAATTTTACTGCTTTTCTCACAGTTACAAATAATGTTAACGGATCCAGATTAACGGATCTAGATTAAAAAAAAAAAAACATCAGAACTGGGTAACATCTTTGGGCTTCTTAAGGGAAGGAGAAGCCAAAAGAAATGCACTATCATAGCAGAATCTTTCCTCTCAACCCTTAATACCAACTAGTTAACACCCATAAACTGTATGCAAGATCTCCTTTTATAAAAACCTTCGCATGTTCTTGACTAAATGAGTACAAGGTCAAAAACCATATGTGATGTATAAACCTTAAATGGATCCTGGATGGTGAAAAAAGTATCAAAATATCAGCTACAAAAAGCAATTGTGAGACAATAAGGAAATTTGAATATGTAACAGATATTTGATGATGTAATTTTGTTAATTTTCTCAGATGTGATAATGGTATCGTGGTTATTAGGAGAAAGTCCTTATTTAAGTATTTAGCAGGGAAAAGTAACACATGCAACTTACTTCAAATGTTTTAGATTAAAAAGTATACAAAGAGAAAAAAATAAAGTAACAGGCAAAATGTCAATTATTGGATCCATGTAGAGTATATGAGTGATTACTATACTTCTAAAAAATTCTTTGTTTGAAATTTTTCGAAAAAGTTCGAAGTTGGTGGAAACCAACCATCCCAAGCAATGTGAAACTTAAACTTGGGTAATATATGAAAAGACCTAGTGATTCTTAAACTAAATTTTTCTTTGTAGCAGTTTCCTGCTGATTTCTTAAGAGTTCAAATAATACTCTTTGAATCTGGGTGTTTTAAAATTCTTTTGTGTAGCTAAAGCAAGAATTTGCTAAAGCTTCTCTTTTTACACACAGAAACACAGCCGTGCTGGTCCAAGTGAGTTTCCTAAAAAGTATTTTGGAGCAGTAGTTCTAACCAGCAGATCTTAACATTTTTTAGAATCTTGACCTGTTGGAGAAACTCATGAAAGCTATGAAGCTTCTCCCCCTGAATGCACACAGACCCCAAATTCTGTATACAATTTCAGGTTCCATATATCGTTTCTAAAGCCTGTGCATGAGGTAAGAACCTTTGCTTACCCTTTTCTGAGTGAGCTGCTGAGAATACTAAAGATGAATAAGGTCGTTTTGCGCGTAAAATTTAAATGAGTTGAAACAATAGCTCTTTCGCAGACGTAAAAGTTCTGTGGTAAACTTTCTGCTTTATGTGAAAGGCAGACATACAGAAGTTTTTTGGTTTTTTGTTTTGTTTCCGTTTTTCAAGTGTAAAGCCAAATACGGCATTCACAGCTTGCGCTCCTCTGGCGGCTGTTAAATTGGCAGAAACCCACTTTTCAAAGAACAAAATGTCTTCCTACGTGCCAAACGCAGTGCCGGTACATCTCTTGCCGGTATCTAGACTATACCAGCAGCAGCGACTCCAGGCGCTTCGCTTCTCCTTGTACCCGCTCGAAAGAAGCCGACAGTTCCAACCTCAGAGCCCCAGATCCCAGGAAAGGATTGTGGGTATTGTAGTCCTCTGCATACACGCCCCAGACGGTTAGGTTGCGTTGCAGAGACTACGAAAGAATCACACCGCTTAGCATACGGAGTCAATCCTTGATACCCTTAAGCAACGAAATAAAATAACGCTGACCGAGTCGGAAGACGATCCTCGAACTACGTGTCCCAGTGTGCTTTGCGTCCCCGAGCCGGCAGTGTGGCCACTGCGCCTGCGCCCGCCCAGCCAGTTAACTTGCGTCGGGAAGGCTGCAATCCCCACTGGTGCCGGCAAGGTAGAGACCAAAGCTGAGAGTCGACCGCCACCGCAGCGGAGGAGCAAGGGAAGGATGTGGGTTTTTGGTTATGGGTCCCTGATCTGGAAGGTGGACTTCCCTTATCAGGACAAGATGGTCGGATACATCACAGGCTACAAAAGGCGCTTCTGGCAGGGAAGCACCGACCATCGCGGGGTCCCAGGCAAGGTGAGGCGCCAGTCCCCCAACCCTTACTGCCCTCGGAGCGTCGCTCCCCAACTCCTGCCCCAGCTTTGCTGGACCTACACCTCAACGTTTCTGAGGGTGTAGTTTCCTCGGCCACCTGCCCCCTACCTCTCTCCCAAACCAAGGGCACTCCTTCCGAAGCCACTTGAGATGCGGGTGGTTAGTTTCTTGAGGAAACAAGAAACGTGGACACAAGCACACAAGCTCGCACAAGGCTGACGTGCTGGGAGGGGGCCCCATCTCTTGGCAACCTCTGCCAAAAAAAAAAAAAAAAACAGGCGGGAAGATCAATCTTCGTGTCACCACGGAGTTGAAATACCAAAATCAACTTGCACATTCAACTTTTTATCAGTTAAAATTGTTGGCATTTCTGCATTCTGGCAGACTTTCATTGGTTTCAGTTTAAACGAGCATGTTATTTCTGAGGTTTTTTGTATCCTGCCAAAGGTTTTATTTTATGACACCTAAGGTCAAAGAAGAACTATTTTCCAAAATTATCTCCGGTTATTAAGGAGCTTACTTTGATCACTTACTTCGGTTGTCAGGTACCGGCAAAGTTAAATGAGTTCCTGGTTTGTTACTTGAGTAACACAGTACCCATTACTGTATCCAACATTATTTTAATATTTCCCCATGTTTCTCCTCTAAATTATGAATGTGAAATGGAAGTTCTTTGATCCATTTTTCAGTCATACAAAGACATTCATCCCAAAATATGTGTACAGAGAACTAGTAGCAGCTCACTGCTTATGCAAATCAGCCTTGTATTGGCTTCAAAACAACCAATCCACAAAGAAGACTAAGTTTTGGGTAACAATTCGGATACCATAAATACGTGTTTTAGTTAATCTCCTAACTTTTGGAAGGGTACAAAATTTTTTATTGTTTATATGTTCTTTAAAGTACTCAGAGTTATATGAGCTTGATTACTGTTTTTTAAAAAGAAATTAATATTGGCCCCAAAACACAATATTTAAAATGCTAGAATCTGGCTTTAAGGTAGGCAGATGACTTGAAAACAGGAAAGTAGGGGAAATGCACATTGGTAAACCAACAGAAACTTAATGGCAAAAATTTCTTCAAGAATACTATGAAACAGGGGCACCTGGCTGGCTCAATCGGTAGAGCATGCAAGTCTTGATTTTGCGGTTGTAAACTTGAGCCCCACAATGGGTGTAGAGATTACTTAAAAATAAAATCCTCTTTTAAAAAAAAAAGTTATAAAACAATATTTAAGACTTTAAAGAATTGAGTAAAATGAAACTTGTTAATAAAACTAAGTGAAGTAAAATGCCTTTTGAGTTGTCAGATATGAACACTTAAAATTTCTATTAAGAGAAAAGCCTTAACCCAGCCTCCAAATTTTAATAACCATTTAAGTGTTAAATGCTTACAAATATGATTTTGTTTTTTGTTTATTTTGTTTTGTTTTTAGAGAGAGAAAGAGCATCTGCACACGAATGGGGGGGCGTGGGTAGGGGCAGAGGGAGAGGGAGAGAGCCTCGTGCATGCAGACTACATGTCCAGCACAGAGCCTGATGACGGGCTTGATCTCACCACCCTGAGATCATGACCTGAGCCGAAATCAAGAGTCTTACGCTTAACTGACTGAGCCACCCTGGAGCCCCATAAATATGGTTTTAATAGCATATTTTACTACTCTAGGTTTTTGGGGTTTACGATTTTGATTATTTATTTGAGAGAGAGAGAGAGCACCAGCAGGGGTCAGAGGGAGAGGGAGAAACAGACCCAACATGGGGCTTGATCTCAAGACCCTGGGATCATGACCTGAGCCGAAGGCAGATGCTGAGCCACCCAGGTGCCCCTATACTCTAGTTTCAATCAAAATGTATGATGTGTTTGTTATATAGCACATTGAGATATGTACACTGTTGGACTAGAACAATAAGAAGTTGTCGAGTAAATGCAACAGCCATGATTCTTTAAAAGAAGAAAGGAGCTATAGAAGCCAGTATTTTTTTACTTGTATTTACTAAAATATAGGGCAGGTAAGGTAGGAGCCAGGGAGACTGCAATGGCTAATAGTTTTACACCTACTTTTATTTAAAGGATCCATCATAGCAAATTAAAGGAAAGTCTAAGTAACAAACGTTTTCTAAGTATACTGTTCTGTTGTGGCTCAGTCATTGGGCGTCTGCCTTTGGCTCAGGTCATGATCTCTGGGTCCTGGGATGGAGCCCCACATAGGGCTCTCTGCTCAGCGGGTAGCCTGCTTCTCCCTCTCCCACTCCCCCTGCTTGTGTTCCTTCTCCCGCTGTGTCTCTCTCTGTCAAATAAATAAAATCTAAGAAAACAAAAATGGAAAGAACATTATTTACTTAACATTTTTTTATAGTAGATCACCAGCTTTATATAAATCTTAACTGTCAAACAAGAATACAAAAGGCTACAGAGATATCCAGCAAATTAGAAGAATGACATGGATATTTTATAGGACTATGTTTTTTACAGCAGCATATGCTCCTACTAAATTAGTCATCATTACATATGAAATGTGGTATTATTAAACAAATGTTAGGCTCATTTCCACACACTGCAATGTGACATTTGTGGAAAAATACCAAACCTACTTGCTTTATTCAATTATGCTTTCTTTTTAGCTTCATTAAACTTTAATTTCTTCCTAAATTTTATTAAGCATCTCATTTATATATAACAAAGCTAGCAGCATCTCACCAAATTAAGGATTCATTTAAATGTGAACATTGTTTTCACAGCAGAGAGAATATATTTCAACTTCAAAAAGAAACATTTTAACACAAGAGATAATCACGAACATTTACTAAATCTCTAACTGTTCTAGATCTAGAAAAATTACTCATTACTCAAAGCACCCATAATGGCCCATATTTCACGATATCCTCCAATACTATTCAGCTTCAAAGACCCCTTCTTTAGTTTCAGTACCCTAAAAAAGCTTTCATGTGATTTACAAATGTACACTGTTTCTCAATAACATTTATTTTAGGGACAAAAAGTTTAAGTTTTAGAAAATATTTCCAAGGGGTGCTGGGTGACTCAGTTGGTTGAGTATCCGACTCTTGATTAGAGCTCAGGTCATGACCTCAAGGTTGCGAGTTCAGCATGCCAGCTCCCCGCTCAGCAGGGACTCTGCTTGAGATTCTCCCTCTCCCTCTGCCCCACTCTTGCTCTCTCTCTAAAATAAATAAATCTTTATAAAAGAAAATATTTCCAAGTAAATTTATCAGTAGTGCCAAAAGTCCATGTCTGTATCATCTATAGGCAATCAAAGGGAGTCTGTTTATTTCCCCTTAAAATGATTCCTTATGTTTTCTGTTTCAACTGCTACCACCTAAAGTCCAGGACTTCCCTCTTTCAACAATTACTACTGACCACTTACATATACAAGTAGGAGACACCTATGCAAACAACAATACCTGACAAGTACCACAGCGAAGTGAATAAAAGGAGAAATGAGAGTTTAGAAGGAGCTGCTACAGAGTAGCCCGGGGAGTCACCAAGCCTTTATGGACGGAATGGCAGGAAGATATCCCACAGATATAAAAGGAAGGGCATTCCACACTGAGTACTGGTATATACAAAGATATGAATGTTTGTAAAAGTTACAAATAAATCAGTACAGCTTGAGGGGGAAAGTGGTAAGAAATGAGGTTTGTAGTAAAGTCATGCTGAGGAATTTTTATTTTATCCTGTAGAATACTATAACCCTGAAAAATTCAAAGCACAGGAGTGAGTGGCCCAATGTTTGCACTAGAAAGTCATTCCATAGCCAAGAAGTGAACAAACTAGAGGTAAACAAAACTAGAGGGAGGCAGTGAGGTCCCTAAGGAAGCCACTGAAGGATGCAGAGGAACCAGATACAGAAGAATCAAAAGACAGAGCTACCAAGAATTGATGACTGGGCTGGATATAAGGGGAAACAAGGAAAAGGCGAGTACAGAACTTGTCACCTGGACCACTAACATTTCTTACTCAAAAGTCTACTTCCTTCCCACTCTAACTTGCATACTATATACTTTACCACTCGGATCTTCCCCATACACTTCTTTTATCATACGAGTCATCCATTTCTCAAGTGCTACAGTAGCTCCTATTTCTCCCAAATTTCATTGGCTTCTTATGTTCCATTGTCCCCTAGCTTCACCTCCACTCTGGCTTTTCAAATCTGACTATCCTGTTTCTCCAGTTATCTTTCTGGATCATCTCCTTTATATGTTGGGGCCAACTGCTAAAGTCAGACACTTAGCCTGTAGTCTTGCCTCTAGGTCCACACTAGAGGTCCGCTCTTGTGAATTATGCCCTTTTGCCAGAATTTTGTCTTTATGACCACCAAGACTCAGAATTCTTACTGCACTTATACCATACATCTTAGCCCTTAAGTGTTCTTCTATTTCACATGTTAAGTTCATGTTCCAGAATTACAATATAAGCTCTTGAAGCAAGAATCAAGGTTTTACTTTCTCTACAACATAGGTAGGTATTCAGTAAATAGCTCCTAATTCACTCTAAAGTTGAAAGTAATATGGTAATACCTACATCAATATATGTATCCTCATTGTAGCATTTTCTTAAATAGAAAACAAGTCAAATCTCAATGCCCAACAACACAAAAATGTTTATATTATAGCTCACTGATGATACATTATGCAATTATTAAAATGTATGAGATTAACAAGAAAATATAATTAAATAAGAAACATAATCCAAAATCCCATGTTTTCCATGGTTACAAATTGTCTATAAAAATAGACAGACTAGAGGAAACAGCAATGAAGATGACACAAATATCTGAATGATTTATGATTAGTATGTGCTAGAACAGTGGGCAAACAAATGTTAAAACAAAAATGTTAAAATGCTTACAATTCAGCACTCTCACTAATGATGCTAACATGTCAATAGATACATAGCCTTTCGCACTAAATAGGAAGTGTACTTTAAAAAAAATAAAAGCAAATTCTCAGAGAGCTCCAGACCTACAGGATCAGAAACTCTGGGACTGTGGCTAAGTAATATGTTTATCAACCCTCCAGGTAATTTTGATCTACACTAAAGTTTGAGAACCACTTTCCTATTAGAGGAAAGCACTCTGGAAGAACATGTTTGTTCCCTAACAAAACTATAGGAATCTGACCAGAACTTTTATTTATAATTGCTTCTCCCTTTACCTTTCATTTTAGATGAGCCTTAGTCACAGGTGTGTTTTTTGATATATCAATTTTAAGTCAATATAGCTAATATACACCAATTGAAAGGAATCTTTTAGAAAAGATAAGGTATATTTTCTTAGTTAATCCACTTGAAAATTTATCATAAAAAATAAGTGCTAAGAAAGTGTTTAATATGAACAAATGAAATTAAAGTATTCCATGTCAACAACAAATTGCTAATGCTCGGTTAGTTGAAAAACTGATTCAGAAAAAAAAAAACTTTTTTTTTTTTTTTTTTTACTTTTTTTAAAACAGCCTGGAAGAGTTGTGACTCTTGTTGAAGATCCTGGGGTATGGTATAATTATTCTTTTTTGTATAGTCTTTAATCATATAAAATGTTGAGATGTTTCTCAGTTTTAATAATCAATGAAATTCTATCAACAGTCATCACAGACAGTTTGAATACTAGGTCTAGAATTCATCTCTGTATTTGTTGTGTTTCTTTTCAACTGTTGGGAAAAGTTGGAATGCAGACTGAAAGGTAGACAACAAAATAAAACCAAATGGTATGTAGTCTCATTTTTTTTTAAAGATTTTATTTATTTATTTGACAGAGAGAGACACAGCGAGAGACGGAATACAAGCAGTGGGAGTGGGAGAGGGAGAAGCAGGCTTCCCGCCGAGCAGGGAGCCCGATGCGGGGCTCGATCCCAGGACCTGGAATCATGACCCGAGCTGAAGGCAGACGCTTAACGACTGAGCCATCCAGGCACCCCTCATTTTCTTTTTTTTTCATTTTTCTTTTCTTATTCAGTTTATTGACTAAGAATTAATGGAGCCAGCCCTCAGACAGCCAAACTGCTACTAAGAATCAAATGGAACCCTTAAAATTCTCCTCACATTTGCTAGGAGTCTACGATTCTCAGCAAAAATCCCAGTCAGGAATTATCACTTTCTAATTGCCTAATTTTATTAATAGCACAATAGGTTTTTAAAGAGATCTGGAGCACTAGAAAACAAATTTACCTGATAGTCCTCTGTTTTCTTAAATATTTTAAATCATTTCATTGATGTACAGATACAAACTTTTATATTTTGAAGTTAAGGATTTAACTTTGGAAAGAACTTTGATATACAAAGAATAAGCAGCTATCAACAGCAGATGATAATGGTGAAATAGTGAAATGAAATGCTTTCATAATTTGCATTAGGAAAAGCATATATAAAAATGGCTTCAGGGTGCCTGGCTAGCCCCGTTGGTACAGCATTTGACTCTTGATCTCAAGGTCCTGAGTTTAAGCCCCAAGTTGTGAGAATGGAGCCTACTTAAAAAAAAAAAAAAGTTTCAAACTGGTAACCATAACTCTTAATTAAAGTTAATATACAGCACTTCGTTTCTATAGAATGTTGAATTCACTCAAGAAGATACTTAGCAACCTAAAGTTTAGTCTTTAAAGTTAATAATAAAAGGTTGTGAATAAACTAGAGAATCTATACTACAAACTGTAAATCCTGCTTATATCACAGATATTTTATTAATACATACACACACACACACAAAACCTCTGCAGCCAAACTATACTGTTTTTACTGATACTTTGTAAACAAACTAAACAATAGAGGAAATCAGCATTTTAAAATTCTTCATTCTGAATAATTTCTTTGCACACTAGGTTACTTATCATTGTTTAAGTTTTAAAAAATTATGTCTTTTAACTAGTGGGACTGAACAAAATATCAGGTGTTTATTTCGGTCATTAAAACTAGAGTTCTAGGGACGCCTGGGTGGCTCAGTCATTAAGTGTCTGCCTTCAGCTCAGGTCATGATCCCAGGGTCCTGGGATCGAGTCCCACATTGGGCTCCTTGCTCAGTGAGGAGCCTGCTTCTCCCTCTCCCTCTACTGCTCCCCCACTTGTGCTCTCTCTCTCTGACAAATTAAAAAAAAAAATTTTTTTTTTTAATTCTAAGTTTTAAATCCATAAACATTCACTAATGGTATAGGGCAGTGGTTTCCAAACTGCTTCATGGAGTGTTATAGCCACTCTGAAGCCTACCTGAGGGGCTGTAGTGGATATAACTGCTGGGTGCTGGTTGGGAGGGCTCTGATACCCCAACCTGTTTCAGCTAGCATCACTTATCTTTTTTACATATCAGGTGTTCCCTTGTTTGCAGAAAGCGTTCTGTGTTTTAAAAGCTCTGTAAAAAAGTAATCAACTACTTAAAGCCATCGCAAATTCATTTTATTTGTTCATTTTTTCACTGCAGGAACTTTCAAATATCCTTTGTAAGTTACTCCATTCAGAATACTAAATGGCAACCTCTTTTGTTGAGCTGGTACCTCTCAGTGCACTTTAAGTAATGCAAAACTACACTGACTTTTTTTTTTTTAAGATTTTATTTATTTGACAGAGAGAGACACAGCAAGAGAGGGAACACAAGCAGGGGGAGTGGGAGAGGGAGAAGCACGCTTCCCGCCGAGCAGGGAACCAGATGCGGGCTTGATCCCAGGATCAGGACTTGAGCCAAAGGCAGACAAACTTAACTGACTGAGCCACCCAGGTGCCCCAAAACTATACTGACTTCTAGGAATATACAAGATACTTTCTTAGAGCACAATATATCTTCACCTATTTTAGCACTGTAAATACTAAATATTGTATTTTCATTTTTCAACAGGGTTGTGTTTGGGGTGTTGCTTATAGACTGCCAGTAGGAAAGGAAGAAGAAGTAAAAGCATACCTTGACTTCAGAGAAAAAGGAGGCTACAGGACCACGACAGTCATTTTTTATCCAAAAGATCCTACAACAAAACCATTCACTGTGTTGCTATACATAGGAACATGTGATAATCCTAATTATCTTGGTCCTGCACCTCTAGAAGACATTGCTGAACAAATTTTTAATGCAGCTGGTCCAAGTGGAAGAAATACAGAATATCTTTTTGAACTTGCAAATTCAATTAGGAACCTTGTGCCAGAAGATGCAGACGAGCATCTTTTCTCTTTGGAAAAATTAGTAAAGGAACGTTTAGAAGGAAAACAGAACCTCAATTGCTTATAAAGACCTAATCACTGACTTTTCCAAACAAGCAGAGCTTTTAGTCTTCAGAGAAAAGCTATAGCCTCATGCACGCTGGCAATATGATTTGGAAACATGTTTACTTGAAGGTCTTATTTATTTTTAATGTTGCAGTCAAGATACGATCAAAATGTGCAGTTTAATTTCATGTATCCTGAAACATATAAATATTTAAAATACTGGGATATAAAGAAAAAATTCAAGTTTTAATAATATAATGGTTTCCTAACTATATGATATTGAACACTTGCTCATAAGAAGTGAGTTCTTTAGAAAAATACAATGAAGGACTCAGTTCAGAGCTTGTTTTTATCAGAGTAAAAATAATTCTGTTGTTTCATATCACAAAACTATTTTGAAGTTGTAGAGAATTAAACCAAAGTCCAGTAAATATAATAAGGTAATATCTTCAATATATTCCTATACGATAATTGTGTAACCATGGTTTAAAATATATAAACTTAAAATAATGTGTAGTTAGAAATATATGGTAATTAGACAAGATTTCAACCTTCATTGTGAATTTCCTTGTTCGGGTATTAAATAAGACCCTTTCCAATGTAAGTCAAAAAGACTGGCATTTTTAACATAAAAATTTCCTTGGAATTATAATGTACTCTACCTCCCCTTTTTTGAATAAATGCATTTTACTACATGGAAAAAAACTCATTCAGCTAAAAAGGCACAAATTACATTATAGGAATCATGTCCACTAACAATGCAGTATGCCATTCAGTCACTTTGTATCAATCTTAAACTGAAACTTAAAGAGAGATGGCCTTTCTGATATTACAAATTAACAGAAACATACATATAATGAAAGTCTGGTGTTTGAAATGACCTTTAGAATTGTAGTTTTTTTTTTAAACTAATAAGGTGGCATTACCTAATCATTTGCTACACAGGCTTTTTTTTCCTTCTTATATCTTGTCACCAAAACAAAGGTATCCACTTAGTACTGTTGATGATGCTACTCAAATAGGAAAGTTACATGTGCATTATTAACTCATGTAGAACTGATCTTAATTCTAATCAAGATAATCTGTGTTATAGGTTCCTTCTTTCTCAATAGGACAGTCTCTCTAAAATCTTTTAACATAAAAAGAATTTCAGAGTCCAGAGTGCCCATTACACTATGGAACCCACTTTAACATAAGAATTTCAGTGTCACATTAAATTTATGAAACTTAATAAAAACTCTTCAAACCCCAGCATAACTAGTATTAATACAGAAAATTTTCACATTAAACAAAGTCATCCTACACAGTAGGAAAAGTAGTCCTTTCCATATTTTTCTTATTAACACCTAACTTGGTAATTTCCTCGGCTATATAACTATTTTAAATGATTTCCCAACATTTTCAATATTAGTTTTCCAGAAGGCATTTCACTTGTCCTGTAAAACAAGAAAAGGAGTTAACATTCATTAATGAGTATCTCATAAAGATATGCTAGGCACTTTACACATGGAAGCATTTTCCGGGTAACTTCTCTGAGCTTATTTCCATAGTACCTTGCACAGTTACACACATATGTTAAGTAGCAGAAATCCAGGTCTCTCTCACTCTAAAACACAAGACCTTTCTACAGTATATTTAAAAACCCACCTGAACTTCACCATCTTCACCATCCACCATCTTTTTTTCAGGAGGTAAACAAAACTAATTGTTTTGTATAATGAAATAGTATGTAGCTTGTTACATAAGGATGTTAGAGTTAATTTTGATAGATGTATATCAATTCCCACAAATATAATGCACCAATCCAAGATTCACATTCTATAGCGCAGAATCATGTAGGTGAATTCATAAATACAGCCTTTCATTTTACAAACAAACCTAAGTCCAAAGGAGTTTGGGACGCCCCAAAGTGATTCTTCTACCATTTAATATATAATTGTTACAGAATATAAAGGGCAAGAGATAACTTTGGGATCCCCATTTATATGTCTTTCTAGGCTTTCAGTTACAAGTCAGACTAGAAAATATGTGACATATTACATATGGTGTACCATAAACATTTATAAGGAGGGCATATTCCAAAGAGCCCAGAAACGGGGATATTTATATTCACTGGGATGGGGAGAAACAGAGCTAAAATGGAGAAGGTTAAACAGTACTTTAATTATTAGAGAGAAGCTAGGGTTTGAAGCCTCCCAGCTAGAAGGAATCATAACAGGTAGCAAGTTACCTAGAGCCTAACTTATTTTTGTTCACAAAACTGTCTCTCTTTACAGTCCTTGGATCTCACTTTGAAAGCATTTTCTCTCCTTCCTCCCTAATCACACACAAAACTCAAGACTCATTCCTCAGAGTACAACTACTAGTTCAGTTTCAAGTTTTAGGAATTTGGAAAAAGTATGAGTGTAAACCCTGTATTGAGAAAAGAAACTTTTAATATAAATCTCTAATGGAGTGGATTTTTTTAAAGTAGGTCTTTACACTCCTACTGCAGGCCACTATTAACGTTTCCCTTTCCCACTCCCAGGAAAACATAGTCACTCTTTGATCTACCATGAACAGTAAGTACCATCTAGATAGCACCTCCATAGATAAAAGGCTACCAGTTAGGGAAACAAAGGTTTGTGATGTCAACTCCAAATATCTGAAAGTATGAATGTGACCCATTTCTTTAAGACGGACTTTAAAAATTTAGCCACTGTCTACAGGATATGCATTTCATCTTAAAAAGGAATTTTTTTTCATTTTCTACTAATAAAATACCTGAATTGTGTATTATTTTACTTCTTGAAGGTACTCCTTTAATATTAATATATGTAAAGCATTATGCAATACCTGATGTAATAATATTACCTAGTATTACTTTACATTATATATCCAGAGTATATGGGTTTAGCATCTCTTTGAGATTCATAATGATTACAATCATGCCTATAATTTAAGAACCACATTTGGTCTATTAGAAATTTTTCAAACATTTTATAGTCAACATTTCGTTCCATTATATTAGATTTCTCTTTTCCATGGATACATAGCTTTTAAATCATAACTTTGGAACAGTTGTGAATATCAATGCACCATACTCCTATAATTTACCATCCCTGATTCTTTCAAAGTCAGTCAAATGATGGATGCACTTAAAATTCCCTCTCATCACATCATGTTAAAATCTACATATCAAATATTCCAATTATGCTTATCTTTTCTCACCAAAGATACTGTGACTATATTTTCTATGTATTTATTCAGCTCTCAACAATCTATTTTTATGCATTTCTAAAGCCTTAAAATAAATTCACCCTAAGCATATATTAGAAACTCAAAGACTAGTGGGATGATTTTTTTTAACTCTGTGGCTACTTTTCAAAGAATTTTAACTTCTCAAGCAACAACTACTAAAATTATTCTTCTGTATGTCAAGATTATATGATGAAAATAAGCTTTATTGAATTTCAGGGGTTTTTTTCATTCTTCTTAAGGTTCATTTTCCCTTTCTCTAACATATATTCAGCACTAATCTCTTGGTGGTTTCATTTAATTGTACTAAAACTTCTTGTCTTTATAAAAAGTTTGACAACATATATACATACATTCTGTAACTGGAAAAACCACCACTTACCCCTAGAATTTCTTTTATTCTTCCAACTTTACTATCCTTCACAGAATTTTTTAACTACAGTGTTCTACTTCTCTATCAACTCCTCGTAATGCCCTTCCAATCTACCTTTGCTCTTGCTGTACTCACGGAATCAGTGTAGTCTCTGGTCTCCAATGACACTTTCCCTGATTTAACCCAAAGATCTCGGTTTCATCCTTTACAATTCTGATGCACCAGACACTAGTAAGCAAACATCTCATTTCACTGAAGCCAAAAAAGCAGAATATTTCACTGTATTTACATCTTAGATTTTTTATCAAATACACAAACTCACCAAGTCCTAGGTTTCAATTACCATCTTCATTGAGAAAACTTCCAATCTTTCTCAAATTCTTTATGACTCTATGTTTTATATGTAAGGTATCTCCAATTGAGCTACACAAGCACCTGAAATTTAGCATACTAAAAACAGAATTCATCTCTTTCCCCAAGGAGAAAAATTTTGTCCCACATTACCTCCCTACACAACACACATTAAATGTTGAACAATTGTTAGAACAGAAAATACAACAAACAGGTTTAAGATACTCATCAATTTACAAGCTTTTAGAGAAAATGAATATTTTCCCAATATACACAAAATTTTAAATTTTATTTTACTAAAAACTTTATATAACATTTCTTAATAACAAGTCAAAGAAAATTTAGCAGGAAAGCACTGGAGACTATCTGTGATGTGGCTTGAAATATTAAGAGACCTATCCTTCAAGTACGAGCTAGAAGATTTCTCAGTTAAAATGGGAACCTTATGATATAGCAAGAGCCAGAGTTTCTTACATCTTCTCCTTACCTCCAATCTCTTTTCTTCTTTCTAATACATTCTCTACTCTGCAATGAGAATTATGTTTCTAAAATATCGAACTAATCTGGTCAATAATCAAAAATGCCTCCCACAGCATACTAAACAAATTTCAAATTCTTTAATCTGGTATTCAACTTTTATAATATGGTGTCAGCATATTTGTCACATTTCACTTCCTACTAATGTACCCCACCCCATGCTCCAGTCACCCCATCCTCCTCATCAAGACCCAGCAAAAATGAGGGACTTGTGATAATGTGCCAAGCAGTAACTATGCACTAAGACTACCAAGATAAAAAGAGTACATTTGGTGGAAAGACATACAACCAAGCAAATCAATGTTACTTAGCATAAAGGCTGTGACAAAAAAATACAAGCAGGATACAGAACAGCAAATTATTAATTCAAACTAGTAAGATCAGAGAAAGCCTCATGGAAAAAAATAAATAGTTGCTCATGGATCAAAGAATAATAATTAACCTTATGTAGCAAATACTATATATACCAAAATCTATTCTGTTGATACATATATTAATCCCCATTTTCTTAGATGATAAAAATGAGACACAAAACGAGTTTAAGTTAAACATAATAACTATGATTTATTGAATACTTACAATATACCAAGCACTATGCTAAACACGAAAAAGGATCAAAATGGAATTAAGGCTCTTAATTGAAAAAAAAAATTGTGAGAAAAGGCAGCTTTCTCATTTTGTACCTCCACTGGTAAGTTTTAACCTCAATGAGATTCTTTCCTGAACCAGGAAAAATTAAAGGGACAAAAAAGTATGATAAAAGAAAAAGGATTCATTTAATTACCCATACCCTACAGTCATAATTTTTTAAATTTCAACAAAAGTATCCTTTGCCCCATTTTCTCAATAGCATTAACTGATTTGTTCAACAAATATCTATGAATTATCTACTCTGTATAAGACAAACTAAGGACAATCGTTTTCCTCCACTCTCTACCAAAATTCCACTAAAATGCATTCATCCATTCTAGAAGAGAGAAAACAGATGGGATTATTTTGGGATTAGGCAGTGCAGAAAAAACTGCAGTCTAAAACAAATATGAACAGCCCCACAAGAAAGCTACACCCACAGAGAAGACACTCCTGCCAGCAGAGCCTGGAGAAGTACCAAACCTGGAAATAACAAGAAGAGAAAGCTGGAGGGGTCTGTAGGATTCAAAATAGGAAGATTTAAAATAATAAATAAATAAACAAATAAATAAATAAAATTAGGATGATTAAAAGATGTGCATGGAACAGCCAACCTAAGCCTCTTACCCCATTCCTTTACACATAGAAAGTCTATCAGCAACAATATCGGTTTCTAGCTAAAACATGTTTGTTTTTCTTAATTTAACAATCTACCCTGAAAGCATAGAGCATCTTCATACTCCCTAACAAAACCTTCCTTATTTGGACATAGGCTGGAGGGATAGGAGGGCGCAGTTCTTTTCCTACATTTCATCCATGGACCCTAAAGTGAGGCCCAACAATTGGTACCATGCTCAAGAATCACTAATTTCTTTTTTTTTTTTTTAAGGAAGAGCAAAAGCACAAGAAAAAAGGATGAAAATTAACAGCTGACCTGAAGGAAACACAGCTATTTCTGGGAACGGAAGATAAATGTTCAAAATTTATAAGTGCTATCCTAAAAGAAATTCATGAAGGCACTGCATCCATTAAAAAAAGGGCACCTTCAGGGGTGCCTGGGTGGCTCAGTCAGTTAAACGTCTGACTTGGTTTCCACCCAGGTCATGATCGCAGGGTCTTGGGATTGAGCCCGGCTTCAGGCTCTGCACTCAACAGGGAGTCCGACTGAGATTCTCTCTCTCTCCCCCTGCCTCTCCTCCCACTCATACACATACACACGCTCTCTCTCTAAAATAAATAAATCTTTAAAAAAAAAAAAAGAGCAACTGCAGTACACCTGAAACAAATATAACCATATGTTAACTACACTGGAATTGATTGATCCTCCACATTACTTAATTTTTTTTTCTTTTTGTCCTTTTTCTCAGTTTGGAAGAATCTCTCTAAATGGAATATCAAGTAGGACAGAGAAAATGGAGAGAGAAATAATAGAAGAAAATCTCCCAGAAGTGAACAAACAGAACTCATGGACTGCCATGAAGGATACATGAGAAAGTATCCACACCTAGAAACACTCTCATAAAATCATAAAACCAATGATAAAGAAAAAAAGTCTAATAAAATCTTCCAGATAAAAAAGCATATCACTTTGGAAAAAAGAGAACCAGACTGGCATTAGGCTTCTCATCAGATAAACTCTATAGAGGCTAGGAGGCAAAAGGACAATGTCTTCAAAGTCTTGAGCAAAACAAAATGATTTTGAACTATGAATTACATTCCCAAACAATTTAAATGAGAAGGCACTATAAGTGCATTTTCAGATATGAGGCCTGTGAAAATTAAATTACCTGCTTTATATCCTTTCTGGAAATATTATTTGAAATTAGTTATACTCTAACGACGTGGAGAAAAAATCTGAGATAAAGGAGGACATGGAATAACACAAAACAGTAGTCTTGACCCAGAAGAGTGATACAAAGAAACCCCAGAATATAGATATGCTACAGACTTGGAAAGCAACTAGTATATATTAGAAGATGTTTGAGAGTTCAATGTATCTTCAAGAACAAAATTAATTCATTTTAGCAAACAGAGCAGAATTATTAGGAAACTAATAGGACACCTTAAGTGGCAGAGGAGTAATACACTTACACTACCTTCTCTGCAGTCTCAATTACAACTCCGGGCTTTAAAGTGAATAGTACTTGCATAATTAGAATATTTAAACAGTTTATAGGTTTTCAATATTTAAGAATCAACCTATAAACAGAGCACAGAAGACCAGAATAAAATCACAGAATGTAGATATTATAAACATGTGATAATAGTAGATTGCAGAAGTAGTGAGAATGATAATAAAAGCTAACACATATTACATACTTAATATATATGAGGCATTACGCAAAAAAAAAAAAAAGGCTTACATGTAATAATTCATTGATAACAAAACGACAGCATTGAGTGGTGGCCAAAAGAATGGGTTCAGGAGCCAGACTGCTTGTAGTCTGACATCCAGTTCCACTGTTTACCAGGGTGATGGCCTTTGGCAATTTGCCATAGTTCATTAATATATTTATCTCATTTTATGACTTCTGAAATTGAGAGGAGTCTCACACTCGCTGGCATGTCATAAGTTTAACTGACAGCAGTTACTTTCTTTCTTAGTAGTACTACAAAATAACAGTGAGCCTTAAAATAGATGGCAAAGGGGGATTGTTGCAGTTTAAAAGAGACTTTAAGACAACAATCGAATGCAAGGCATGAACTTTGAACACTGAAAGGGAAAAAAGGAAAATAAATTGTAAAAATTGAAATCATTGACATTTTTCCAAGATGCAATAGTAGTATACATCTTAGGTTATACAAGAGTCTCCTTTTCTTGGGGTGCCTGGGTGGCTCAGTCGTTAAGTGTCTGCCTTCAGCTCAGGTCATGATCCCAGGGTCCTGCTCAGCAGGAAGTCTGCTTCTCCCTCTCCCACTCCCCCTGCTTGTGTTCCCTCTCTTGCTGCGTCTCTCTCTGTCAAATAAATAAATAAAATCTTTAAAATAAAATAAAACACTATCTTCTTTAAAAAAAAAAAAAAGTCTCCTTTCCTTAGTCACTTTTTTCAATGTCCAGGCCAGTGGTCTTGTACAAGTTGCCACACTTGGGATTTGATTTTTTTCTTAGGTTTGGCAAGAATACAACATATGTATTGTTGTACACCAGAGAAACACATACAAGATTGACATGTGCACCTGTGTATTTGCTGGCATTCTGTCACCTGTGTTTGTGTTATATTTTAACCAAAAGAATGTCTGAAGGCCAAAAGCTTTTCCTTTATTTTTCCCAAAATGTGCATCCCAGTTCTCTTATGTCTTCTTTCTTACTACTGCAGAGTAAATTATATTCAAAGGAGGATCTGGAGGGGAAAAAATCAGTACTGGAAATGAAGAGAAAAGGACAATTATGTTCTTAGGCAGCCTCTGGAGTAATTAGTGCTACACAACCTCAGAGTGCATACCAGCTGTTCAGCTGAGCTTTGTTTTTACTGGTTTTGCCTTTTCTATGTCTAAATGAGAAACAATAAAGAGATTTTGGGTAACTTTTAACTTAAAGCCCAACTGTTTGGTTCTCATTTGTGACTCATAAAAATTTCAACTGAAAAAAAATTTTTTAGTTTTATTCAGGCATATTTTATAGTGTGGCATAAATATATTAACTTTATGTGTGTGTGAATTATATTAGAATATTGTATTAACTTGTGTCTCAGTTTCCTCATCAGTAAAATGGGGAAAACAAAAAACCTACCTTTTGGTTATTAGGAGGGCTAAATCAATTAAATAAGTTTGTTATCTATTAAGTGCTTAAAAGAGTGCCTGGACACAACATCTGGTACATGAATAGAATAAAGAAAGTGAATCATCATTAGTTCTTACATCTTACCATTTGTTATTTTCTCCATTTGAAGGATAAGAAAACTGAGCTCGAAAGAGGTTAAGTAACATTCCCAACATCAGACATGTGGTTAGATGGTAGAGCTGGGATCAGAATCTAACTGGCCTAACTCCTAAGCCTCTGCTCCTAACCACCTCGCTGTTCAGTTGCATAGTTTGTATATAATTATTTATTCAGCCATAGCCTTATTGTTGAAAAATCAGATAGCCAAAAGTTTTTTTCACCACTACAGATAATGACACAATGAATATCTTTGTACCTACGTTCTATTGTATCAGGGCAAATCCAAAAAGTAAAATCACTAGGCCAAAGGTTTACACATTTTTAATTTTAACAGAAATTACTAATTTTAACACATTTATTAAAGCAGGTCTATCTTTCCCTTTTACAGTATCTGGATTTCCTATCTTACTAAAAAATGTCATCTCTATTCCAGTTATACAAATATTCTCCTCATCTCTTCATATAGATATATATATTTAACTCATTTACAATTTAGTTTTTGTGTATTTTATGAAAAGGGGATCTAGTTGGTTTACTTATAAATGGATGCAAATTATACTAGCAGCATTTATTAATTAAAACATCCTTTTCCCTCCAGGGTGAAATGTCACCCTTGGCACATTTTAAACTCCTTTGTCATTCCCAAACTCCCTGCCTGTATTCAAACCAAATTACTTTTGATCTCAATAAGTCTTGGGCTCATGTTTTCTTCATCCACTTAAAACAGGCCTTTCCCAGCTCTGTAAATCCAAATCCTACCATCTGTTAAGGTCCAATACAAATGCCAGGACTACTTCAGTGTTTCTACCCTTCCTTCCTCTCATCCCTTGCTAGAGGTAATCACCCCCTCCTTTGAATGTCCACAATACTTTATCTGTACAGTACTTCTCTAACAATACCTCTCACTTTTAATATAATTAGTTACATACAAGTCCTACCTCCCTTTCTAGGTGGTAACATTTTGATGGACTTGATCTATATCTGTATCATTTTTATAGCACACTTAGTACTTAGGACAGTGCCTCCAAACCATATTTGTTAGTTGAATAACTGCACAACCTTGTTGATCCCTCCCCAGGATCTGTAGGTCTGCAACTAAGGAAAATTGCTGCATTAAGACTAACTCCCTTATATGCAGAAAAGGGTAGCTTTGCCAAATAAAGGGGAATTTTTCCGTAATCGATGAATCAGAAAGTTAAAATAACTGAAATTTAAACTCGCATATACTGTACCACGTTTACATGAGAAAAAGTAAAAGACTATTAAATGAAGTAGTGTTGACTATTTTTTCAAAATAACAACTTCTAGGCTATGATGTGTTTAGTACAGATTCAGAACAATCTTCTACATATTTACATCCAAATCTTCTATGATGATAACCAATGTGCATAATAATGAAATTAGTGCAAGGTAAGATTAAATGCCTTATGAATCATCAAAGATACAATACAAACAGAACCATCTGTATTATAAGCAAAGTAGGTATTCACTATATTGCCAATTTCTTGGAGTGCTAGAAAGGACCTTTCTAGCCCCTAAATATCTTCTCAATCAGTGAGCTATCACCTAAAAATTTATCATGAATATTGACAGTTTTCATTTAAGAGTCTAAACCAGTGGTTCTCAAGCATGGGCCGTTTTGCTTGCCAAGGGACATTTGGCAGTATCTGCAGACATTTTTGGTTGTCACTACTGAGCAGGGGAGGGATTTCTACTAGCATTTAGTGGACCACATGCCAGGGATACTACTAAACATCATACAGTGCCCAACACAGCCCCACACAACATAGGATCATCTGGCCCAAATGTCAATAGTGCCGAGGCTGAGAAACTCTGGTCTACACTCTGCTAAAACGCAAAAGCACATTGTTTTCAATTTAATGTGTAACTTGGCAAGCCCTCCACTTCAATCCAATCCAATCAAGCCTTTTTTCCTTTTACTCGTCCTCCACAATGCCAAATCCAGGGGTTACTAACTTATCCTCAACTTACGTAACTCCTCAGCAGCATTGATTTCACTCAGCTAGTTGGTTACTCCCTCCTTAAAACACTTGTTTCTCTGGACTTTCTTTTTATCTCAGCTCCCTGATTTTCTTTCCGCTTTAATGGGCACACCTGCCAGGCCACTTTGTTATCTCTTCAATGCTGTTCAGTATTTAATATTGCAATGACCCTTTTCTTCCCTTTGTTATCCTCATTTGTTTTCCAGAGATGATCTCAGCCAGAACCACGGCTTTAACCTCCACGGTAACCTTTAACATACTCTCTGTATTTAGCAGTGTTTATTAATGCTGATAACAATGATATTTATTTATAACTCCAGTCCTGACCTCCCCACTGAGCTTCAGACTTATTTAGCCAACTTGTTAGCTCCACTCGGATGTCAGTCTCTATAACTTAACATGTCCAAAACAGAACTCTTGATGCATAAATTATTATTATTGTAATCAAAACACATACTCGGTAAAATGTTAACAACTGAGGAATCTGGGTTCAAGTCTTACAACTTTTATGTAAATCTGAAATTATTTCAAAATAAAAAGTGAAACAAACAAAAACACATGGTTCCCAACAGTCCACATTCTGTTCTTCCCTCTTTCTATAAACTGCACCACCAGTTCCTCATAAAAAATATCTAGATATCATCATTAATTCATCTTTGCCACATCTAATCCACCAGCAAGTTCAAGATGCTCTACTGAAAAATGTATTCCAAATCAGGCCACTTCTCTCCATTCTCCATTGTTACCAGCTTCCTAACTGGTTTCCCTGTTGCCACCCTTGCCTCCTATATTAGTTTCCTATGGCTGCCAAAACAAATTACTACAAACCAGGTAGCTTAAAACAACAGAAACGTATTGTTTCACAGTTCTAGGGTTTAAGTCTGAAATCAAGGTGTCAGCAGGGCAATGATCTCTCTGAAATCCCTAGGGGAGGATCCTTACTTCCTAACTTGCGGTGGTTGCTGGCAATCTTCAGTGTTCCCTAGCTTGCAGATGCATACTCCAATCTCTCCTTCCATCTTCACATAGTAGCCTCTCTGTATGTCTTGTCTGTGTTCAAATTTCCCTCTTTTTTATAAAGACACGAGTCAGCAGATTAGGACCCACCCTAATTCAACATGACTTCATCTTAACTTGATTACATCTGCAAAGACCCTATTTCCAAATAAATTCATACTCACGAGGTTCCAGGGGTTAGGACTTCAACATATCCTTTAGGGGAACACAATTCAGCCCATAACATGCCCTATAATCAATTTTCCACACAAGAGCCATAATGATCTTCACGAATGTGCATCAGGCCCTATCACTCTCCTTCCTATCACCCTCCTGTGTCGTCCACTTCCTGCCTCTCGAACATCATCTCTTACACTCTAGCCACACGGGCCTTCCTTCTGTCTGTCCAACACACCACTCATCCCTGCCTCAGGACCTCTGCCTGGAATTTTGGTGTGACTTCTTCCTCATCATTTCAAGTCACCACTCAAGTGTGACTTCCTCACAGAAGTCTACTCTGATCACCTACCTAAGCAGCACATCCCAGAGGTATTCTCTTTCATATAACCTGAGTTTCTAAGCAGCATTTGCCAGTACCAGAAAGTATCTTATTTATTTGTTATTTAAGTAACCCCCCCTTATTTGAACATAAGCTCTACTGAGCCAGATTCCATTGTTATAGCCCCAGAGACTAAACCAGCGCCTTACAAGTATTTTTCATTTTTATTTACTCAAATATGTCTTTTTCTTTGATGATACAAGGATCTCCTATATTACTCACAAAGATTAATTATACTCCTAAATAAATTTTCTCGTATTTTTTTTCTTTTTTGTGTGTGATTCAGTTAAATCTTTAATCCATTTGGAATTAATCTTTGTATACTTGAGAAACAGGGGTCACGTCCGATGATTCCAATGCAAAAAGTCTGCAATAACTCTGACCTACTGGATAAAGCTCAAACACTTCTGCAGAATGCAACCTTCCCTGAACTGACTGCCTCTGTCCTTCCATCGTACCAATCTCCTGCTGATGATTCCATCCTGTCCTGTCCTCTGACTATACCAAAAAGTCCTAATGGATCATCAAGAAGAACTATGCTTCAAATGCACTTCTCCATCTGCCTGAACTTCTATGAATCTTTAAAACCCCAGTTCTAATGTCACCTCTCTTGGAAAGCCTTTCCTGTTGAACCCTAGAGTTCCTCACTTCCTTTTTTATACCTCCACTTTTACATCCCTCTACTCTGTAATATACAGTACCTGCTTCACAAATATATAAAGTATTTAGACTAGTGTCTAGCACACAATAAATGCTAAGTAAATGTTAACCACTATTTTATTACCACAATAGGTTGCAATTATTTGTGTAATCTCCCTTGCTAGACCAAGAGGGACAGAGGGCAGAGACACATTTATTTGCCATTTTACCAAACCCACTGGTCTGGCACATATTAAGCACTAAAAAGTACTAAACAAATTAGTAAACAACATCTCAATGCTGGACCAAAGTAATTTTCTTTGAAACTGTGGATTCCTTATATGAAAGAAAGAGAGAAAGAGAGAGAGAGAGAGAAAGAGATAAAGAGAGAGAGAAAGAGAGAAAGAGAGAAAGAAAGAAAGACAGACAGACAGACTTTTAAGATGAAAAATAAGCCTGCCCTTCCTGCTTTTTGATTTGGTTCAAATTCGAGGAGTTAGGGGAGAGCCCAGCTTTACCCACATCCAGAAAGACAATTCTAGATGCTCTATGACTACCACTGTATAATCCATTATACTGGAAATGAAAACAATGGCATTTTTAAAAGAGACAGGGGAATTTAAAACTTTTTGTCTTATTTTGAACGCAGTCAGACGTGTCTTAACCTCAGGTGAATTCATAACCTCACAGTCGCCTGGCCCCGAACCTCACATACCAGTTTCTCTGATAGAACAACCCGATAATGTCAACTCTGGGATGGAGAAGCCGCCCGAGTGGAAACGCAGGGGCTGCCCTCTCCAAGAGGAGTCTCGGTCCATACCAACCTCGGAGAATCACAGCATTCTTACCCTGGGGTACGACTGGATTCCTCAGCTCGGGTATCCCCTAAGCTAGCGTTGCAGAGAATGAGCAAACCGCCCTGCGTTAGTCAGTAGCTGCAAGGAACTGAGATGACCACAACCCACAGGAGAAGAGGCGGAGAGAAGCTTCAAGCGGGAAAAATGAAGTGTACAGATGCTACGTGCGGAGAAAAGGAGAAAGAAAAGCAGCTGGAGGGTAGCTAAGTCAGAAACACCGCCACTTCTCACTTATCGCCACCTCGAATTTTGGCATCTAATGACTACACCCGCCGAGTTCACGCTCTTCTTCCCGCTCCATTACGGGCCGAGCCACCGCCCACCCGCTGGAAAGCAGCGCGGGTGGTAGGAGCGAGCGGCCGCCGCCTCCCGTACTCACCGGTTCTCGGCGCCGTCACTTCTGCGCGGAAAGGCCTGGTCTGAGGCCAGGTCTTCGGAGTCAGCTCCCGGAAGGCCGCGACGTTCGATTTCTCCACTCCCCGCACCGCGAGACCCCCCACCGGCGTCCCGGCTTCCGTAGGCGGACGGCTTGGCGGCCCCGGATGTTGATATGCCACCTGCCCCGGAAACAGTGGCGGGAGTCCCAAGGGGGCGGAGGTGGCGTTGCCCCGCTCTCCGGAAGGAGACGTGGCGGCGGTTGGGCCCCGGGCTGCTTGGGTGCTTAGTAGTCCCGCCGCCTCCTCCTCCTCCTCCCCCTCCTCTCCTCTATGGGCAGAGGAGGTTGTGGCGGTGGCTGGAGAAATCGGCAGCGGAGGATGGAGGAAGGAGGAGGCGGCGCGCGTAGTCTGGTCCCAGGCGGGCCGGTGTTATTGGTCCTCTGCGGCCTCCTAGAGGCGTCCGGCGGCGGCCGAGCGCTCCCCCAGCTCAGCGATGACATCCCTTTCCGAGTCAACTGGCCCGGCACCGAGTTCTCTCTGGTCAGTGCCCTCGCGAATCCTGTAGCCATCTCTCTCCCTCCTAGCACTAGGGTTTGGCCCCTTCCCTCGGTACCTGCGCTTTTCTCTTCCAGAACCACCTCGGCAGGCGAATGCCTCCTTTTCTTAATGCAAAGGTTCATTTACCTCGCACTCATTCATTCATACAGCAAGTGTTTAGCGAACACGTTAGATCCAGCGGTCGCCTGCTCTCCGCCTTTTAAATCTGTCTCGTTAGACATTGCTTACCAACACTCCCACCCCGTGGAAGAAGCTTTCTTAGAATCACGTCAGGCACAGGTATTTATCTTCTCTTTAGAGAGTCAGCTGCAGTTCTTCCTCCACCAGCCGCCTTCTCTCCTTCAGTATTACCACCCTACCCACACAACCGGTTGTATTGCAGATAGGAGTTCCCTCTCGCATACTAGTCACTTCTGTCTTGTATACACACACGTGTCTTTGTACATACTCACAGCTCTTTCTCCTTCAGAATTGTTTCCGAGAGGGCTATTTGGCCTTTGAGATATTAATGACATTCTGTTCAGAATAACCTTTAGGGTGCTGATGTATTACGACTGTTATTTAAAACCCCAGAACATGAGATTCTGTGATCAGTTTTCCTAGAGTGATGAACATTTCTATAACTTCACATTAATGAAAATTTGCGATCCTTCTGTCTTTAGGAAGTACTCTGCTGAAAAGTCTTCCTACCATTGTAGGCCAATAAAAAACTGTGCACTTAAGATGCTTACCGTGTAGTAGTTAATTTATTTATTTCTTTCAAACTGAAGTCTTGGAAAATACAAAAGCTTTTTCAAAATTCTTATTCCAGTTACCTGTAGTCATTCCATTTGGGATGACTTTTGTTCTATTACCGTATTGTTCTATTACTACTTCATTGAAACAAGAATAAGTGATAGCATGATGTCAAAGCAAGATTTACCAGGACAACAGATGTTATGGTTACCACAACAGCTTTCTATTTACAAATGTTAGTTTTTGCAAATATTTCACACTTGTTTATTTCTCTACTCCTCTTCTTTTCAGTTCTCCTATTCTGGTAGTTCAGTGGTACTCAACATTATCTAAGTAAATATTTCTCTGAGAAGCCAGGTTTATCTTTGTATTAATACCATGAAATATTGTTATATTAAAATACTTAGAGGGCACCTGGGTGGCTCAGTCGGTTAAGCATCTTCTTCGGCTGGGGTCATGATCCCAGGATCCTGGGATCAAGTCCCAAGTCGGGCTCCCTGCTTAGTGGGCAGTCTGCTTCTCCCTCTCCCTCTGCCCTTCCTCACTGCTTGTGCTCTCTCTCTCTCTCAAATAAATAAATAAAATCTTTTAAAAAAATAAAATACTTATATAAAAGTTTGTTATAAGGGAGATATAACTTTAGCAGTCCTGAAGTGAGAATAATTTAGTCCAACCTCTGTTATCGTTTCAAAAGACCACACAGAATAAACATGAGAAGTGTTACAGAATGTTGTCATTAAAGTATTTTACTCTTGCACCTGTCAGGGTTGGTTTTTTTTTTTTTTTTTGAGATTTTATTTATTTGAGAAAGAGGCAGAGAGAGCACAAGCAGGGGGAGGGGCAGACAGAGAGGCAGAGGGACAAGCAGACTCCCAGCTGAGCAGGAAGCCCAACTTGGGGCTCTATTCCAGGACCCCAAGATCTTGACCTGAGCTTAAGTCAGACACTTAACTGACTGAGCCACCCAGGCGCCCTGTTGTTGTTTTTTTTGGGGGGGGGGGTTAATTTAAAAATTGCATGCTGATATGCAGCCCTGAAAACTTCCTGACTTACAAGTGGATAACTAAAACTGGCCTTTCTAGAGGTTACTACCAGATTGTTATTCTGTTTTCTTTCTGGCACTGGTGTTTGCTAGCTAAAAAATGGTTATGGAAGATCTGTCTTAAATGTATCCCCTACCAACCTTTCACATATCTCTCAATTTTATTTTGAATTTTAATTTTTAATTCTCTTTGGCAATGTAACATAATCTAAGATGGGCACATCTGAAGTTTTTCTGAAGTTTTTTTTTCTTTTTTTTTTTTTTAAGTTGTTTTGAGGGATGCTAGGGTGGCTCAGTCAGTTAAGTGTCCTCCTTCAGCTCAGGTCATGATCCCAGGGCCTGGGATTGAGTTCCTCATCCACATCGAGGTCCCTGCTTGTGCCCCCCTCCTTTCTCTCTGACAAATAAATAAATAAAACCTTTAAAAAAAATTTTTTTTAAGTTATTTTGAGGAAAATCTAGAGACCTTTTTCTGTGATTTGGCAAAAGGTCTGTGGCCCTAATGCAAAAATAAACTGTAGGAGTCTTTATCATTGGCCTTTTGGTTTTGTTTTAGTACTTTTTAATCTTCAGCCTTCCCCTCCCTACTTTATGTAATTGACACTACAGCCCTCCTCACCTCGCACTGTCATTTTCTTTTATGGGCCAGTTGGTGGGACAAATATAACTAAGCAGCTGTATGAACTGGGATAAGGGCCTTTATCTCTCTGCTATCTGAAATTGGGAGAGACTAGATTGGAAGATGTGAATTTTTTTTAGCTTTAAAATTCTTCTGTGCTTTAAATCATCTCCCCATTCAGATATATCAAAACAATATATAATCTTTATAATCTTGCTTTCAAATTTACTTAGAAAAGTTATTAAGCACCAAAACGGTATATATTTTTTAATGTTTATGTTAACTAATTAATGACTGTGATAGTGTTTGTTTACTGGTTTTTAGCATTCAATTTTTTTGTGTGTATATATTTTTCTTCTGAAATACCATCTCTCTGTCATTAAACTGTTCAACTATTCATTACTTCACAGAGTTCACAGATTTCACCAAAGTAAAACCACAGAATAAGTCCAATTTTCTCTTTACTTTTCTTGGAAATGTGTTCCCACTCAAAAACTTCCCGTAGGGGTACCTGGGTGGCTCAGTCAATTAAGCCTCCGACTCGATCTCAGCTCAGGTCTTGATCTCAGGGTCATGAGTTCAGGCCCTGCGTTGGGCTCTGAGCCTACTTTAAAAACAAAATAAAACAAAACAAAAACGTACCCCAAACACTGTGCTTGGGAAGAATGGTAACCAACTCCATAGTTCCAAGCATGTTTGTTTGGTTTTTTTCTAAGCATGTTTATATATGATGGGAAGTTGTACCACTGAGTTTATTTTACAGCTTCTCTCTTTTGTCTCTCATCCTCTATCTTAATTCTTCCAGACTCTTGTCAAACATTAGGAATTTCTCCCCTGCCAACATATTTTTTAAGTTGCTTAACCTTAAAGTACCATACCCCCATGGATTAGTTTCATTTTATTAATATCTGACTTTAATCAAATCACTAATAGCACCTCTTACACTGAAAATACATTAAGGTATTATATGGAACTTTTTTACACTATCTGCAATTCTGTATATTCAGAATTTATTATATTTCGTTTTCCTAAAGAACTGTTTTACTAAATCAAAAGGAAACATTTTTAGTACCAGATCAAAAAAGTTTTTTAACTTAGAAAATCAAAAAGGTTAACTTTTTCCCAGTAATTTCTGTTATGAAGAAGAGGATAAAGTTTGTTAAAATTTTTAGTTTGTGCTCCCAATAAGTGACCCACTATTCCAGCAGTTTTCAAATAGAGGAATTGCTACTTGATCTGTTTTATTGAAGAGGAAAGCAACCCTTCCAAAACTAATGAAAGACAAATCTTTGCATCTTCAAACAAGTGATAGCTTTTATTTCTTGTTACCCCTTACCTAGACCTAAAAACAGTAGACAGAGTATAGTCAGGGCACAGGGGTGCAAAAGCACCTAGGTCTGGGGATTCCAAACAGACGAGGTTCAGCCACTCACAGCTGACAAAATCCAAACTCAGAGAAATGAATGGTGGTGACACGAGAAAGGTTTTAATTTCCGTGAGGCCAGCAGACTGGCCTGAATTTCAGTGAGACCCAGAACACAGCAGACTGGCACCTCAAAAACTGTCTCCAAAGTGCTGAAAATACTTCCAGATTTATGTATGAAAAATATGGGCAAAGGTGGCGTGGGTATGTTCAGGGAGGCACTGAAGGTCAAATCAAACCTTGTCATGGAGTCGGTCATGGGGAGGCATCTTGCTGGTTCAGGCAGTCCTTTTTACTTGAGGGAGTAGTTTTGTTTTCCCTCAGGGGATGCTTTGCCCCTTGGATCTTCCAGTCTGAGCCGAGAGACAAGCTGGAAGGAGGAACCCAACTAGAAAGTTTGAGGTCAAAATGGAGGTAGCCAAAGTCCTTTTCCAGGAGGAATGACTTTCTTATATAAACATAAAGCCCTAACAGTGATTTTTATTACAAAGAAAGGATTGTCTTCCTTTCTTTGCTGTGGTTCCAAGCAAGCAGTTCTTTTTCCATTGTTGGCATTGTGAATGTTTTAGTAAATAAGTCAATATTGCTGTGGAATTCAATTCTGAACATTAGAGTAGCAGGTACTTCACAAATAGAGGTAAATACTCTTAAGTCATATGTTACTGGTTGCCTTCACTACCGTACAGGAATGATTTGGCAAGACTTCAGGCCAGCCATTGCTAAGCAAATGTGAGTCATGCTTTGAACAACTCTGCACACATTCTGCATATATCTGAGAAACGTCGAAAGGCTTTGTAAATGTTATGTCTTATACCAATTTGTTGGTACAACTGAATAAATGTTTCTAAGGATCCCTTTTTCATAAATTTGATTTTGTAACTCTCACTTTCAAATCTCTTCGGTTCCCCTCTTCACTTACAGTGGTCTTTTAAATAAGGATCCTTCGTCATAATCCAGGAGCCTATATAGTAATCTAAAAAAATGTTAACAAACGCTGATGCAAATATGTTAAAACAGTTAAGAGCACACAGAATTTGGAACCAGTCCGCTTGGATTCATCTCTGTACTGTGCTACTTACTAGCTGTGTTACCTTGTACAAATTTTTTTTTAAAGATTTTATTTACTTACTTGAAAGAGAAAGAGTGAGCGAGAGAGAGAACACAAGCAGGGGGAGCAGCAGAGGCAGAGGGAGAAGCAGACTCCCTGCTGAGCAGGGAGCCCGATGAGGGGCTCGATCCCAGGACCCTGGAATCATGACCTGAGCTGAAGGCAGACCCTTAGCAGACTGAGCCACCCAGGCGCCCCACCTTGTACAAATTATTTAAGCTCTGGGCTTCAATTTCCTTTTCTGAAGATGGTTAGAATGTTTGTCTTGAAGATCGATGAGCTAAAAAATGTTAGAGAAGTTGAGTTGAATTATCATGGGGTGCCTGGGTGGCTCAGTCGTTAAGCATCTGCCTTCGGCTCAGGTTATGATCCCAAGATCCTGGGATTGAGCCCCGCATCGGGTTCCCTGCTCCCCGGGAAGCCTGCTTCTCCCTCTCTCACTCCCCCTGCTTGTGTTCCCTCTCTCGCTGTGTCTCTCTCTGTCAAATAAATAAATATTTTTTTAAAAAAGTTGAATTATCACAGAACACATATCATAGAATATGAAAACCTCTTAGTAGTGACACATCTGCTATCACAGCAAAGATTTCTTTTTAGTTAAATAATACGAGTTATATTAATTGAAATGTCCATTTGAATTACACTGGTTCATATTTGGTTTGTGAGTTTGTTTGGTTTTATATTGTGAAAGATTTAAAGATAATTTTGTTGATACATACTGGGAATTGGCAAACTTCACCTTTGGGTTGGCCAACCACCTATTTTTGTAAATAAAGTTTTTTCAAGACACAGCCATACCTGTTAATTTTCCTCTTAACCATGCAATGTCTTACTACAATGGATGGTTGAGTAGTTGCAACAGAAATCATATGGCCCACAAAACCTCAAATATTTACTACCTGGCCCTTTACAAGAAAGAGTTTGCTGACCTAGGATGTATACTAAAAAAAAAAAGTTAAGTCAGCACAGAGGATCCTTATGGATTTTTCTTTTTCTTTTATTTTTTTTAAGATGTTATTTATTTATTAGAGCACGTGTGCACAAGCTGGGGAGAGAGGTAGACAGAGAGGGAGAGAGAGAAACAGGCTCCCCACTGAGCAGGAAGTCCAACGCCAGGCTCAGTCCCAGGACCCTACAACCATGATCTGAGCCAAAGGCAGAGGCTTAACCGACTGAACCACCTAGGCACCCCTAGGATTTTTCTTTTAAAAGTAATTTATCCAAATATGAAAAATAATGCACTATTATTATGTTCAAGTGTCCCATCCAACAGAATTGAGAGTACATTTGTAAAATGCTATTGACTGTCACATATAGGTGGTAATTGTTAATAGAATTAATTAATAAGTATTCAGTAATGGTGTATCTATGAACGTTCATTGCCTCTTATTGCTTTTTTTTTTTAAGTTTTATTAATTATTTGAGAGAGAGAGCTTTGCGGGGGGAGAAGGGGTGCAGAGGGAGAAGAAGAAAAACCCAAGCTGACTCTGCGCTGAGCATGGAGCCCTTTGCGGGGCTCGATTTTACCACCCTGAGCCGAAACCAAGAGTCAGACGCTTAACCCACTGTGCCACCCAGGTGCCCCGCCTCTTAACACTTTTTAATCCCTATTTCAACTTCAGCCTGCTGTATTACTACTTTTTTCTTTATACTCCAAATTTCATTTGTGTTCATTTTTTTTTTCTGTTATAACATCAAGATAAAACTTATCATCCTCATTTTGATCTTAAATAACCTGTAGAATCCTTTCCCCTGCCTTAGGAAATACGTTTAAAAATCCTCTGTTGACATGATGAATTACTTTGACCGAAGACTGTAATTTATTCAATGAAATACAACTTAACCAAAAAAAAAAAAAAATGTATATTTTTTGTTCTATTTCTAGCCTACAACTGGAGTTTTGTATAAAGAAGATAATTATGTCATCATGACAACTACACATAAAGAAAAATATAAATGCATTCTGCCCCTTGTGACAAGTGGGGATGAGGTAACTTTTTATAAATATATCAGTAATCCTTGTCACCAGAAATATGTATTTAAAACATTGTAAACACATACTTTAAAATAAAACTGAATGACAAGGTTCTCAGTAACCTTGTTTATCATAAAAGTAGTAATCACTTTTATTATTCTTGAATTCTTTGATTTTACAGTTCAACTTGGAAAACTTAGCAACCAATTAGTCATAGTTTTAATGAAAATCTAATTCCACATTTGCTTTCTTTAACAGAAATGGGGGTTTTGAAACAGGATATCATTTTTAAATTTATATGTGACTTTTTTTATAAAGAATTTCTAATAATAAATCTATAGGTACCTGTGCTTTTTCCCTACCTTAGCTCATGCCCGTTTCTTCCTCCCGAAATGCCCTAACTGCCTCTTATCCATCCTTCAAGGCAATGACTTCTTTCAAGATGAAACAGGAGAGTCAGCATGGTAAAATGAAAAGGACACCAGCCTAGGAGCCAGGAGGCTGAGGTATAGGCTCCAGTTAGCTGTGGAACCTTGAACACATTTGAAACTCAGTTCTTCCACTCGATAAATTATTGAGCTATTTATGTAATACTTTCACAGTCTGTAAAATGGAAATACTACAGACTCAGTGAGTGCTTTCTTAGGTTTTGTTCAGATTTGAAATCTGTGAAAGATAGCTCTCTGTTTCATTTTGTTTTAAACCTTTTTAAGACACAAATACACATGTGTGTATTTGCATAGCATATGGCATTCAAGTCTGAAATGTAAAAATATATAGGAAACTGGGATGTACCTTAAAACTTTTCTATACCTTCTATAAGATTCAACTATTCTGAGGCTTTCATAGTTAGAATTTGTTCAGATGCAAGTATTTAAAACCTCTGAAATAGGTTCCTAAGAATTGTTCAGGAAACTGGTAACTCAGAAACTTTTTTTTAAGAGAAGAGAGAATGGAAGATTATTCTATGGCTCCATATTTTATACTTAAATTCTTTTGAAAGAAGTGGCAAACCATAGGATCTTTTTAAAAGTTTTGACTTTTTCCCCCCTTTTATTTCCAAGCATTTGTGATTTGAACAATGAGTTAATACCCAGGCAGAAGAGTTGGGTGAAGTTCTAGAATAATTGTAAGTATTAAATCCTAGTTCTTTCATAGGAAGAAGAAAAGGATTATAAAGGCCCTAATCCGAGAGAGCTATTGGAGCCACTATTTAAACAAAGCAGTTGTTCCTACAGAGTACGTATTTTATGTTCACTTAATGAGTAGAAAATAAATTTCCAGTAGCCAATAGACCCTTGAAAATAACTCTGCATTTCTTTTTACTTTATTATGTTACATCAAATTTTAAGTTAGTTGTAAATCAAAGCTATCACTTAATAGTATTTTGTTCATTTAAATTCCTGTGCAGTAGATGAAACAAATACCCAGTAACACCAGTTTCAAATAATATCACTTCCCAAATTGTTCTGAATGATTTTCAGATCAAAAGAAAGTTTCCTTATATACAGTTTTACTAAGAAATGCTAATTGTTATTTTTTAGACTACGTATAAAATGGTCCCTAAGCCAGGTGGTTAATACAGATCCCAGGTGTGGTCTAGACATGTTTTCACCGAATTTTCACAAACAGCGAATTAGTGAAAACAATGACTAGGCTTCAGAAATTTCTTACTTTTCTGAGGCATAATAAAGTTTCATTTAATGAAAGCTTACTCTAAATCTTGAGGGAAATCTACTCCACTACATAAAATATCAAAAAGTAATTCAGTGGAGTTATGTGGCTTTTGTATGTTTAAATACATCCATTTTTCTTAGATTGAGTCTTACTGGACTTATGAAGTATGTCACGGAAAACATATTCGACAATACCATGAAGAGAAAGAAAGTGGTCAGGTATGTTTTTCTTCAAAATAAGAAGGGTGGAACATTATAAAATGAGAACTTTAATAATGAGATTGATAATTTTAAAGTTGTATTCTTGGTATTTGCAAAATACTTACTATATTTTTATTTTATTCCAATATAGAAAGTAAATATTCACGAGTACTACCTTGGGAATATGTTGGCTAAGAACCTTCTGTCTGAAAAAGGTTTGTTTCTGCAGAGTGATTTGATAGTAATGCTGGAATTTCGTTGAAAGTATTTATGTTCGAATTGGAATTTAAAAGATCTTATAGGAGACTGTATGCATTTTAAAACACTAAAATAAATTTCTGAACAATCCCTTAGAAAACTTCTTCAAAGAGATCTTTTCATTATTTTCTACATCAACAAACATTATGCTTTTTGTCTACATATTAATAAATTTTTTAAAATCTGGTAAGATAACACATGTTAGTGTTATATTTATATAGTGTTAATGTTAGTCTTTTGCTTGCTGTAAGCATAGTTGTTATACATGGAAATAGAAATGTAGATGTGTCCCTAAAATTGTGAAATATTTTTGTTAATCTATGTTATTCACAGTCAACTAATTTAAGATTAAAATTCTCACTGATATAAAAATACTTCAAAAGAAAATTGTTGTGGCCAGTTTTATGCCTCAAATAAAGTATTTCATAGGTAAAGATGTAAGGATTAAATTTGTCCTTTCAAACAAAACCATTTCAAGGCAACTGACTAAAAGTAGTAAGATAAAAATTATATGTATGTTTTGGATCTTCTTTAAAAAGAAATTTAAAATTACAAAATTGAAAACTTAATCATTTGTATTTTATATATAAGTCACTGGTCATTCTTTACACCTACCTTACATAGGTAATATCTTATATTATTCCACAGATCAAGAGGCAGATGAAAACGAAAAATCAAAAGAGGCAAGTGACAAGTGTTGATTTTTTTCACTTTTAACATCTATTATTAGTGAGGCATGAATTTATACTACTTAAATGACAGAATTTAGTCATGTGTTCTTTAACTGTCTATCAAATACCTCAAAGGATTGGGCCAAAGAAAATTTGCAGTATGTTAGATTTTTCTGAGAACAGTTATACTGTGATACTTTTATTTACTTTTAGGATCATAGGAAAATTAAGGAACTTAGCAAAATGTGTCTGGGAAAGTTTTCGTAATGGCAGTCTATCACTTCCGGGCTTAGCAGTGGTTGCCTCTGTTTAACATTGGAAACAATTATAAATAAGAGCTTTTGCTTTTTTCCCCTAGTTTGGTCCCTATCTCCCCTAGGTAAAACAAATAAACTACATATGTAAATAACAAGCTCCCAGACTGCAAGCATCTTCAAAGCAGGGACTGTCTTTTATCTCTTTACCCGGCAGTGCAAAAAGCAGAGTGCCAGATATAATATAGGCACTTCATATGTGTACTGAATGTGAATGCATAATTGATGACTGAAAAATAAGATTGTTTAAAAAGAATGATTCCTTAGGGTACCTAATCACAATTTTTAAATGCTCCAGTAGTTCAAGGAATGCTTTCTGAATCCTAAGAACTCCCATTGAGTTAAATAACCTATTGATAGAGGACATTTCTGTAAGTGGTTTCATATCGTAATGATAATTTTATTGGAAGAAAAGTGAAATGGCAAGAGGCCTTAAAAGGGTGGCTTTGGGGGGAATTGATAAGCTAAGCATAGACACACATAGCATTGCTATTTTAAAAGATTTTAATTTTACAGACTACCTTTGAGATAAAATATTTATTTACTGTGGCTCTGGAGGATAGCAAGATGGAATTCAAAGTGTGAAATGATAAAGGAAGAGGAAGAAAAGGGTAAGGGAAGAAAACTAACATTTACTGAGCCCCAATTTATAAGCCAGATACTGTGCCAGGCATGTAACAAAAGGTAATGCTTAATTTCCCCCACAACCTCTGAGTATATATTATTATTCTCTTTTTACAAATGACAAAAACTGAAATTTGGTCACAGTCGGAAAGCCAGTAAATTCAAAGCTTGGCTTAGAACCCAGGATTTTCTAATTCTAGATACTAGCAATGAAAATAGCATACAAGAAACCTAAAAATATTTTTTCCTGGAAACATTTGTTTATTGCCTGTTTTACACATGGCACTGACAGGGTACCAAAGTGATACAAGATGAGCTCCCTGCCTCCAAAGAGCTTGCTTGGAGATATTATTAACAATATTTTTTTAGAGCCCTTATTTTAGATTTTTCTTTGGTTTATGTAGATGAAATGTGGGAGCTAGCTCCTTAATAATCCTTGTCTTCTGAGGTGATCTATTTTATTCCCCCATTCCATGAAAATTTCTTCATTTGTCCTTTGCTGGCCTTGAATAGATTTATATAGGAGTTTATGTTGAAAAGTATGGCTCTTAATATTAATGACAGGGAAAAAGAATAAGCAGATTAATGAATGAGTACAATATTAAGATTCCTGTTTTAGAAGATAGTATTTTACTATGTAGCCCCTCGTTTTGACAAATCAGACTTCAGACCTCTAGAATCTAAAGTATAACACAGCCGTTCACTGAGAATTCAGTCTAGAAAATTCTGACTAGTCCAGTATAGTAAGTTTCTGTATTTTATCTTAATCTCTTTCTTTAGAACTGTTAGAAATAGGGCGCCTGGGTGGCTCAGTTGGTTAAGCAACTGCCTTCGGCTCAGGTTATGATCCTAGAGTCCCTGGATCGAGTCCCGCATCAGGCTCCCTACTTGGCAGGGAGTCTGCTTCGCCCTCTGGCCCTCCCTCCTCTCATGTGCTCTCTCTCTCTCATTCTCTGTCTCTCAAATAAATAAATAAAATCTTAAAAAAAAGAACTGTTAGAAATAATTCATATTAATCAAGAGATTATATCCTTTTATATAAATGTATGCTTAACATCTTAATTTTAGCACCAAATAAAATTTCCTTTTTTTGCTATATAAAACTGCTCTGAAAATAAGTATTAGCTCAAATAAGAGCTTAGGAATCAAAAGAATGTTAGAGGAAGAGTTTATAGAAAATACAGAAATGTTAACCTTTATAAAGGTTGGTTTTGTTTAAAATGTAGTTTTTTTCCTTTAAGAATAAGTGTTTCTCCCATCCTCACCCCTACCTCTATTTCTAATGAAAAGTCTGTCTTATACTCTTTTTTTTAAGATTCCCACTAAAAATATCGAAGGTCAGATGACACCCTACTATCCTGTGGGAATGGGAAATGGTACACCTTGTAGTTTGAAACAGAACCGGCCCAGATCAAGTACAGTGATGTACATATGTCATCCTGAATCTAAGCATGAAATTCTTTCAGTAGCTGAAGTTACAACTTGTGAATATGAAGTTGTCATTTTGACACCACTCTTGTGCAATCATCCTAAATATAGGTAGGATGTGGATTTAATATTTTAAACGTGAAATGCACACATGCTTTAAAGTGTCATATGCTTAACCTTAATGCTTTGTTCTTACTGAATAGATTCAGAGCATCCCCTGTGAATGACATATTTTGCCAGTCACTGCCAGGATCACCATTTAAACCCCTCACCCTGAGGCAATTGGAACAGCAGGAAGAAATACTAAGGGTGCCTTTCAGGAGAAATAAAGAGGTATGTGAATTATCTAACAGTATTTTCTCAGTGCTTACTTTTCCAGATTTAAGAGCATGTATCAGTGTTTTAATCATTTCTGTAGCATAGTAGTAGTAATTTATTTTTCTGACTCAAATTTTAAGTTCCAATTTTTTAACTGATTTTAATTATTTTCCTTATTCTTGTACTTCTCAGAAACTATTTTATCATTCTCTTACTCTCATGATTTCATATTTTAAAGTGTGACATCCTATTCATTGTAGTTAAGTTAAATTTTTAGCTAGTTGACTGGCCTTCCCAGCTGAGCCCCTTGAAAAAATAAACTACAACTCATCTTCTAATGCTTTATTTCTTCTTCAACCCATTGCTCTATGTCGTCAAACCGTCATTCTTCTGAAACTTCTTATTCAGGTCAACAGCAGTCTTTTAGTTCTAAGTCCACTGGACATGTACATAACTTGATCTTAGCACATAAAACACTGAACATGTGAAGCTTGAATTTTCTCTCCTGCCTTAACTTGAAGTCATTCTCTCTGGTTCTCTCTGTTCTCCTCTCCTGTGTATTAGGTCTTTGTCTACTTCCTGCCCCTGGAGATGTTGACGGTCCCCACAGTTCTAGCCATAGTTGCCTTCTCTCTGTAGTGTGTATAGTCACAAGTGAGCTCATCCAGGCGCATTCTGTTAACTTCATTAATATGCCCATGCATTCCAAATACACATCTTCAACGTTGCCCTTTCCCCTGAACTCAAACCACAGTCACAATAGTTAACATGGATTGAATATTAACAGCTGTCATCTAATCCTCACAAAAACCTACAAGAATATACTATTATCATCCTCCTTAACATGTTAGGAAATTGAGGTTCAGAGAAGGGAAGTGACAAGTGATGGATTAGAGATGAAAATCAAAACAGTCTGGTTCTGGAACTGTCCTCTTAACCACTTCTCTATGCTGCTTCTCCTTTTCCATGTGCTTTTTTCCCTTTTCCTCTGCTCATTGGACATAACCATATACATTTTTAGTAATCTCAAATTCATCTATCTCACACTGACCTTTTCCTAATCTTCCCTGTTGTTTTTTTTATTTTCATTTATTTACCTATTTATTTATTTTTGAGTAATCTCCACACCCAACGTGGAGCTTCAGCTCACAATCCCAGGATCAAGAGTCTCATGCTCCCTACTGAGTCAGCCAGGTGCCCCTTCCCCATTGTTTTTACAAGACCAGTGCTCTAACCCCTGAGCTATAGGGCCCCGCGGCCATCCCCATTGTTTTTAAAGCAGTGTTACTTCCTTTGCGAATGAGAGAGGACTTCTGATGAATTACCCCAGGAAGAGATCAAAGTTTCCTCTTTTTTGGTCTTGTATTTTACTCAGTCCTCCATTATAGCACTTACATGGCTAAAATTGGTTGATTTTCCTATGATTCTTACACTAAGATCAAGAGAGAATATGCTATGCTTTTATTACTTTGAGGTTTCCAGCTCCTTGCACGATACCTGGTATACTGTGGGTACTTAGTAATGGTTTAATTAACTAATAACTAATATTTACCTGCAAAACCTGTTTCTCCCCCTTTCTCTTCAGTACTTCTGGCAAAAGTATTGCCACGCTCTTTGTGGCTGTGAACACTGCCATTCTGATAGGAAGGAAAAATTATCTTATTAATCTGCACTTGATTTGAAGTGCTCAATTAAAAGATTGGACATGGATTTCTCTACTGGTCTTTTCCCTGATAGTGATTTAGATACTGACAGGTACTTAAAAGTCAGCTCAATCAAAATGCTTCCCAAATCCCAACTTTAATTACTCTTCAGAGAAGAAATGGCAGCTTACTTTGCTCTAATTAATGTGTTTAATCTGCCGTTTGAGAAAAATTGTTTTTAAAAAGCTACAGATGATAATACTTTCAAAATACTTAGGACCCTTAGAATACATGTTGTAGATGAAAACCTTAGGTAATACTGTAGGGTGAAAAGTTATTTAAAGTGACATTTTTCTCAGAATCCTTTCCTTTATAAATCTAATTTATTACGCATCACTTTTTTTAAAAAATTGATTATTTGTCATATGGTTTGCCTTTTAAATGTGGAATAAGCTTAACCATAAAGATAATGAATTTTTTTTCTGTTTTAAACAAAAATACAAATCTGGCTATCAGAATTTTATTTTGATGTTATATCTGTTACTTGTGTTCTGTTTGACATGAAATGGTTTATTAAGGGCACTTAGGACTGAAGCCTCTTGGGCTATGGCAAACAGACAACATGACAAATTGATCTTCACAACCCCACCTCTTGTAAGACCTGCTTTTATAGCCCTAGAGGCTGGGAGTACACACTAGGGAACTACCCCAGAGAATGTTTAGGAGTAGGTATGAGTACAGAAACTATTTGCTAGATAACCCACTAAATAAAGTCTTAATGAGACTTTAAAAAAAAAAAAGAAAGAAAGAATAGGTGTGAGTGATCGTCACTTCTCCAGCAGATCAAGGATGTTGTGCCCGGAGGGTGTACTTAAGGGCGTAGTTGAACAAAAGGACAGAATGGTGGGGTTGCTATACTCAGGAAGGCTTCAAGTAACAGAGGGGTCATCATGGCTGATTGGTCCAAGATGATGTTAGTCTAGCTGTCACATTCTACCCCTCAAATCCAGCTCTTAGAGTCGCATATGCCCACCTCTTCAATGATATTCCCTGAGCCATCAGAGAAGGGTTTTTTTGCAGTAGGGGCTCTTTGGCTAGACAGTGTCCAAGTTGAATGCATAATCCACAGCGGCTGTAGAGACAGCAAGAAAAGAGACCTATGTTGACACAACTAAGAATGAGTAATAATTTTGCCACCATGTCCCGCAGACTTTAAACCAGTTTGATAACTACTGGGTTAAGTGCACACAGGCCATCTAATGCCTATATCTCTTATGCATGTCTTTTAATGCATAAGTGATACTGCCTGAATTAACAGTCATATATATGCATCATTTGGTTTGAATGCTAGCGTTAAGTGCCCCCTTGTGCTACGGTGAGTACATCCAAGGCCATTCTATTTTGTAATATGGCCTCTCACATCTTTGTCATCTCTGTGTTCATGAGTGGCAGGCTATGGTAACAATTGTTGAGGATCCTCTGGGCATAATTAATTGTCTATATGCCATATCACGTCTTCTGTGCCTAAAGATGGTACAGATATTCCTGCTAAATGGTCATACCAATGAAAGACAGCATGGGTCCTTCATGCCTTTAAATGGGGTAAATTTGCAGAGGCTGTTAGGGTGCTATCAGTGCTGTTATTATATTACATTAATTTGGAGATTACTAGACCATTAGGAATCCATTTTATGAATTTCCAAACCCTGCCACAAAAACTATCATCTTGCTTTTATTGGAATAATTTTTCTTAAAAATGCAAGTAGATGTTCTGTCCACAAGAAGCAATAATAAATGATCATGCTTCTATTCTTCCTACCTCTTCCCCTGTCTGAGCTGGAGGTTTCAATGTTTTTCCTCACTAACCTTACTATAGGTCTCATGCATTCTAAGTAATTAGTTTAGTCTGTTAGACCTTAGCTCCTTAGGAGCAGTGACTATGTCTTCTTCGTTTTTAATACTGAGCACTTAAAACAGTACCAGGAGCGTGGTATGTTCTGAATGTAGAAAGACTATACATAAAATCCAAAGTCCTTTCAAAAAATAAGATGTCATTTGGCAATCTTTGTTCTTCTGGAATATTGGAGGAGAGGCAGGGTAAAGTCATTGGTTTCTAGAATAACCTTGCAGTGACTCCCACCAGCCAAAGTAGGAGAAAAGAACCACAGTGGAGCAGTGGCGCCTACAGCAGGTGAAAGGCATCGTGGCCGCTATACATTTACTAGGAACCCTTTTACTATTTAATTTCTTTAATTATGTTACTCAGTTTTGATTGGTATACTCCTTTAATTCTGATCTAGATTCATTTTCTCTCACTGTCAAAACCCAGTTTACTTCTGGATTCTAACTTACTATCCTCTTCCGTAACTATTCTCTCCCCCCACTTCTGCATTCCTTAGAGTCTCTTCCTCTCTGGCTTGGGTTACTTCAACTCCCAATGTGGCTCCACCACCTCGGGATTTGTTCTTACTAGTCCTTCCCTGCCACTGCGATGGTATTACTTAAAATCTGATCAAAAATCTGATCCCATATTTTTGCCTAAAATCCTTAAGATGAGGGGCGCCTGGTTGGCTCTGTCAGTTAAGCGTCTGCCTTCAGCTCAGGTCGTGGTCCCAGGGTCCTGGAATCAAGTCCCACATCGGGCTCCCTGCTCAGCGGGAAGTTTGCTTCTCCCTCTACCTCTCTCCACCACCGCCTCCCCCCCCCGGTCTCTCTCTCAAATAAATAAATAAAATCTTTAAAATTTAAAAAAAAAATTCTTAAGATGATATCCAAACTTCTTAGAATTATGTAATTTTTTTACCAGTAAGTACCTGTTTATCTCTTTAGTTTTAAATATTATTCCACACCCCACATCTTTGCTCCTATGTCTTCCTCAGGTTCACGTGCATATGTGCACACAGACACAAAACCTACAGACATTCACATACATCACAAATTATTCATGTTTCGAGAATCAAGGGTTTTCTCTTTGTGAAGTCTTCATATTTCAATTCTTCATCAAAATCTCTGTGAATCACCAATCCCTCTGTGAATCTGCTGTTCTCTGTACCCTTTAGTGGGCATCTTTGTTTACTAACATGCAGCGTCCTTCAGAACAACAACCAGATCCTGCTGCATATTAATAATTATAATTAATATTCTTAATTACTCCCACTTAGCTCTTTACCCTGCTTGTTATCTTTTCTTTACCCATCGTAACCACATTTTCCAGAACTAAATGTAGTGACAAAATCTAACAAGTAGTGAAATAATAATATTCTAGTGCATTTCCTTTCAGTCTTTTTGGGGATTTTTTTTTTGATACATACACAGAGATACACATGAAAAAAAATAATTGGGACCAAACTGTGTGCTGTGTGTGTGTAAATATATAAAGTATCTTCACTGGTTTTCACTTAACAGTATATCATTTTTTACATTCCTATGTCATAAAGTAATCTTCTATAATATTATTTTAATTATCTCAAATATTCTATTGTTTAAAGTACCAAAATTTATTTAAATTATTTACTGGTATGGATATTTTTGTTGTCCACAATTTTTTGCTAACATGAAGAATGCCGCACTGAATGTCATTGAAGCTAAATCTTTGTACCCATCGGTGGTGATTGTTTACTCCGGATAAATTTCTAGAAATAGGTCAAAGGTAAGCACATAATGAAGAGTTTTGATATATACTGTCAAATTGTACTTGCGAAGAATTGTGGAATTTTACAATCCCATTAGAAATATTTAAAAAAAAAAGGCAAGTGCTGATACATATTTGTGTATATTTCTTTGTATTTGTGTGTATATAATGTGTGTGTGTTTTCTAGTAAGGTGGAATACTACTTAGGTTAGGTACTTGCATTGGAGTAACTCTAGCTGCTATGATCAAAAAAAAAAAATGAGGCAAAATATATGAAATGGTAGATGGAACTATCATTTGTCTAGAGCTTTCTCTGTTGTATTAAGTGTTGCAAAATTCATTTTCTTAAAACACATTAAAAATGAGTGGACTTTTATTTTCCAAATTTCCTTCAGTTTAAAAATAATAATTAAAGTCCTAACTGAAAAAAAAAATAAGTATGGTATAGAAGCCCTTAAACATATGTGTTTAATTTTAGGAAGAGTTGCAATCAACTAAAGAAGAGAGATTTTCAGCAATCCACAAACCCATTGCTGTTGGTTCTCAGCCTATGCTCACTGTTGGAACAACCCACATATCCAAATTGACAGATGACCAACTCATAAAAGAGTTCCTTAGTGGTTCTTACTGCTTTCATGGGGTGAGAAGTGAACCTTTGGTTTCAATATTTACTAACAGCCTTCACTTGTGTGTTAGTTAGTCACGGGGCATCAGCAGCACTGAAAAAAGATTTTGTCAATAGAGAAATGGCAAGTTTCTGGAAGCCTCCTAATGGACATTTTCTGTCTGCATCTTACTACAATCCAAGTAATAGCCATTATGTTTTCTTTGCTCACAAGCTAAAACTTGACCTTTACTTGACAGAAAATACATATAACTAAGTCATGTGTGATTCTGGTTGATTGCTGGAATGGGCATCGAGGACTGTATATCCTTAAAAAAAAAAGATTGTATAGCCTACATTTTAGTTATGTAGCAGTCACATTTAAAACTTGAGTTAACATCTACAAAGGTTAAATTTTGCCCCTAATAAACTATTAGTTCCAGTGGGAAATAAAGTCAGTGGAATTTTCATTTTATTTTATTTTACCAAGGCAATACAGCAGTTATTCTCTGTATTTGTCTTTTTTAAATTATTATTTCTCAGTAATTTCTTTTTTCTTTTTATTATTGAAGTGTAGCTGACATACAATGTTATATTAGTTTCAGGTGTATATAATGTAGTGATTTGACAACTCTGTACATTACTCAATGCACATCATGCTAAGTATAGTTAATCATCTTTCACCATATAACATTATTTCTCAGTAACTTTTTTTAATTTTCAACCATATTATTGCTATTACAGTTTTTCTAATTATATATATTTCTATTACTGTCATGTGGCAACACTGAGACAGACCCCAATCCCCCATTCTGTCTGGGTAACTTGATCTGTTTTCTTTCCTATAGGGCGTTGGTTGGTGGAAATATGAATTCTGCTATGGCAAACATGTACATCAATATCATGAGGTATTGAATAGCCTTTCTATCATTCTACCACTAGATAGATTCAAGTTTTAAAATTTGTTTGTGGAAAAAAAAGAGGGGGGATGGCATTTTAATTACAAAATGACTTTAATATGAAAATACTCAAAGTGTCTCTGAATTCTAGAAAATGGAAAACTTGGTTTTAACTAAGTCACTCTTCTTAAAGTAACGTTTATTAACTCCTCAGATTCTCATATTACTGTGTTTCTGGAGGAGTAATAGGCTGTTGTGACTAACCTCTAGCTTTGAGAAATTAATCATTAAAATTCTTCTTTAAATTAATAAAGTGAATAGTAAGATAGTACATTATGGCTCGAGGTAGGAAAATAGGGTAAATACAGCAACTTTCTCAGCTAAAAGAACATACCATATCATGCAAGTTTAAAATCAACTAAGTTTTAAGATTATACACATTGGCTTTTTATTCTTCCTTTTATTTCTAATTTCATAAGTCAGATAGCATTTTCTTCTACAACTTGAGCCAAGCTGCCTAAATTCTGAACTTCAAGCTTCAATAAATTTATTTGTCATAGTTGTACCTTGTTTGGTAGGGTAAACTGCTAGACGTTGAAGACAAATGTTAATTAATAAATATTCACCTGGCTGTTTTAAATAGCTCTTTTTATTTCCCCAAAGAAATAATATCTAGTAATTTAAAAATACTGTATTTACCCTCTTGAGTGTTATGAGTCAGTCTTAAATTCCAAGACAGATCATACCAGGAAAGATCATCAACTCAACCTTCCACATTTGAATCATTCCAAATTTATGAGGCATCTCTAAACTAGGACGTTTTACTTAAACCTGAGAAATGCCATTTCACTCTTCTTCCCACTTCTTCTTGCTACTATGTAGAGGTTTCATTTATTTTTAATAGTATTTATTAATAGAAAAATATTATCTAAGTACAACCCAGATAATACCCAATGGCTTTTTTTTTAATTAAAGGAATACATTCCAGAAATTTAGAATGAATAGAAAATTCTCCTCCACCATTGTCCTATTTCGTAAAAGTAACTGCTGTTAACATTTTCTTAGTTAACCCTCCACAAGAAAAAAAAAATGCATATACATAAATGTTAGTGTAACTAGTAAATGCACTGTTCTGCACTTACTCTTTTCAGTTAGTATCTTGGAGATCTTTCCATGCCAGCAACAGCTGATCTCATTCTTTTCAGCAGGTACAGAGGATTATGTTTATACCCACAATGTATTTAGCCAGATCTCTACTGACAGACCTTTGAATTATTTCCAGTTTTTGCTGTGATAGCATCTTAGCATTTATAAATAGTTTTGTTGGTGAAACTTTGCAAGTATATTCATAAGGCACATTTCTAGCAACAGACTTGCTAGGTCAAAATATATGCATACTGAATATTGCCTTCTAGGGACAGCTAGGTGGCCCAGTTGGTTAAGCATCTGCCTTCGGCTCAGGTCATGATCCCAGGGTCCTCAGCCTCCTTGCTCAGCAGGGAGCCTGCTTCTCCCTCTGCATGCTGCTCCCCCTGCTTATGCTCTCTCTCTCTGACAAATAAATAAATAAAATCTTTTTTCTTTTTTTTTATTAACATATACTGTATTATTTGTTTCAGGGGTACAGGTCTGTGATTCATCAGTGTTACACAATTCACAGTGCTCACAATAGCACATACCCTCCCCAATGTCCATCACCCAACCACCCCATCCCTCCCACCCCCCACCACTCCAGCAACCCTCAATTTGTTTCCTTAGATTAAGAGTCTCTTATGGTTTGTCTCCCTCTCTGGTTTTGTCATTTTATTTTTCCCTCCCTTCCCGCATGATCCTCTGTCTTGTTTCTCAAATTCCTCGTATCAGTGAGATCATATGATAATTGTCTTTCTCTGATTGACTTATTTCGCTTAGCATAATACCCTCTAGTTCCATCCACATTGTTGCAAATGGCAAGATTGCATTTAAATAAATAAAATCCTTAAAAATATAGATATAAAGAAAAGAACATTGCCTTCCAAAAAGTTGTTAGTCATTCCCATTAACAATGACTTTAAAACACACACACACACACACACACACACACACACACACACACACACACACAGACTTTTTCCCCATATACTTGCCAACACTAGGTTTTATCAGACTCATTTTTGCCCAAGACCATATAACCTAGAAATTTCTGAGGGACTCTGCTAGGAGCTTTGGGAGATAAACAAATATTAGTAGCTAACAAATATAATACTCAGTGTATACCAGACACTGTTCTAAGTATGCATATTAACTCGATCCTCATAACAACTCTAAGAGGTGACTGTTGTTCTTCCAAGGTGAGGAATGGAAGCAATGATTTAGTAACTTACCTAAAACCACATAGGTAGTAAATGATGAAACCAGAATGCTAACGCAGGCAGTCTTGCTCCATTTCCAGCCTCTTAAACACTTCACTATGCAACTTCAGTCCCTGTCTATCTAGTAACTTAGAGTCTGGTTGCTAAAAGAATGTTAAATTGTTGTCTCTTGCACTGGGCAATAAGCCCTGCTAGCAGCAGTGCCTGTGTCTGTTTCATCTACCACTGTAAGGGTTTCTAATTCTACCGAACAGGTGTATGCTAGTGCTCAGCAGTGCCTGGCATAAAATGTGGAGAAGGAAAGGAAGACAGGGAGGAAGGGAGGGGAGAGGAAAGAAAAGGAGAGAGAAGGAAGGAAGTCCACATATAAGACAGTATATAGTTGGTGTTTAAAAAAATTAACAGAATGGGGACGGGGGTTTCTGAACAGACATCTTGATACAGAAGCATGGTGTCAAATGAGTGTGTGAATACACGTATAATTTGCAGATTGGCATTTGAAAGAGAAGTAGGATGAAGATAGGCTCGGTGGGTCTGCAGGTGAGAGATATAGGCCAGAGATTTAATTAAGAATCACGGTAGTGGGGCGCCTGGGTGGCTGAGTTGGTTAAACGTCCGACTCTTGATCTCAGCTCAGGTCTTGATCTCAGGGTTGTGAGTTCAAGCCCCGCATTGGGCTCCATGCTGGGTGTGGAGCCTACTTAAAAAAAAAAAAGAAGAATCAGTAGTATGCAGGCATATCATTTAGGTAGGAGAAATTAAACTCATTGAAAATGTAGAGGAAGAGTCTGAAGCCCCGAACATCTCCAGGTAAACAGTGGACAAAACCAATAGATGTAGGAGAGGAAGGAAATAAAAGAGTCAAAGATAACTGCATGTGGAGCTAGCTGAGGGGAAAGTAGTTACATTGTTCAGAGAAACAAGGAACAAAGAAGATAATGAGCTCAAATGTCTACTCATCAGGTTTGACTAGCATTGTTTGACTAACATCTAAATACCCATCTGTGGGCGCCTGGGTGGCTCAGTCGTTACACATCTGCCTTCGGCTCAGGTCATGATACCAGGGTCCTGGGATCAAGCCCCGCATCGGGCTCCCTGCTCAGCAGGAAGCCTGCTTCTCCCTCTCCCTCTCCCCCTGCTTGTGTTCCCTCTTACTGTGTCTCTCTCTCAAATAAATAAATAAAATCTTTAAAAAATAAACACCCATCTGCAGTGTGCAGGTGAAGATAAGGACTATAACTTATAGGCCATCAGGATAAATGTCTACTTGATGATATCAAGGATTCATCACAAATATTTTTTCCTATATTAGGACAAAGATAGTGGGAAGACCTCTGTGGTTGTGGGTACATGGAACCAAGAAGAGCATATTGAATGGGCTAAGAAGAATACTGCTAGAGCCTATCACCTTCAAGATGATGGTACCCAGTCAGTCAGGTAAAGATTAACCTTATTTGCCTTTGGATCTGATTAGTAGAATATTTAAAACTCAGAATATTGTAAAGCATAAAATTTAAACACTTAAGTAAAATCTCTGGTCAGTTTTTTTCAGGGACATCTTTTAAATTAGTTTTCTTTTCTAAAGTAATAGTTAAGAACACAATTTCTGAAGGTGGAGGTGGGTGTGGGCCTGGATTCAAATGCTGGCTCTTCACTTACCACCTTGGGCAAATTACATAATCTTCTTAAGTCTCACTTTTCTTGTCTACTAGTATTTGCCTCATAGGATTGTATGACACTTAAACAATCATGTATGTAACACATAGTGCCTGGCAACAGCATGCAATAAATTCTGGCCACTGCCTTTAAAGTGGTGGTGGTGTGGTAATGAGAGTGCTGGTGGCTGGCCTTCGTGACAGACACTGGCTCACTTCCAGCCAGTAGGTCTGAGGCCGTTAGAAAGCATTGCCTCTTTCATGTGTCCTCTTTACCTTTTTAAGTTAGTTAGTTCTATGTAAATATATTCTAGCATTTCCCTTTGTTACTTTACCTCTGTGAGGTTATGATTGAAAATAAACAGTGGCTTTCTGAAAAACTACCTCACAACTTCTTTGAGTTATATAGGTATATCTTGTTACAGCAGAAATAAATTAATCTCTTATTTTCCAAGAATAACTAAGTTTTAGTTTTTCTTGTAGTCTCTTACCTGGCGAATTTTAAATTACTCATTTTTTCTCTTTCTTGGGTATTAACTTTGTCCTTCCTAGCACAGATGGCATTGAGAGACTCTGTTTTTAGAACGTGCTGACTTCAGGGCGCCTGGTTGGCTCAGTCCATAGAGTGTGGGACTCTCGATCTCAGGGTTGTGAGTTCGAGCCCCACGTCGGGTTAAAAATAAAATCTTTAAAAAAAAAAATAGAATGTGTTGACTTCTTGGGCTGACCAAAAATCAAAGTTAGCAAAATTAAGAGATGGGCATTTAAGTATTAGAATCTACTAAACAGATGGACTTTTCTTATGTTCATGTATGTTTCATGTGAAAGTAGTTCGTGGTATCATGAGCAACAAATATTGAATCACAGGAGCAGAAGGCTAGCTAAATTAAAAATATGCTGCTCATTTGGAATTTGTAGGTTAACATAGGCTGTACTTTTGTATACCTGCATGACAGTATTTTCATGAGTGGAGCTGGCTGGAGGATGGCCAGGAGGGAAAACTGCCACAAAGTAAACAATATACAGGGCTGAGGAAATGGTTCACTTCAGAAGGACTTTTTAAAAGACACTTGACCCTTAACTATTTGTATCCAAATAAATAATATGCAAATTGAAGATTATTCTTATTAATTAAATCATTCCAAAGTATCTCAATTCTATATTCTCCTTATAGAATCTGAAAACCTTTCTCTGTGACATGACCCTAAAAATATTTTATAACTAATGCAAAACTGATCCCTCTAACCATGTTCTCACCCTCCCCATTACAGTTACCCTGAATTAACGAAGTTTAGGTTAATAAAACATGTGTGTTTCTCTGGTTTAGGATGGTGTCACATTTTTATGGGAATGGAGATATTTGTGATATAACTGACAAACCAAGACAGGTCACTGTAAAACTAAAGTAAGTTGGACCATCAACTCATGCTTTGTGCTTCTCTTTTATCTGCTTCCAGTGGGCAAAAGTTTATACAAATATAAAATATAATTGTGAATAATTATATTTATGCATAATAATGTGTGGATTAATTTAATATAAAATTATTACTTTATTCTAAAATAGTAAAATTGGGGCACCTGGCTGGCTCAGTCAGTGGAGCATGCGACTCTGTGAGTTCGAGCCCCACATTGGTTGTAGAGATTAAAGAAAGAAAGAGAAAGAGAGAAAGAAACTTCAAAAGATATAGAAAGAAAATCGTTTTAAAAAATAAATAAAATATTGGGCCGCCTGGGTGGCCAACTCTTGGTTTCAGCTCAGGTCATGATCTCAGGATCATGAGACTGAGCCCCACATCTGGCTCCGTCCTCAGGGTGGAGTCTGCTTGAGGTTCTCTCCCTCTACCCCTTCCCCCATTTGCTCACACGCTCTCTCTCTCTATAATATAAATAAATTAAAATCTTTAAAAATAAATAAATATTAAATTTCAATATAATTATATTATTTGTAAGTTATAATGATTTTTAAATTGTATTATTTCAGTTATTATATTAAATTATACAGGGCCACTTACATAAGATTTGTATAGCTTAAAAGGAAAACAATTAAAAATACTTTTGTACAGGGCACCTGGGTGGCTCATTTGGTTAAGCATCTGACTCTTGATTTCAGCTCAGGCCCTGGTCACAGCGTCGTGAGATCAAGGCCCACGTCAGGCTCCAGGCTCAGCTCGGAGTCTCCTTGGGATTCTCTCTCCCTCTCCCTGTGCTCCTTCTCAGCCCCCCGCCCCGTCCCAACTTGTACATGTGCATGCACACACACGCGCTCCCTCTCTCTCAGTTAATTAATTAATTAATTAATTAAGGCTTTTTAAAAATAAAAATATTTTGTGTGGTTTGGGCCGTACTTTCAAGTGCTCTCTGTTTCAGGTGTAAAGAATCAGATTCTCCTCATGCTGTTACTGTATATATGCTAGAGCCTCACTCCTGTCAGTATATCCTTGGGGTAAGTAAAAAAATAATACTCAGGGGGCGCCTGGGTGGCTCAGTCGTTAGGCGTCTGCCTTCGGCTCAGGTCATGATCCCAGGGTCCTGGGATCCAGCCCCACATCGGGCTCCCTGCTCCACCGGAAGCCTGCTTCTCCCTCTCCCACTCCCCCTGCTTGTGTTCCTTCTCACGCTGTGTCTCTCTCTATCAAATAAATAAATAAAAATCTTAAAAAAAAATAATAGGAATTCAGTTTGAAAACATGTTTCAGTTTTTAGCATTGAGTCTTGAAAGGACCTTCAGTAATCTCCAAAATTTAATATAGCCCTCATACTATCTCTGTAAAAGCTAAACTCTTTTTTATTGAGGTACAATTTACAAAAAATAAAATGCAGAGATCGTAAGTGTTGAGTTTGATATATTTGGCAATTTTATATACCCACGGAACTATCACCCAAAACAAGGTATCTATCACTGCAGAAAAAATTTTCATACACCTTTTATGTCAATACCCCAACCCCCACAGATGCCCCTTTCTGCTTTCTGACATCATAGAGTAGTTTGCCTGTTTTTTGATTCCACATGAATGGAATCATATAGTATGTAGTTTTTTATGCCTGCCCTCCTTGACTTGGCATGTTTTTCAGACTCACCCATGTCACTCCAGTATTTCATTCTCTTTTTATTACTGAATAGTATTCATTTGTATAAGTATACCACACTTGCTTATCCATTCTTCTGTATAGACATTTAAGTTGTTTCTCATTTTTTATTATGTGAATAAGGCTGCTATGAACACTTTTTTTTATAAGTCGTTTTGTGATCATGTATTTTTTTTCTTTTGGGTAAGTACATAGGTGTGGAATTGCTGAATCATAGATTAGATATATGTTTAGCTTTTATCAAATAGTTATCCAAATGGTTGTACCATTTTACATTCCTACCAGTAATATATGAGAGTCCAATTGCTCTACATCCTCCCCAACATTTGGTATTGTAAGTCTTTTTTCTTTTAACCACTTTATTTTTTTTTAAGATTTTATTTATTTATTTGTTTGTTTGACAGAGAGAGAGGGAACACAACAGGGAGAGTGGGAGAAGGAGAAGCAAGCTTCCTGCTTGCTTGGGACCCCGATGTGGGGCTTGATCCCAGAACCCTGGGACCATGACCTGAGCTGAAGGCAGATGCTTAACAGCTGAGCCACCCAGGAGCCCCTCTTTTAGCCACTTTAGTCATTTTAGTGTGTGTTTCCCATATGGAAAATGGTGATAAGCACCTTTTCATGTGATGATTCATTCATAGATCTTTGTGAAGTATCTAGCCAAGTTTTTTTTAAAGAAAAATTATTCTGACACTTACTGAAACAGTGTTTATTCAGGACTGTTGGCAATAAGTGGGTCAAGACTTTCACAATAGGAGAGAGAGATCCAGCTTAACTCTACATGTGGCAAAGACAGCTGGGGACTTATAGCCAATGAGCAGAAGGTGGCAGGGTGAGGGGTGGCACAATGGATGGAAAATAACTAAGAGGAGACATCAACTTAACTGACTTGACAGGATTATTGCTGAAGGCAGGCCAGGATGATCAGCTATCAAAGGTGAGAGATGAGGAATTTGATCAGATATGGGATGAATGATTAGTTGTTGAGGGTAAGCGGTTCTCTCTACACTGACTTATCATGATTCTTGCAACAGCTGGACTCAGCAGGCCCAAGACAGGGCACAAGTAGAAGAGGCCTAGTCAAAAAGAGGAATTAGGGAACCTGACTTCAGTTTGGTCGAGGAGACTCTGTCATCTGTTCGTCTTTTACCCATTTTTGTTGTTGTTTTTCTTCTTGTTTCTAGGAGTTCAAATATATTCTGGATATGAGTTCTTTATATTTATAGTGCACACTTTTTTTCCTCAATCTGTGGCTTACCTATTTATTTTCCTAATGTCTTTTGATGAGCAAAAGTTTATTTGATAAAGTTTATTTTAATCAGTTTTTCCCTTTTATGGCTAATGCTTTATTTTGTTCTAAGAAATGTTGCCACCCCAGAGTCATGAAAATATTAGCCTGTATTTCTATCTAGAAACTTCATGGTCCTGCCTTTGGTTATATGATGCCTAACAGTGGCTTTCTCTGTATGTTTCCTGGTCAGAGTTCACAGAGCTTTTTGCATGTAAGGGTTGATATTATTCATCAACTTCTGAAAAATTTTACATTTTTGTGAATATACATTTAACAAATGTATACACATGTATTCATACAGAAGAACACTAAATAAAGAAAGTATTCAGTTTGGCAACTTTTTAATGGCTTTATTGTTTTTGTTCTTTAGGTTGAATCTCCAGTGATCTGTAAAATCTTAGATACAGCAGATGAAAATGGACTTCTTTCTCTCCCCAACTAAAGGATAATAAAGTTTGGGGAAAGAAAAGATCATTGACAGTCATGATTTCTGTCTGACCATGTGTCTCATTGTAGAGTTCTCAGCCACTGAACCTCATCTAAAGGATCGTATAAAAGGACTCTCAACCAATTTGTGAATATGTATGTGTATATAAGAGGTTATTGATAAACTTCTAAGGCAGATAATTGTCTCACTTCTTTCATTTCTGTTGTGTCTCATGAACTGATTGTGTTTTTTGCTTGGATAATGTGATTCCAAAATAAATCTCATCCAAGCAATTTAGAGTCCAGCCTAATGAAATGTCATAATTGTACCTATTGAAAGTTTTTAATAGATTTATTATGTAAATTATAGTATATATAACTAGTTAATGAACTAAAGATAATGAAGAAGGAAATTGATAGGAGGTTGTTTAAATGGGAGACCATGTAAAATATGTAAATTCTAGTGCCTGAAATCCTTTCAGCAAATTTTTATTTAGCAACTACGCTCTACCAGGTATTAAGCTAGAAACTGGGCACATGGTAGAGCCTCACAACATTTAAGTTTTCTTCACTTCTGTTAATCTCAAGAAATTCTTACTTGTAATAGGTTGTTTCTCTCTTGGAACTTTTATCTATTTCTTTCTCCTTGATGTGAATGTGTTTTCCCCCAAGGTGTGTACCTGGTGTAGACAGAGATTCCTCTCTCTTGACTTAGAATGGTTTATTCCAACAAAACACACTGTGCTGGCCATTCTTTCTTTGTACTACCCTACCGTATAATACAGATTTTAGTTCTGGACAGTTTTACAGCACAGTATTTATTTTAAAGCGAATAAAATGTTCCTAAGCAGTGTTGTCATGGAGTCAATGGTAGATTATTCATTTCCTTTATTTTCTCCATTACCGTGTTGCACAGAACATTATCCTGTTGTATTTTGGATGTGCATATCTAAACAAGGACAGAAAAGTGGCTATAAAATACTTGACTCTTCCTCCTTTTCAGTAGTTCTGGCCAAAGATATTTTAGTTTGAGAAATGGTTAATGCAATTGATTGTTGCAGGGCTGTTTGTAGATTTTAGTACGAAGCAGTACATATATAAAGAGCAGAGACGTTGCATTCAAACCAAAGTCCAGATGCTCTCTAACTTACTAGCTGTGTGATCCTGCATAGATCATTGAACCATTTTCAGCCTCACCTCCTCTGGTACAGAGACTACTTACTTTAGAAGGTAGTTGTAGCAGTGCATTCGTTTCACTGTAAGTAAAAAGCCTAGGCCCAATACTGGGTACCAGGTTCCCAGTAAAGAGTTAGTTTATCTCCTAATATTGCCCTTGTCTCCTATTAGCATAATAAGATCAGAGACCAAAGCCATAAAAATTTCTTTCTTTAGGGGCGCCTGGGTGGCTCAGTCAGTTAAGCGTCCAGTTTTTAATTTCGGCTCACATCTTGATCTCATGGTTATGGGATTGAGCCCCCCTGCCACCTCCTCTCGTGTACTCTCTCTCTCTCTCAAATAAATAAATCTTTTTTTTATTAAGATTTTATTTATTTATTGGACAGAGAGAGACAGCGAGAGCAGGAACACAAGCAGGGGGAGTGGGAGAGGGAGAAGCAGGCTTCCTGCTGAGCAGGGAGCCCGATGTGGGACTCGATCCCAGGACCCTGGGATCATGACCTGAGCCGAAGGCAGACGCTTAACGACTGAGCCACCCAGGCGCCCCATAAATAAATCTTTAAAAACAAAAGATTCTCTCCCTCTCTCCTCCCCTGTCTTGCATGCTCTCTCTAAACAGAAAAAAATTTACTTCTTTAATAAATTATAAAATCATACTTTTTTTTAAAGATTTATTTATTTGAGAGAGCGAGAATGAGAGAGAGAGAGAGAGAGAGAGAGAGCACATGAGAGGGGGGAGGGTCAGAGGGAGAAGCAGACTCCCCGCTGAGCAGGGAGCCCGATGCGGAACTCGATCCCGGGAGTCCAGGATCATGACCTGAGCCGAAGGCAGTCGCTTAACCAACTGAGCCACCCAGGCGCCCTATAAAATCATACTTCTTATATCAATGAATTAAAACAAACAGAATTACCCACATTTAGATTTATAGGTATAAGAAGGGAGGAAGTGAGAATTGTGAAAGGTTAGTGCCCACAGATACTTTTAGAGTAGGTCAAGTTCTCAAAAAGGGGAGGGGGGGAAATCTAAAAAACTGTATTGGAGGGGCGCCTGGGTGGCTCAGTTGGTTAAGCGACTGCCTTCGGCTCAGGTCATGACCCTGGAGTCCCGGGATCCAGTCCCGCATCGGGCTCCCTGCTCAGCAGGGAGTCTGCTTCTCCCTCTGACCCTCTTCCCTCTTGTGCTCTGTCTCTCATTCTCTGTCTCTCAAATAAATAAATAAAATCTTTAAAAAAAAACTGTATTGGATAGTTTACTGCAGAAGATTCTTAAAAACAGAAGTTGTAATTATTTCAAAATAAAAAGTTAAAAAAAGTAAGTCAGCTTTCTGTTTAGCTAAGAGCTTGAACTTCTTTGAAGGAAGGGCTAGGCCAGCTATCTCCATCTTCCTTCTAAATCTTGGGTCCCTTATCAGTGGTCTATGAAATCTCATTTGAGCTCTAAATTGTGTGCTGCCACCTCTGCTGTGCAGGCTGCCTCTCTTCTGTAGAAGTAGCTGAGTTCCTAATAGGGAGGGGAAAGGGCTCAGCTATAATATGCCTGATGCACTTGGAGAAGTCTGTGAAGGTGGGTGCTGTCCCAGAGCTACCTGATCAGATCCATTAGGGCAGAGTATATCCTGGATTTCAAATATGCTTCCTGAGTGATCCTCTTTATTTTAAATATATTCTCCAGTGAGAATCACTCACTTAGGAACTTCATTTCTAACAATTTCACACATTCTAACCCTCCTGATTAGGGTTTCAGGGAAATAACTAGTAGCTCATCTTTACAGGAAGATTGGGACATGACTTTTCTTTTTTTAGCTTTACCTGCTTTTCTTCAAGTCACCACTAGATGGGGCCTATGCCCAGCTCCAGTTTATATCCTTAAGTCCTTGCCGAAAGGAACTTTGGCAACAAAAGGCAACAAATTATCTCAGTTACCTGAGTCGTAAGCTCTGTGTACAGCCCCTGGTGAGCAATACTTCTCGCTCAGTCTGATATACAAAGGCCTGACCTGATTTCTGACAATTCTTAAACTTCTAGTACACAATCAGGCCAAATTGTTGACCAAGTAGCACCAAAGATCTAACATAAAAGGGCTTAAATTAAACAGGAAAATGAAAATCAAGACTTCAATTTTGAATAAATAGGACATGAAATCACAGTTTCGAATAAAAATAAAGGGGCACCTGGGTGGCTTAGTCGTTAAGTGTCTGCCTTCAGCTCAGGTCATGATCCCAGGGTCCTGGGATCAAGCCCCACATCGGGCTCCCTGCTCGGCAGGAGTCTGCTTCTCCCCCTGCTGCTTCCCCCACTTGTGTTCCTGCTCTCGCTGTCTCTCTCTCTGTCAAATAAATAAAATCTTTCTATAAAAAAATGAAAGTAAAATATCAGCTATCCTAGGATCTGATTTTAAATTCCCTTCCTAGTTTAAGTTGTTGAAGTAAAAGTTTTCAAAATATATTGCCATGGTGACATGGCTTAAGAGAATATCCATTTATCCATTTCTTTTTTTCAGTTGTTTCACAGGGGTAGAAGAGGAACCAGGGCCAACTACATACCCAGTGGCACGCTTTGTTTCATACGCTGGTAGTCTTAAAGTAGGTTGTACAAGCAGGCAAGATGATCCAATACATTATGGGGAAAAAACACTAGAAATTCTATAAAATGTCATCTGTGAAAAAGGAAGCTTTTATTTTTAATATTTAATGGGTGAACTAACAGTAGTATACAGAGTCATTCATAAATCAGGTTTTGTTTAATAAAACATCAAACGACTCAAGGGAAGGGTAATAAGCATTACGTGTGTAGAGGAGGTGATAGAGATACCGTCATTATTTACTTCCACCATATACAGCATTATAGGTTAAATTAATGCCTCCATCACCTTTCAGAAAATGAAATTGTCACTTTAAATATTAGCATCAAGACCATACATTATTAGGTATATAACCAATCAGAATTAAGGTGAGAGGTTAACAGGTTATTTCCACCTGCGCCGTGGCTCCAATCACTGTGGTCCTGGTATCTCACAAGGCTTCTCTAGTAGAAATAACAGGGGTTTTTTTAATGCTTCTTTGCAGTGTCAGGAAGAATGAGCATGCTTTCCTCACTGGCAGTTAGAAGAAACCACAGTATGAAGACTACTGGAATTCCATTCTTTCTTTAACACTTAGAGAAAATAAAAAAAATAAAAAAAAAAACCCTGACAATCTCAAAACTCAAAAGAAGAAAGGCAAAATTACTAACAAATGGAATATAGGGCTTATAGTGTTTTGTGTCCATACCTATTTGTAAATTTTTAAGCTCAATTTTAGTCTTTTTTACATTTGAAACAAAAAGTGTTCACCAAAAGCAACTAAGTCTAGCAGAACTTATGGAAATGGTAACCATCTCAACTATGGAAGACATTTATGAGACTGTAAAATAATACTAAACATCTCGTCTAATCACAACAGTATATATTTCGAATCTATTAAATTGCCTTCTGATACTTTTCAGTAGAGTACATTGTACTTTGCCTTGAATTTAAGAAAAAAATACAGTTTCCTGGGGAGCCTGGGTGGCTCAGTCGTTGGGCGTCTGCCTTCGGCTCAGGTCATGATCCCAGGGTCCTGGGATAGAGCCCCTCATCGGGTTCCCTGCTCCGCGGGAAGCCTGCTTCTCCCTCTCCCACTCCCCCTGCTTGTGTTCCCTCTCTCGCTGTGTCTCTCTCTGTCAAATAAATAAATCTTGAAAGAAAGAAAAAATACAGTTTCCCATATACTACATAATTTTGATTTTGTAAATCTGTAATATTAAAGGTCAAACTCTCAGGGGAGTGGGAGATCCAGGCTTCCAGCTAAAGGATAAGTCACAGGGATGAAAGGCACAGCACAGGAAATATGGTCAGTGGTGCGATAGCATTGTGTGGTGAGCAGGGCATAATGTACAGAGTTGTCAAATCATTGGGCTGTGCACATGAAACCAATGCCACATTGTGTGTCAGCTGTATTTCAATTAAAAAAAGTGCGGGACGCTTGGGTGGCTCAGTTGGTTAGGCATCTGCCTTCAGCTCAGGTGGTGATCCCAGAGTCCTGCAATGGAGCCCCGCATCGCATCGGGCTCTCTGCTCAGCCGGAAGCCTGCTTCTCCCTCTCCCACTCCCTGCCACTCCCCCTGCTTGTGCTCTCTCTGACAAATAACATTTTTTTTTAAGTGCTCCACCATCAAAAATAAATTTTTTTCAAAAATCCTTGGAAGTCCAGCAACTTAAGTTTTAAAACCCCATTAGTCAAATCTACTCTTCTCTCTAAATTCACTCAAAATATAGCCCCAAATAGCAAACTTTGTTAGTTTCTAATAGCTTCCATGTTCTCAATAAAATACTAGTTTGCAAATTAGTCACCAGTGGTCCTTAATAACAGTAAAAGCAAATTTACACATTGAGAATTTTTAAGATTTACTTATAGAGGGGGCGCCTGAGTGGCTCAGTCGTTGAGCAGCTGCCTTCGGCTCAGGTCATGATCCCAGGGTCTTGGGATAGAGCCCTGCATCAGGCTCCCTGCTCCACGGGAAGCCTGCTTCTCCCTTTCCCATTCCCCCTGCTTGTGTTCCCTCTCTCACTGTGTCTCCCTCTGTCAAATAAATAAATAAAATCGTTAAAAAAAAAAAAAGATTTACTTACAGAGAGAGCAAGCACAAGCGGGGGAGGGGCAGAAGGAGAGGGAAAGAGAGAAAGAACCTCAAGTGGCTTCCCCACTGAGCACAGAGCCCCAATGCAGGGCTGGATCTCAAGACCCTGAGATCAGGACACACCAGCCAAAACCAAGAGTCGGACACTAAACCAACTGAGCAATCCAGGTGCCCCATAATTTATTCATTTAAGAATTCTATCAGAGCTCTAAATATTACCCATAGATTTGAAATGTTAATAGTTGGTCAAGGAAATCAGGAGTCATTTTTCCCCTGGATTAGTTTTTTTGTTTGTCTGTTTGTTTAAAGATTTTATTTACTTATTTATTTTAGAGAGAGACAGAGCATGAGCAGGGGGAGGGGCAGAGGGAGAGGGAGAGAATCTCAAGTGGACTCCGCGTTAGGCGTGGAACCCAACAGGGGGCTCATTCTCAAGACCCGAGATCATGACCTGAGCTGAAACCAAGAGTCGGTTGCTTAAATGACTGAACCACCCAGGAGCCCCACCCCCTGGATTAGTTTTTGTATTTATAGGTTTTAGTGTTCTTAAGCCATAGTGACAGAAATCATTTGTTGGAAAAGCTTTTGTTAACCACCTCCAAGAAAGCATTTCACCCCCAAAAAAGCCAGTTGTGAACAATCTTGAGTCTCAGATGATAGACTACCCCAGACTCTGCTTTTATAATAAAAAATGATAGCTGCCACTTTCTGCACATTGATTAAATATTAGACACTATGCTAAACACTTCAGACACCTTGTGATCGCAACCCTGTGAGGTGGGCTTCCTATCTTTAACTCACAGATAAGAGCAAAGAGGCTCAAACAGGAAAACTCAACTGCATGTGGCTGAGCCAGCTTTGGAGTCCATTCAGAGTCCATGTTTGTAAGTAATATGCTATAGTCTTTCTATTCACAGAACCAGCTTTTGCCCCATGAACCTCTCTGTGCCATCACCTCCCACCTGAAGGAACACCCCCCAAAGGACTGAGCAAAATGCTAAGCGAAATGATTGATTTTTGTCTTGGTAAAGTATGGTACTCATTTTTTCCCATACAGTATTTTTTTTTTTAATCATGGAACACCACTAACTTCTCTTTAAGTTAACGCAACCCACAGTCTGGCAAATGGAAACTCACTAGTAAGATTAAAGTGTTACCTTGGGAATTCTGGCTCCGTTAAATGTCATCAAACCCTCCCTTCTCTGATAATCATTTGGTGTTGGTAAACAATGCAAGTGCACTGGCAATTTATCTAGAACCAGATTATATTTATTATATAAACGATAAAAATAATTCCTTCGGGGCGCCTGGGTGGCTCAGTTGGTTAAGCGACTGCCTTCGGCTCAGGTCATGATCCTGGAGTCCCGGGATCGAGTCCCACATCGGCTCCCTGCTCAGCAGGAAGTCTGCTTCTCCCTCTGACCCTCTTCCCTCTTGTGCTCTCTGTCTCTCATTCTCTCCCTCTCAAATAAATAAATAAAATCTTTAAAAAAAATAATAATTCCTTCATCTTTTATTTATTGGTAAAGAATATATCTAATTTTCATTCTCAGACCTTTCTCCTCAGACCTTGCATAACACTGACACTCAACAAATATTTGCTGAATGAATGCACACTCATTCTCTCCCCTCCTACCCACACCTGATAAAATCTTCCCCAACTACAATGCCAAGGAGTTTCCTACAAGCTCTTATTTTTTTGAGTGTTTGGTACTTTGAGGAAAACAGTATGTTCCCCCATCTTATAATGGTTGGGAAAGAAAAGGGAGAATTAATGATATGTCCCATTTGCAAACCTTTTCATTCAAATTCCACACCACTCCCTGACGAGAAGACAGTGTCTGTGTCTCTATTTACCCCATTTGTGGGCCATGATTGAAGTAAAGTCCCTGATCTCTCGGGTCAAGAAAAGAACTGAATTTTCCACTTCCAACTCCATGAACTAAAAACATTCCAGTTCCAAGGTACTCTGAATTCCTCAAAGAAAGTGTCTAACATTATGATTCTCTGTGAAGAACACAATTCCCAGCCATATCTTTCCTCATTGTAATATAATAATATCAGTTCTTACCATTTCTTTGACATACTTTGTTTGTTGCCAAAGACAAACGAGCAAGCAGCTTTCATAAGCTCTTGATAATGTCAGATACGAAATGTGTTGAACCTTAAGCATTGACCCAGGTTATGAAACTTACCTAGTGCCACAGGCCCAGAAGACAGGCACAAAGCAGTCTTTGTAGATTGCTCCACTTTTTAAGGTCTATCTGGCATCTGAACAAGCTGCATTTTGTAAAACATCAGGCTTTGCATGAAAATCAAGGTTCCCATACTGGGAGTCGAATGAAAGATCTCCCACTCATCAGCATGCTACAAGCAGCTGGAGGTTCAAGAAAGTGTCAAAAGGGCCAACATTCACATAAATGGAACTCAGAGAAACAAACTGAACTTATCTTGGCACCAGCTAAGTGTATTTATAGAGAAGCAAAATTATCTGTTTACTGGAGTAGAGGAGGGAAAATTCATTCATTTCTCCATAAGTGATACTTTTACTTTGGCAAAATTAATCTCAAAGGCATTGGACCTAGAGAGATTACCTGTGAACTATCTCTTTATGGAAAGCAGGATTTCACTAAATCTGCAATCTTTTTTTTTTTTCAAATTGCCATATCCTTTAATAAAGGTAATTGGTATTCTCCCTCCTCTCCCTACAAGAACCAGTTACCTCTTTTCTCCTTGAACTTCTCTGTGGTTGCTGAAGACTTTCCTTTCATCTTCAATGTCCTCAGGCTGCATAATGAGCCAAAGAATTCCAGTGAGATCAATGCAGGTTGTCTGGCCACTCCTAGGCAGCCAGGGTGGTCCCCTGGGAAAAGAGGCCCTCAGAGCTGGTTCCCTGAGGAAACAGTCAGAAATCCTAAATCAAGACCCGTGGCCCCTTTATTTTTTTTTCAAAAAGATTTTATTTATTTATTTGAGAGAGCGAGAATGAGAGAGAGAGAGAGAGAGCACGTGAGAGGGGGGAGGGTCAGAGGGAGAAGCAGGCTTCCCGCGGAGCAGGGAGCCTGATGTGGGGCTCGATCCCAGGACCCCGGGACCATGACCTGAGCCGAAGGCAGACATGTAACGACTGAGCCACCCAGGCGCCCCTAAGACCTGTGTCCCCTTTCATCAGAGTCCTGCTGATAACCACCCTGGGAATGTAGAGAGGGATACGGAAAAACACCAAACATGGGGAAACTAAGCCAGCCAGATAGAGATTTGGGCTGATATCACTTCCAGGCTTCAGCCATTCTATCATTTACTATTTGACTCATTCATTCAACAGTTACACCCTCACAGCTCATCTAGGCCAAGGACTGAGAGGTACTAGGGATACAGTGCTGCACAAAATAGACATAATTTTTGCCCTATTAGTGCTTTATTCTAATGGGGAAACAGCCAGTAAACAATTATACATAACTGTTATGGACTGAATTGTGTCCCCTCCCACCCCCCCCCAAAAAAAATCATATTTGAAGCTCTAACTACCAATGTGACTCTGTTTGCAGATAAGGATTTTAAGGAGGTAATTAAGGGCAAATGAGGTCAAAAGGGTGGAGCCCTAATCTGATAGGAATGGTGTCCACATAAGGAGACACCCCGAGAGCCCCCGACCCCCAATACTCTCCCTCCCTCCCGCACCCCCTCTCTTTCCCTGCATGCACAGAGAAAGGCCATGTGAGGACACAATGAGAAGGTGATCTCCTACAAACCGGGGAAAGCGGGCTCACAAGAAATCAACACTGATGGCGTATTGACCTTGGACTTCGGGCCTCCGGAATTATGAGGAAATAAATTTCTGTTACTTAAGCCACCTAGGCTGTGGTATTTTGTTATGGCAGCCCAAGCAGACTCATACAGTAGCATAATGTTGAGTAATGATAGGAAACATGAAAAGAATAAAATATGGCAGAAGGATAGACAGTGATGGAGTGAGAACTCTATCGAGTATGGCAACTAGGAAAGGCCAGTGGGGAAGACCATTCCAGGCTGAAGTATTTCTGGGGGAATTAATTCCCTGACATGGGAACAAAACTGAGTCATGTGAGAAAGAGCCAGAAAGCTTGTTGCATCCCAAGCATATTAGGTAGGGTGCAAGTGAAAGCAAACAGGGACAGAGAGGAAACCAAGGGCCGGAACATTAGGGCCACACAGGTCTGGGCAAGGAGTTCAGATGTTGTTCTAAGTTTTAATCAGGAGAGTGGCAAACATGATTTACCTGCAGTGTCCCTAGTTACAAAGCAGGAAGACGACAGGAAGAGAGAGCCTGGAAGCTGGGAAATGGCTATGAGGCGGGTTTCATACTCCGAGTGAGAAATGATGGGCACATGGGCTAGAGGGGAAGGGGATGAAGAGCTAAAAAGTAATTGGATTCAGGGGCGCCTGGGTGGCTCAGATGGTTAAGCGTCTGCCTTCGGCTCAGGTCATGATCCTAAGGTCCTGGGATCAAGCCCCGCATCGGGCTCCTGGCTCAGCGGGGAGCCTGCTTCTCCCTCTCCCTCTGCCTCTCCCCCTGCTGATGGTCTCTCTCTCTGTATCTCTGTGTCTCAAATGAATAAATAAAATCTTAAGAAAAAAAGTAGTTGGATTCAGAGTTTATTTTCAAGATAATTCAGGATTTGCCCCAACGAATTGAATGGGATGTTCAAGAGAAATAGTTAAGGACCCAATATATTGAGCTGTGCAACTGGGTAATTGCCATGCCATTTACTGAGATAATAAAACAGCAGGAGCCCCAAGTTTGGTAAAGAGTGGGGTTGAATCAAGAGTTCAGTTTTGCACATGTTAAAATTTGAGATGCCTATTAGCCATCCAAGTGGAGATGTTGAAGAGGCAATTGGATAGACCAGCATGGAGTTCAGGGAGAGGTTAGGACTAGAGATATAAAATTGAATGTCATTAGCATTTAAATGGTATGGAAAGCCAGAAGATGGAAAATCATCAAAATTACTACCAGCACCTGCTTCTCAGTTTACAGTTCCATCTTTAGAGGCGGGGGGAGGGAATAGGGGGCTATTTTACTATCTTCCTGCTCCTCCTTTCCCTTCTTCAGCCTCTCAAAGATTACTCCATCTGGCTTCAAGGGGTCATTGTGTTTGCTCCCGTAAGTGACTTTGGCTCTCCTGCATCTCATCACATTTGGGCCAGTGCAGCTGGGCTGAGCCCACTGAAGCTCAGCCGGCAGTCATCTGCACCAGCAGAGTCCTCCAGATGGTGAAGTTTGCCACTTTGTGTTCTAGGCTCGGTCCAGGCCTGGCCTGGCCTCTCTAGAGCCTGGATCTCTAATGGAGATGAGCCTTTTCCTGGCAGCCTGCCTGTCTCTCTTACCATTCCATAGGCCTGGGATATTCACTGACTCTAGGCCTTCCTTCAGCTCCAGTAGGAGAATGGTGGTTCAAGTTCCTCTGGTGGGACCATAGGCTTCTTTTGTTAATGGAAAAGAAAAACAAAGCTTTTAGTGGATACGGGAGAAAACACAGGTCTCTCTGGGAGTCAAAAATCTCACCAGGTACACATTGCCCCTGAACTGTGAATGAAGAGGGTGGCTTTGAAAGGGGAGACTCCATGACCTGGCCTGGCTAGATTACGGGAGAATTATTTAAGAATGAGCTATAATCACAAGTCAGATCTGGACAGGAACCCAAGACTGCCAGCACCCAAGAAGTGCTGCTAGTGGCCTAGAGTGGAAATCTTTGAACTAGGGTGTGAATAACTGGAAAATGAAAAAGGGAGGCTTACAGATGCTCATTCTTAGGACCCCAAAACTGAGCTGTTTAAGAACGCTTCTGTACCAGGGTGCCTGGCTGGCTCAGTTGGAAGAGCATGGGACTCTTGATCTTGGGGTTGTGAGTTCAAGCCCCACGTTGGGTGTAGAGATTACTTAAAATAAAAATCTTAAAAAAAAAAAAAAAGGAAAAGGCTCCTGTGCTTTAACTCTGCAGGACCTCGTGCTGCTTTTTCTTCACCACCGCCCATCTGTTACTGCCCCCTTCCCACTTTGTGAAAGAATTCCCACCTGGAATCTTAGGAGGACATTGCTCCCGGATGTAGAGTTGCTAGCCAAGAAACTACTCAAAATATTAGTTTCAGAGGCGCCTGGGTGGCTCAGTCGTTGGGCGTCTGCCTTCTGCTCAGGTCATGATCCCAGGGTCCTGGGATCGAGCCCCACATCGGGCTCCCTGCTCCGCGGGAAGCCTGCTTCTCCCTCTCCTGCTCCCCCTGCTTGTGTTCCCTCTCTCGCTGCGTCTCTCTCTGTCAAATAAATAAAATCTTTGAAAAAAAAATACTGGTTTCAAAGAAGGATCCTTAAATTATCTATCAAGGGACTGTAATTTTGAGCTTTCTCCCCAGCTTATACACCTCATATAGATTACCAATTCTAGGATACGCATTTTTGCTTTTGGCTTTTAGCTTGGAGGAGGTGAAGGTACAACTGTCTTTGGTCATCCTGAATCTGAGTTCATCCAAAACCAGCCACCTCCACCATGCTGCCTAAAATTTTTAACCCCAGCGAGATCAAAGTCATATACCTGAGGTGAACAAGTGGGGAAGTCGGTGCCATGTCTGCCTTGGCCCCGAAGATCGGCCCAGTGGGTCTGTCTCCAAAAATGATCAGTGATGACATCGCCACGGGAACCAGAGATTGGAAGGGTCTGAGGATTACAGTGAAACTGACCATTCAGAACGGACAGGCCCAGATTGAAGTGGTACCTTCTGCCTCCGCCCTGATTATCAAAGCCCTCAAGGGACCACCAAAAGACAGGAAGAAGCAAGAAAACATTAAACACAGTGGAAACACCACTTTTGATGAGATCATCAATATTGCCTGGCAGATGCAGCGCTGATCTTGAGCCAGAGAACTCTCTGGAACCATTGAAGAGATCCTGGGGACTCAGGGCACCTGACTGGCTCAGTCGGTAGAGCATGAGACTTTGGATCTCAGGACTGTAGGTTTGAACGGCACATTGGGCATAGAGCTTACTTTAAAAAAAATTAAAACAAAAAACCCACAATTATTTCATCTCTTAAGGAAGAAAATGCTGAGGGTCAACATATTTTTATCCATTGTGCAATAACCATCACTACTTTTCTCTGATGGTTTTCAAATGATTAGACGGGAAAGTAATAGTACTGCAATCTGATGTTCAGAAATGTTAGGGTTTTCAATATTTTTATTTTCCAAACATTATTTTAAAAGAACATTAAAAGCATCAGAAATACAAATCTGGCCTAAAGGTTAACATCAGAACTATTATAAAATGTTTGAAATACATCACACACTTTGCATCACAGTAAAGCATCAAGAGAACTAATTAATATACCCTGCTAATAATTAGTCATATTCAACTGAATTCTCATTATTTTTAGTTCTCAATATAGCCCTTATAGAGAAGTTATATATGTCTATCCATATCTCCCTCTACAGATAGACATATATAACTTACAAAGAGATAAGTTTTATCTGTCTCTGTATCTCCACACAGATGTAGAGATAGATGTGAAGGAGGGCTAAGAATCTAGCCCAACATGTATTTCATGCAAGTTAAATCAGCAATTTCTTGATGAGCATAAAGAGACTGAATACCTCATATACGCATGCTTACTTTTCTTTATATTATAACTTTTACCTCCCAAAGATGGGTCATCTCAAACTCAAAGGTCATACAAGAAACCTGTCAGTTCAAATTTTACAAGTAGAAATTACTTTTAAAAAATCTTTTATTGAATCACACTGGAAATGCCTAGCCAAAAAAGAGATACATACCTTAAAAAGTATGAAGTATCTTCTTGATTAATCTTATTAATTATAATGCTGTTTGGCTTATTGGAATAAATTCCCACTTCTAAATTTAGACAAAAGTCTAATTCCTAATTAGAATTATCTTCAAATGATCTTGGGAGAGGATATTAGATTTCTTAGTTCTTTATTAAAAAGGGGTAATATACTAACCTATCTCATGGGAGTATTAATAAATGGAAACAGTGTTGTATTAAAAATATAAAAGCATAATTGAAATAGGTTATAGTGACTTCCAAAAATAGCATTCAATTACAAACAAGAAAAAAAATGTGACAGAGTGGATATTTTCTCTTCTGTTAGAAAATTTAAATAGCAAAACTAAAGGAAAAAAGGAGAGAAGGAAGGGAAGGACAAAGTCCTAAAAGGTGAATTTAAAAATAAAATAAAACCCATATCTCATACTTAAGCCTCACAAACAGAATGACTGGTCGGTGCTGGAAGGCGGCTGTTGGATGAGGCTGTGCAGAGCTCCAGCCGAGCATCTACTGTCTTCTCTACAACTCGGGGCGCTCTTGTATTTGGCAACAGCCTGGAGAGGGAGCTCTACATTGAATCCCTTTCACCCAAAACAACAAAGCTCCTTCCAACCTGCAGTAACAGCTCTGAAATATATCAATTTCTAAAGCTAGTTTTGGATCTTGATGCTCATCTTGAGTCTAACAGCTATAGTTCCAAAATTGTAGCAAGTTCAAAAGCTAACTGTACAATGAAAATATTTTTACATAAAAATATGAATTTATGGTTGTTATGCTAGGAATCACAGAGTAGACCATAAAATTAGTTCCAGGTATAGAAATATGTAATCTAGTTTTCTTTATTGCCTGTCGCCAAGATTAATGGGAGAGAAATAAAACAATTAGTTTGCAAACAGATAATCTTAAAAATTTTTCTACCGCAGTGATATTTAAACAAAGAAAAAAAAATATTTTTAAATAGTTACTTGGATACTCTCTGTCAGCTTGTTAGCAAATCATCCTCACACAGAAGGAACGTGTAAATCAGAATACTCCCAATCTCATTCTCACACCTTCTTAAGCAGTAATGAAGATCATCTAACACACAACAGCAGTCCAGATTGCTCCCCACATCTCCATACCCTGGCTCAGAGGACCCCAGTTAGTGCTTCTGCTCCGAGAAATCACATTCCTCTACTACAAGTGCAGTTCTCTTCACTAGGATTCTTGGGTAAGCTCATTCCAAAATAGAATAATTCATTTTTAGCAAGCAAAAACATATTTCTTTAAAAAAAAAACGAATGATACAGCTAGTCAATTCCCACAAAGTAATAGTGTCTATCATAAGAAATGGTAGTAATCATAATACTTGGTGGACTGTCTTAGGAAAGCAAAGTACCTAAAGCCTGTGTGTGTCCTGGGTAAGTAATTACCGAGAATATATTTCTGATTTTCTGCTTTGACAATAGATTATTTATTCAGATAAACCTGCTACCAAAAAAAGTGTATTGTTCCCCATTTGAACACTTCAAAGAATCAAAATTTATAGTTCAATTAATAAAAAAATTCACCTCAGTGAAGATCATCCCTTCACATTGTTTAAAAAATCCAGCTCAGGTGTACTTTGAAGACCCCGAACACGGACTCAAATGGTCACAATCCGTTCATTCTCCTTGAATACACTAGCATGATCATTCCTGGCATCTATTTAAAAGTTTAGTATCAAAGATCGGAGCACAGGTCAGGGTAAAAAGCTAAATTATAAATTTTTACATCAAATCTTAAAATGTCAGGAAACCACAAAGCAAATCAGTAGATGCCAATACTTGAGACAGAAGACGATCATAACTGCCAACTGTTCTGCTGAATCTTGATGTTTTCATCTACCGCTGGTCTCACGAAAATGAAAAAGAAATCAGTTAGTACCCGAAACACCAACGGTTTGCCCAAGAGTCTCCAGCCTCCAGGACACTACACAGAGGGCACTGGGATCTGCTTGGCCGGCGTGCTGTCGTATTCGTGCATTAAATCATTAGTGGTGTGATAATGCATGGCAATATAGGAATTGGCAAATCCCAAAGAGTTTACTGGCGGTAAGTTCGGCGGCACGCTCTCTTCCTGGGAGGGGCTGCTATAATAAATGCTGTAGTACGGTTCGATGCGGGTGTTGATGGGGGTTGAGCTGCTCTGACCATAGGGCTGGTGCCCAGCAGAGATCTTGGGACTGACCACACTTTCCCTCGAGTGACTTGGGCCGCAAGCCCGGTCCACAAATTTCTTCTGGGGCTTTGGAGACAACATGTAGGCGGAGTTTGTTTCGTGATGGGATGATTTGTTTCTGTTGACCTCCAGGTTCCCTTTCCCCATGGCTCGAAGTCGAGTCTTCTGTTTGCAGCAGAAAAAACCCAGGCCGACGTACCGGAGGCACCAGAGCACTCTCCTTCTCAACCCCGCGCTGTTTCGAGAATATATAAAAGGGTTTAATCCTGACTTGAAAAATATAAGGGTAAATCCAAACAGTTCAAACTGGTAGAGGATGAAGCTCCCATTGCTGGACAGGACCACCTGCACCAAGGAAATCCCCAGGGGGAGACAGCACACCAGGACGGACAGCACAATAATCACACAGGTGACCACCGCCTTGGAGTCCTTAGCCGTGGACAAATTGACAGCCGACACGAGCTGGAGCCGGCTGGCTGCCGGGGGGGGCACCTGGTTAAGACTCTTGGTGTATCCGTGGGTCTGAATGTGCTGCAGCTTGTTGTAATTCTGGTTCCTGTAGAGAGCCGGCATGGTACACTGCACAGGATCGCCGCCTCCCTTCCCGGGGGCCCCCATGAAAGGCTGCGGTCTGGAAGCATCCACGGTGACTACGGGGGGGCACTTCCTGACTTGAGCGTTCTTCCACAGCGTCTGCGCAATCATGATGTAGGAGACCGACACCACGGCCACGCAGAAGGTGAAGTCCACCACGTACAGAGACACAATGGCTTTTCCTTCTGCGGCCGTCAGACTGGACATGGGAAGGCAGAGGTGGGACTTGCTGGTTTTCAGCGTGCCCAGGGTGGCCAGCGTGAAACTGGTGGCCCAGAGAAGCAGAGTGAGAAGCACGGTGCAGGGAAAGGAGGCAGTGCGATTGGGCTGCTTCCCCAGCACCATGCGGAGCCGGTGCAGGGCAATCACCGCCACGGTCTTGAGGGACATGATGATGAAGCCCGAACCGGTGACGTGGAAGGTGAAGCAGAAAGCGTCTGGGATGTTCCTGGCGGGGCTGAAGAAGAGCACGAAGGTGAACATGGGGGCCGTCACTCCACAGATGAAGAGGTCACAGAAGGACAGGTTGAGGATCATGAAATCAAAGTTGGTTCTGAACTTGCGGAAGGCTGGATCAAAGAAGGACAAGAAGACAATGAAGTTGCCATAAGAGCCCAGGCAGAAGATGACCGCCAGCAGGAAAGTACAGGTGACCAGAGTGGCCGTGTGGATGAGGTGCTGGAGGTCCCCCGGGATGGCGGTGCTGTTTCCTCCCTGGGAGCGAGGCGCGCGCAGCAACGTGCCGTTGGGAGCATCCTCAAGGGGCTCCGTGGAGTTCATCTTCAGACAGGAAGGACTCTTCCTTCTGGGGGAAGGGGGTCAGGGCCTCGACTCACAGCTGTGCCACATGTGACACAAGAGCCCCGGGGCAGAGAAGCCTGCACACAGAAATGCACACCCAGAAACAGAATTAATGTAGAAAGCAGAGTGATCTCAGGATTTTGTACAAAAGGACTGGAGTTTTTTAGCTCTGACCCGACGCATAGAAAGCATTTCTCCTCACGAGGCCCAACACCAAAAAGACACAAACACCTCAAAGTACATTCTTCCAGGTATAATTTCAGGTTTCCCGGCATAGCGGTTTGCAAAATCCTTTAAGCGTCACCTGGAGAGCGGGTTAAAAAAAACCAGATTCCTGGGCCCCACCTTTTTCTGATGGAAGGGTAAGCAAATGTTACTTTTAGAAATACTCCCAGTGCCTCACATGGGAGATCCAAGAACATAACTTCTCCACCAAAGAGATCTCACCCTACTTATAGCCTAATGTGGTAAATCACATGAGAGCAGGGTGCTGTGGAAGTAAGAGGAGGGGAACCTAATCCACCCTGGGGTGGAGGCTGAAGGGAGTGGCGGTGACGAGGAGCTCGCTGTGGGGGGAGGGGCAGGGACAGGGAGGAAGACAGGCTGGGAGGACGGGAGTCGCTCTTACAGCACGTGCTTGAGATACAAGCCGGAGGGTATTGCTGAAGTATACTGTGGCCCCCACAAATCACTAACAAATCCTATTTCTTTCCCTAGGAACAAGCCTTTGTTTTCCATTATTTATAATTTCTTCTCCCTGCTGGTAATTTCTTGGCCAACTCCCTATCTTCCTTTGGAAAACACTTTGTGGACTGTATTTGAGAGGAAAAAATGAAAGCATTGATGGGAGTCAATTATATCTGAGATTTACGAGGTGCAAAGCACCTGTCGATTCTCAGCTGCTGTACAAAGGTAAGTTATTATTATTCCAACAGCAATATCCTCACGCTGAAGCAGGAGGAACACCCCACCCACGCATCCACTGGCTCAGTTTACATTTGTCATGTGCACACTCTATGCCAGCCCTATGCTATGTCCTGCGGGCAGAGGAGTAAGACCTAGCCTCCGCTTTAAAAGAATAACTTTTTTCTTCTTGCTCTTTATTCCCTTAAACTTTTTTTTTTCAGTGAGATTTAAAGTTCACTCACACATCTTGGGTTGTTCCAAATCCCAAAGGCCCGTGTGGCCAGATGCCCACTCTGCTCTGAAAGAAGCTTCCAGTGGGAGAGCTGAAGTTGTTCCTTAGAGACTGGTGCAATGCTCTTGACAATACAAAGGTATTGCTTGAATCCAGCATTTTAGGAATAAGCAAAGGCACTGGGGAGGTCCAGGGGTGATGGTTCCAAATATTTAACCACCAGCCCCAAATGGGTCCCAGAGGCCTCCAGCTGTGTCAGGGGTTAACCCTTCAGTTGCTGGATCATGGGGCAGAGAGGAAGGGGAGCCAGGTCTATGCGGGATTCCTAGGGGCTCTGAGCATCAGGTCTGAACCACCCGAACAGAAGTCTCTCTGCATTCAGTAGCTTGTGGACAAATTTCAATCCTGGGTGGGTCCATATATCTAATGGATATTCTTTATGAAGGAAGAAAATGGCCTCTTCTTTATTCTCAATGGTCAAACAGTGAAGATCCCGACAATATGATGAAGTTCTCCACTGGCAAGGGAGACCAGCTTTTCTGTACTTTCCTTATAAAAGTTCTGTGAGAGAAAAATATAAATCTCGACCTCTTGTTTCTTGATTAGAATTAAAAAATAATAGAAAGCTTACTGTTTTCACTTAAAGACCATGTGCCTGCTTCTGAACCCTTTTTGATAGCTATGTAGTAAAAAAGACAACCTTTTACTGTTTCTTTTTTCATTGTTAACTGGAGGATTGGGATTAGCTGATGAAAAGAGAAGTAGCAAAGAAAACTCAATTTGAGGAGGCAGGAAGGCAGAGAGGTGATACTACTGTTTCTAGCAAACCCCCTGCCCCAGAAGGGTTTCCTCTTTGGAGGCAGGGAAATGAACAGGGGTGAAGATAGAAGTAGGAATTTGGTTTGGGAAATTAGAAGAATGAAGCATCTGGAATTGATGCTAAGAGAAATATCGAGTAGGTGGGTGGTAATGAAGAAGTGGGGTGGTGGAAATTATGGAGATCCCAGGCTAGGAGATATTTGGAAACAGAACTGTCAAGGGGGAGAGGCACCAACATTAGTCAAGAATAAGAGGCAGGAGAAAAAAAAGATTTGGTGGAGCTGAGGACCAACTTCCACTTTCTGCACAGTTATAATTTTTTCAATGTATTTAAGATATTTCAGATTTTTTTAAAAAGAGAATTCTAGGTCATTAATATAATTATCAGTATCATTAATAGTATGTTAACTTTGTTGATGCTTATGACATGCCGGGCACTGTTTTCAATGCTCCATGCTATTAACTTGTTGAATCCTCACAACCCTGAGACAGTATAACTCATCCCCATTTTACACATAAGGAAACTGAGTTGGAGAGAGAGCTCCTAATTTAAAGCAGGGTAGGGCATGGATTTGAAGCTAAGCAGGTACTCTCTACAGCTGACACTGGGCACCACTCGGTTCAACTCAACATAATGACAAAGAGATCAGGACAGTCCACAGGCCAGAAGATAGTTACAGCAGCCTTCATTTATGGGATGGTTAACGTACATAACAGAAGCTTTATCAAGCTTTACTTCACACTCAGTACAATCCTATGTACAATCCCTTCCCAACTCTAAGTTCCTGGAACTCAAAATATGAACGAACACACACACACACACACACACACACACACACACACTTCTATGTACCTTCTAGGCAAGGTTGATAATTATGGTTGTGGCATTAAGTAATTATAAATCATTCCTGGGGCGCCTGGGTGTCTCAGTCATTAGGCGTCTGCCTTCGGCTCAGGTCATGATCCCAGGGTCCTGGGATCGAGCCCCGCATCGGGCTCCCTGCTCCGCAGGAAGCCTGCTTCTCCCTCTCCCACTCCCCCTGCTTGTGTTCCCTCTCTCTCTCTGTGTCTCTCTCTGTCAAATAAATAAATAAAATCTTTAAAAAAATAAAAAATAAAAAACAAATCATTCCTATTGGATCATTAGGAAAAAAGAAAGCAATGAGAGGCTGGGAAGAAAAGGAAAAGCAGAACACGGAACAGAAATAAAGGTTTTGGCAGAGAAACTTTAGGAGCAAAGGTGGAAATGAAGGAAAAGTAAACCCACTGCTGGGACTTCTAAGAAAGAGGAGGCTGAGATCACAATTTCGAACGAAGTTATGATGGTAGCTCTATAAAACTCAGTGATTCGCCGGGAGCGGGTGGTAAATGAATACCTATTTGGTACTCCTAAATAGTACCAATGCTCTTTTCAATGCAAGCACACTAGCTGCTCTTTATTTCTAGCACCATAAATAGGTGATTAAAGTCATAAAATCAGAAAAATTTTAAGTTGGAACACCAGTCTTCAGCAGACATGTTAGCCACAATAAGAATAAATTCATATCTATGTGCATCTTGTTGCAACTGAGGAGGGATCCTAAAGTAACTAGTAAGCAAGGAATAGTAAATGAAAATTTGTGTACAGTGGCCATGATTTCTCACTAAGATGTGGGAAGAGCCTGTGAAAAATCTGGTGTGCTACCTTAATATTTTACTACATATGAAAATTTGGAGCTTTTACAAGTTAGCTCCTGGCTTGGATTCTTCCAACTCCTTTTTTTTTTCTTCTCATAATGTCTTAAATTCCTCGAAGACAGGCATTTTCACAGTCTAACCCTCACAGAGAGCAAGGTTCTATACTATTATCCCCATTGTATTTGTATTGATCAGGGAAAAAAGCCTCAGGGAAGTTAGGTGACTTGCCCAAGGTCACTAAAATTCAAGCCAGATTTATCTGATTTCAGAGCCCACGCTCTTTCCCCCCCCAGTTCAACCACCTCTTGAAGCCCGGAGCAGCTGACGGGTTGGGGTAGGATCAGTGGATGAAGGAGATGAGGAGGCTAGGGAGGCCCCCCAGTCTGGGGATGGAGAGCGAGGCTTCGGGGGAGGGGAGGTCGGCCCTACCTAGCCAGGGACTGGCGGTGGATAGGCGCTCCCCGGGGTGCGGAAGGGAAGGAGGGCCTAGTCCGGAGCAGGAAGCTTGTAAGAGAATCGGCAGAAGGCTTGGTGGGGTGCGGAGGGCTCAGACGGAGAATGGGCAGTGGGCAACGGGTTCCGCGGCCCCGCAGAGCCCGGGGAGCCGGCCAGGTGGGGGCGAGATGGCTTCCCCGCAGGCCGCGCCGGCAGGGCAGGTGCGCGGCGGCCGGCCTGGAGCAGCGCAGCCGCGCTCCTCCTACCCCGCCGGCTTCCCGGGGCCCGGCCCTCCCGGCCCCCGCGGGGGCGTCCTCCTCCGGGGCCCGCGGCCTCTCACCTGCCCGGTGGCCGCAGCGCCACCCCCCTCCTCCATCTCGCAGCCCGGACCCCAGCTCCGCCCGCCGCCCGGGACGAGGCCGGGTTCGAGGCATCATCGCCATCGCCGCCGCCGCCTCCGCGCATCCCCGGAGCTGCCGAGCCGGGGGGCGCGGAGGCGCAGTCACGGAGACGCCAGCGGCGCCGCCCCCTCCGCCGGACACTGAGGCCCCGGCGCCCGCCTGTTCCCCCCCCCCCCCGCGCCCTCAGCGCCTCGCGGGCCCCCGGGGCTGGCTGCTGCCGCCGCCCCGCCCTCCGCCTCCCACGCCGCGCCGCTGCCCGGGCTGGGCTCGCCGTTCCGCCGCGCGGGGACCTGGGCTCGGAGGCGGGCGAGAGCTGGCGCGCGGAGCAAGAAGGGCCCTGCGGGCTGGGCCGCAGGCCGGGAACGCTGGGGAGTTTCCCGCCCCCACGATGGCCTTAGCGGGTGGAGAGCGTGGGACGGGGGACGGCGGGGCTCCCCCTCGGTGCCCGGGGCTTCGCCTCCGCGCCGCAGCTGATACTCTATCTCCTAGATTCAGCTGGCGTCATCATCCAGTTCGGTACTTTGAAACGGAGTTTGTAAATGAAGTCATCATAACAGAATTGTTTTTTTTTTTTTAAAGATTTTATTATTTGAGAGAGAGAAGAGCGGGGGGTAGTGGCAGAGAAACAGGCTCCCTGCTCAGCGGGGAGCTGGAGATCATGACCTGAGCCGAAGGCAGGCGCCCCTAGCAGTTTATCTTTTTAAGTTGAACTGTTTGGTATCAACAAGTACCAAAGAATTCGACTTCTGTGTAAACATCTCCCCCAGTATCCTGTGCTTTCATCAAGGAAAAAAAAAAAAAAACTCGGTAATTTATGAAGCAGACATTCATTCCAGGTGTTGACTATGCTATTAGAATCCTGTGTAGATAAAACTTGACAGAAATTTTCAGTTAATTCCCGCATAATACTCCACTCCCCAACCACCTGCAACGTAGCGGTTCTAATCTATGTTGTCAGTTATGATGAGCTCGGGCCCTAGAAATAAGCCATTGAAAGAGAAGACCCATTAGTATTTAGAGAATTCTAATCCAAGTTCTGGATTAGAATTCTAATCCATGTGGATTAGCTACTGAATGAACAATCGCCAGCTGATTGCCAGGCATCTGGCCGCCTGACAGGAGATTACAATAGGTTTGGACTGGAAGGTGGCCATCAGTTACACCTTTGAGAGAAATTATACCGGAAAAAAAAAAATCCCAAATTGTAAAAGATTCTAGAGAAGAGGAAATCAGGAACTAGTTAGTACCATCAGCAAGTCTAAAGCTACTAGAGTTATGTCTACAAAATGTACCAGCTAACAGTGCCAAATGGAGCACAGCCTTAGTAAAAAAAAAAAAAAAAAAAGGAAAATCTGCGAAGGAACAACCAAGGCTGACTATAAATGTTAAAATATGAATGGGCTGGGGTACCTGCGTGGCTCAGTTGGCTTCTTGATGTTGGGCTCAGGTCATGATCCCCAGGGTGGTGAGATACGGTGGGGAAATCTACACTCAGCAGGGTGTCTGCTTGGGATTCTCTCTCTCCCTCTTCCCCCCTTCCCCCACCCACTCTCTCTCAAATCTGAAAAAAAAGAGGGGCTATCAATTTGTAGGGAAACAGGCATTCTAATACTATCATTGGCAATGCAAATTGATACATGTGCAGGTGTAGGAAAACAATGTATCAGAGCAATTACAGTATTTAGATTCTTGACCTAAAGTTTTACTCCTCACAATTTACCCTGAGGAAATAATTGAAAAAGGTTTTAAGCATTTAGTTATGAAAATATTTTAAGATTTTATTTACTTGAGGGAGAGAGGGGGGAGAGAGCAAGCAAGCACAGAGGGAGAGGGAGAAGCAGACTCCCCTTTGAGCAGAGAGCCCCACTCGGGGCTCGATCCCAGGACACTGAGCCACCCAGGTGCCCTGAAGTTATGAAAAATATTCATTGCAATGCAATCTGGAGTAGAGAAAACTGGAAACCCTGATGTTCAACATTGGGGAAAAACTGAACACAAGTATATTAACAAGACAATAGTCTGTGCACAAAAATAACTCTGAAGACTATGTAGAAAAAGTTGATTTTTCAGTAAAACAAAATTCCTTAGTAATCCTCTCCAGCCGCACTACTAATCACAACTGGTTTACAATCCAAAGGGCTCGGCAATGCCATGTATCGGGAGTATTTGAAAACAGCTTTCTCATACTACTTATCTTTCTCACCAAAACTTTCATTCACAGACTAGGTGGGTAAATTTTCTTCCTAAATGTTGAAACATAATTTGCAAAGTCTTTGTTTTTTAAAGGATCCATTCAGAAACTAGATTGTGTGTGACAACCTCAAGACTCTCCCCCCTCCCCGACCTAGGAACCTACCTCGACTGTCTTCCACGTCCAAACAGCAGTGACTTCTCAACTTTGGCCTGCCTTCTCCATCCTTAACACCGTTCCCGCTGCTGTTCTCCATTTTGTTACCACAATATACATTTAAGAGCTACCTTAGACAGTAGTAGCCATCCACCCCTTTTCTCTCCTGCATCCCTTTAAGTCTTCTTCTACTGGTAGAAAATTTAGGCAATTAAGTCATTCACAGTATAACCTGATTGGGGGATCAAGGTAATAAGCAACATCTACACCTGGTGTCAGAATCACATGGGGCAAATGTCAGAAACTCAGATTAAAGAATCCTGTTTCTAGGTCTAAAGTGGGCCTTAAGAACCTTCACCAGAAGTTTTGAATTCTGATGCACAACTGAAACATATGAAGCTTTTAAAAGACATTGACGCCTGGGGCGTCTGGATAGCTCAGTGGGTTGGGCATTAGACTCTGAATTTCTGCTCAGGTCATGATCTCAGGGTTCTGGGATTGAGCCCCATGGGGAGCCCACAAGGGGCTCCGAGCTCAGCAGGGAGTCTGCTTGGGATTCTCTTCTCCCTCTCCCCCACCTCACGCAAGCATGCTCTAAAATTGACACCTGAGCCCCAACCAGAGAAATTCTGAGCCCAAGATGTCACAGCAGGTGCCCAGCTTTTATTTTCTAAAGTTCCCACTTAATGGCGCCTGGGTGGCTCGGTCATTAAGCATATGCCTTGGGGTCAGATCGGGCTCCCTGCTCTTCAGGGAGCCTGCTTCTCCCTCTCCCTCAGCCTGCCGCTTCCCCTACTTGTGCCCTGTCAAATAAATCATTAAAAAAAAAAAAAAAGTTCCCACTTGAACCTTGCTAAGGCATAGTTTCATACAGCTTATTTTAGAAAAAGCTGAAGTGGTTAATATATGTAAAGCCTCACTACTTAAACTGTGATCTGAGGGCCAGACACTGATACTATGAGCTAGCAGCATGAATTAAAATTCACATTTTTACAAAGCCCCCACATGATTCTTAGGCACATCAATGTGAGAATCAATGATCTAGACCAGTGCTGTCCAACAGAACTTTCTGTGATAAAAGCGTTCATCTGTGCTATTCAGTAAGGTAAACCACTAGCCACAAGTGGCTAATGAGCACTTGAAATGTGGCTACTGAGACTGGAAAAATGAGATTTTAATTTATATGTAAATAGTCATAGGTAGCACTGTACTGGACAGGTCTGATCTAGGTAATTTGGTTTGGTTAGAGGGCATGCATTTATGGACCCAGATCTATGGATGCAAAAGGAATCCATGAGAATCACTGCCTACAGAACTGTCTTCTCTTCCTTAATGAAGACAAAAGCCAGGTGTTAAAAACAATCCATTTATTGGGTTTTAAACTAATTAAACAATTGAAATCATCAGTTTGGCACTACTCTTTACAGGGATTACGCCTGTGTACGCAGACAATTCAATACTGTACCAGGACCTCTGCTGTGCTTAGGTCTGTATGGAGTCATTCAGCAAGTAGATACTAAAAAATATACTGTAGTGTTCCTTTAAGGAAGACCGTACAGGGTGTGTTGCAAGATGACATTCACTAACTTGTGAATTACTTGAACCTAGAAGATACCTTGCATTCTATAAACGTGTCATAGGCAAACATGTGGTGTTTGCATTTAGGGATGCACACAAAATGTCACATAAAAATCCAGACATTCTAACGATAAATGAACTCAAAACCCCCACACCTCAGCTTTTGTAACATGAAAAGATAGAGAAAATAATTTAAAAACACAAAAAATGGCATTCAATTGGTACAAAAGCCAAAAAATCACTATAATAAAGAGCTACATGTGAATCTTTACAAATTAATTACACAATGCTGCTGTGTAAAAGGTTGCATCTGTACAAAGTCTTGCCAATGCTATCTCTACAGTTTATACAGTCTTTTACATCTATATAACATTTATTAATAAACAAGTCAATTAAATATAAAGACTTATTTAGTCTCAACGATTCTGCAAGCAAAAAAAGAAAAAAAAAAAACAACAAAAAAGACTTACAGAATTTCCACAAACACAGCAGTCTTCCATTAGGTGAAATATAACAGTTTTCAAAGAGGGTTGATCAAACAGTATATGTGAAGAATACAGGTAAAAATCAAACCAGTCGGGGTTTTTATTGTTGTTGTTGTTTATTTTCAAAATCACACACTGTATACACACACAACAATCAATCAAAAATTTATTCACCAAACCCCCAGTTTTTCAGCAACTGCTCTTTCTAATCAGCACCAAAAACTCCAGTTTGTGGGAAGCACGTGGACACAGCCTTCACTTCTGTGTCTTGGTGGAGCACTCCATCAGGTCCTTGGTTAGATTCGAGACTTGCCCTCTTTTCCTTCCCTTTTCATGGCTCTCCAGACCCAAGGCTCTCAAAGGCTTCGATTTATGGCCCACAGCCCTACTGCCATCTACACCCAAAGCCATTTGGAAAAAATTCAAAATAATTTGAGATGAATGAAATGACGGGACCTGTATTACAGATAGGTATTCTCCATTACAAGTAAACCGTTTCTTAATGAGTTTCTAGACTCTGTTTTGTCTTGGATGCCATGATCATATTGGGTAATTATTTCTAGTCTGAGACACTGCGGCTTTGTCAGATGCCTCAAAGAAAAAGTGATCAATATTCTGGAGTCACTTCCAGACAAGTTAGGTAATCAAATGGCAGCTGAGAACCTGTGGAACAGAGACTAATGGGATCAAACACAGAAGCCACCAAAATGATGAGAGCTCAACAGAGGCAGAGTTTTAAAACCTGCAGAGAGCCGCCACAGATGGTACCTGAGGATCTGGAATTTTTGATGAAAAGAGCTTGAAGTGAGGACTACTCATCTGTATCAGGGAGGAAAAAAATCTTGGTTAGACAACAGGACATCCAACTCGAAAGCCCAGTAAGTGAAATTTCCTTTCTTCTTAACCTAGTGGAAATGTTTGTGTTCTCTTTAATTCAGGATGGAAAAGAAATACTTCAGAATCCAGATGAAATGTTCTTATAAATGTATACAACCTAGGGTCCTCAGGGCAACCCAAAATACCCAGGCCCCAACTCAGGAGGCAATGAAGAATAAGATTTCTTTAAACTAACCATTCCCAGGCTACTAAGGCCACTCATTTATAATGGTTCAAAAGCAGTCACATCAATTCTCTGCTTAATACCTGAAGCAGAGAAGCAGAGAAAAATTCCCTGGGAACTTAAATTTCCACTGGTCATAGCAAAAGTCATATTAACAAATTTTTTTATCATCTAAATAAGGACATCTAAGAATGTCAGCAAAAAGAAAAAACTTATGAACACCCACGTCTCAACCATCCAACCAAAGACATCCGCTTGAGGATGTCAGACTTCTTTAAACTCAGCATTTTGCTGACTTACCCTTCTATGCATAATAGCACGGTGACACAAGGAGATCGGTGAGAACAAGCAGCTGGTCATCTGTGAATTGCTGTTTGTGTTCTTGCCAGTTGTCATGGTGCGTCCTCCGGAAATTGGATAAGGTCTTTTTTACAGTCATCTGTAGAGTAGGCAACCCACATACATTTTATTTTAACCTCTGAAAGATTAGGATTATATTTAGGATAATTTTGGCTACGTAAAAATCCTTCTAGACTTCAGATGTCACACTTCACTGAATGCTGCAAAACCAATAAGCCAATTGTAACTTCGCAAAGCCACCGAGCTCACTTCTTTAAAATGACTAGCTGCGCTTTAGGACAAGCTCCTGGCACTTACACCGCGCTATTAAACCAGTTTCAATACACACCTATGTCTATTTCCCAAGTGAGAAGGACAAAGTCATTGGTCTTTGCAGCCGTTTAGACACAGCTGTTCTCTAAATAATACCATCACAATTTCCTGTTTAATATTAGTTCCCAGTTAGATACTTCCTAGGTATCAAATGTCAGTAAAATAAATGTATACAGATTAACTATCCTGACAATATTGACAATATTTTACTTCCACTGAACTGGGACAGACAGAAGCTTTATTAATTTCCTTGCTACCAAAAGATCTCAAATACACATGAAAGCAAGGCCTCCACAAGATCTTACTCATCACTGTTGAGCAGGCTTAGCCCTGGCTGATGTAGTAGTAGCAGCTTTCTCAAAGCAGAAGGTCCAGAGTGAACAGGAAATTATTAGTAAAATGATTTCTTACGAAAACATCACCAATATAGTAGGTGTGCAAAGAAACTAACAAGAAAGAATTTTACCTCAATAGGCTGCGGATCATTCAGATGTGCACTGAGATTCATAAGGAGCTGGGGCATCCAGGTGGGAACATCATAGGGACTAGAAAGAACACATGCACCAAGTCCTAGCACCCCAGCATGACGTTTGACCAACTCTGAAAAAAAAAAAAAACACACCAATATATGTGCAAATATTTATAGGACTCTACTGCACATGTCACAGTGAAATAAAATTAGTTTTTGATGAAGCTAGTTGTTGTCAATGTATGAATTTCTGCATTTAAAATACATCTGTGTGCACACAGACCAAAAACATGATTTTGAGGCTGAACTAAAGACATCCTATAGCTGTCCCTCAATGATAGTGGAATTATAGCTAGGTCAGAAATGTGTCACTTATTTGCTAGAACTTACACAATAAGTTTTGATCAATTCATATCATATGCAAAAGTGCAATCCCTGATCCTAAAACAATCTCTAATCAAAATTAGACCCCACTTTTCTAGATGGGATCCACAGAATGGATCAATTCATGAGGTAAACATACTATATATGAGGAATGTCTGTATTTCTCAAAACAGAGCTGTAATGTGTCTGTATTCTGCAGGGTCTCTATTCTTTTTTTAAAAAGATCTATTCTTTCTCTAGTGATAGAAGTTACTGCTTTCAAATTCTCCTGTTTTTCATTAAAGTTGTGTGTATTTTATTTGTATACATGAAATATGGTGCCTAGGGAACTGAAGCTAATAAAAACGGAATACGAAATAAAATTATAAACAATGCCATTTGGGATAACAAAGACCTAAAACTACTTTGGTACTTAATTATTAAAAAATAGAGTTCTCAAGCAAAGCAACCAGAACATTCATTGTATGAGGTCACTATATGACTTAATTAAGAACCCCTTATAATCAGCACTTAAGAGCTTCGCATCCCAAGCACTTCCTACAAATTCAATAAGCTTCCTACTTATTAAGAGTCTTTCTATATATTTTCCATTCTTCCTGTGGCTGTAGTTAGCAGTGGCAAGGTCAGATGGCTCTTTACAACTGTGTTTATTTATTTATTGCTACTATTTTTTAAAGATTTTATTTATTTATTTGAGAGAGCACAAGTGGGTCGGAAGGGCAGAGGGAGAGGGAGAAACAGACTCCCTGCCGAGCAGGGAGCCCGACTCGAGGCTCGATCCCAGGATCCTGGGATCATGACCTGAGCCAACAGCAGAGGCTTAACTGACTGAGCCACCCAGGCACTCCTATTTATTTACTTTTTAAAGAAGATTTTACTTTTAAGTAATCTCTACACCCAACATGGGGCTTGAACTTACAACCCTGAAATCAAGAGTTGCATGCTCCACTGACCAAGTCAGCCAGGCGCCCCACAATCATGTTTAAACGTCTCTTTAAATGTGACATAATCAGATCTGATTCTCCTGTTTATCTTCATGCTCAATTAGAGTAGAAGCTCCTGTGAGGACTCTTCTCACCCTCTCACCAAATGCCCAGTGAAGTAGTGAACAGTTCCCTCTCCAAGTACAAGCAAGGCTTGTTTTGTTTTCTTAGTATTTTCCTAGTACATCTACACCTAAGCTATAAAATCTAAAAACAAATACTTAACACTGTCCAAAATAACTCATTCTACACCGCTCTTTATATAAAGTGATTTCATGTGGGCAGGCACATGAAATCAATGAACCGGATTCATTGTAACAGGTGTATGCCTCAGTGCACAGGTTCCTCTGTGCCTCTCAATTTTCGCTCTTCTGTTCCAGGTCTTGCCTACTGTAGGCAAAGTTTATTAAAAGCAGGGGCAATTACTCCCAATACCTAGCAAAGACCCAGGGACATACAAGTATTCAATAAATATTTGTCGAGTAAGGATGGTTAATCCCCGACCGGATGTGGGTATTTTATACCGGCACTGTTACCTGCAGAAGGAATCGTGTCTCCTACGGAACCAGGGTCTCGCTTTCTTTTCTTCGGTAGCTTCGTTTTGCAGAGTTGCTCAAAATGAATCTGCATAGGACTGTCCATGGTAAGGAAGTTACACTGTAACAGACCGCTTAAGGTGGTAGCAGCCATTTCTCGAACCTGTAGAGATAATCACTTCTTTGAGAGTGGAGATCCTAACCCTCAGGGGAATGCTGGAGGCTGGGAGGGTGGTGGTGGGCATGGGGAGGGGGCCATGGGGAGGGGGACGGGGGACTTTCCCGGAATTCTGTGTGCAAACTGTGTGAATGCTCTCCTGCCAGTTCTTCCGGGAGATTTCATCAGATTCTCAACAGGTCTGTGACCTCAAAATGGATGAAAGCCACTACATTAGGGTTACGCAAAGTAAATGCTTAAATTTCATACAAAATTAACTGTCTCAATAAATTATTTTCCCCCCTGACCGGCAGTTGTCCTTATCAGGGCTGTAACTGTAAAAGCAGTGCCAGAGCCTAACATTAAGATGAATTTTTCCTGGACTCTGCATCTCTGCAAACTACTGCTGTTTTCGTCGGTAACACAGATAGAGAACAGTCAATTTGTATAACTGGCATATGTTGTAGATTTATGTCCAGTTTACCTCTTAGGAATTTCACAGGCTGCTGTCAGACTACAGTTTACCCAAGTACCAAATGTAGAGCAGAGCACAGTCCATTTCAAAATGGAATGGGAACTCAAGTTTTGGGAAAACAACAACAACAAAAAAAACAGTAAAATGCTATCGTCTCAATAGGTATCACAAAATTCCTGCTAAGCATTCATAAAGATAGGCAATAATAATTTGGGGGAAAAAACCCCACCGAAATATTTTATCGTTTATTGCTTCAAAAGGTTTTTTCTTAAATGTTGTAGAGTTTGACAGTTTTGGGGTAACTTAACATTTTCATTATACTAGTAAATGAATTATAAATTGTTTTACTACATCATACTTGGTCGCGTTATTTCCTTTTATACCACGATTCATTTTTATATTCAGCTATTGATTAGAATGCTTTCAACTTCTCACTATTGTGCTAAAAATATTCTTAATTTATATAATTTTTTTTCCATATTGCAATGTATTTTCTTAGGATAGATTCTAAGAATTGGGATTACTAAATTTTAATGTATGAACAACTTTACTGTTAATTTTGTGGCTATCAGCTACTTTTCAAGAGCCAGTGCTAACGGACTGTGACACAAGACTAACGTGGAATACTCGCTATATACCTTGCCAACCTGTTACCATCATTATACATTTTGTTTTAAGTAGGCTCTACGCCCAATGTGGGGCTTGAACTCATGACCCTGAGACTGAGTCACATGTTCTGCTGACTGAGCCAGCCAGACACCCCTAAAAGTTTTCCTTTAAATCCAACAGTTTTCTTTAAACATTTTTCATTTAGATTATTACAAAGTTTTTTTCAGTATTATCATGAGTAGCTCTTGCTAATTATTACATTACGGATACTCAGTATTCTGTTTTAAAAATATGACAGAGGTGCCTGGCTGGCTCAATTGGTAGAACATGAAACTCTTGATCTTATGGTTGTGAGTTTGAGCCCTATGTTGGGTATGGAGATTATCTAAAAAATAAATAAATAAATAAATTTAAAAAATATGATAGCTTTGATGAATGTCATGGTTTTACTTATAGTAACAGTTACATTTAAGCCTACTACATGGAATATAAAAATAATTTATGAATATGTTCTATAAGGTCCAGCAAACAATAAATGCAATTTAATGTAACTGCTGTAATATTTAAAATTAGGAAACACTGATTTTCAAGATTTCCACCTTTTCTATTCCTTTAGTTATTAAAAAATACAAGTTAAAAAAATTACAGACAGCTGTAAATACTGTAAGCCTGTTATAGCTGTTATAACCAATTGTGTGTGAGTACCTGAGGGGCTAGCAAGATCTGCTCCCAGAACACAGGAAAGCTGGATTGCAAAATGAACAGGCTCATTAGGGAGGTGGAAAAATTTCCATTCTCAGTTTTCTCTGGATGCAATCTATTTTCAGTGCTCTCAAACAGAATATGTAATTACTGGGAGTACTCCACTACACAAAACCCATAAAATTTTTTTAAAAAGTACAGATTTCACAAAAATTTCAATTACATTTTCTTTACCTAAGGACAATTTCAAAAGTTGTAACTTATTCCTTATTTATTACAACATACTTTTCTTACATTACATTAACTAAGAGATTTATCTTTTTGTACAAAATACTAATGTAACTTCCTCACAAAGTTGCCTTTAATTTCTCTACGAAGGGAAATAAAAAGGGGCAAAAATCTTAACTGGATAATAGCATTTGTGGGTAGATTTTTATTCTCTCTTTTTTTGAGAGAGTACAAGTGTGTACAAGGGCGGAGGGGGTGGGGCAGAGAGAGAGAGGGAGAGAATCTTAAGCAGGCTCCACACCCAGCACGGACCCTGATGTGGGGCTCAATCTCACAACCCTGAGATTGTAACTTGAGCTGAAATCAAGAGTCAGACGCTTAACCAACTGAGCCACCCAGGCGCCCCTAGATTTTTATTCTCTTGAAACTGAAATTAGTCCTTTAGGAATTAGTAAGGTAAGTAAAACATTATCACCTGCAATTTCACATATAAGAAAACTTTGGTTCACAAATGTTATCTGCCGAACTGCAAAGAGATGCCAGAACAAGAACATGCCTAATGTTTGTTTCCATTTGTATTAACAGGAAATCACGATTAGGGTATCGAAACTAATAATATAGGGTAATGTTAAAGTAACTTTTAATAATTTATGCTTTAAAAAACTCATCAGTGCATAAATACTTCTTAAAGGGGGGGGCATGATGCTTTCTCTAAATGTATTAAATTTTGATTTGCTATATCTTAAGTTTTACCTCTAGTTGTTCATCCTCCAAAAGACTTATAACCAGCCACCTGATGTCTTTAACTGCATCTTCATTGTTTAGGAAAATAAAGAGGTTATAAAATACCATGGTCTGGAGGTAGGTCAGCACTGTATATCTAGCATGCCAAGAACTGCTTCTTGCTGTCTGTGAATGAGAAGAAGTAGAGACAATGGGAACAGTGCTGATGAGAGTAGGAGGTGACAGACAGGAATGACACACAAATCATTATCATCTTCTTGGTTAGAGCAAGCTCGTGTTATAGTTCCTTCTAAATAGAAGGTTGCATGAACTATTTCGGGTAAAGTTAGTTCTTCAGAATGGTTGAAAATAAAGGGTAAGGAACACATAGACAAAAGTCAACTTTAGAAGAAAATATACTCTGACTCCTCTAAGAGTTACACATTATTTTGTTTTACTTCATAGCAGGTAGCGGATTGAAAGCAATGACTGAGAACTGCTAAATTCCATCACAGAAACAAAACAAACTGGGCTGTTAAAAAATATTTTTCAGTGGTAATTCAACTTAAAAATCTGAAAACCATGGGAACAGGTCCACTTTTTATGTTATATAACACATGTATGACCTGGGTAAAGGCTGAGCATACAGTATACTAAAAATGCAGCCAGAAAATATACAATCACTTAGTCTTTTTCTTTCTTAAACCAGAGATTGGGAAATACAAGTGAATAAAACAAAGGGAAAATGGTAAAAGGGAATGACCACTCCCCTTCCCTCATCAGCACTTTGCATCCAAGGTGCTTCATTAGCTTTTTGTGTATATAGGGAATTTGAATGATCTCCCAGAGGTCACAGAAGTTGGTGGCAGAGGCAGGTACAGAGTCTAGGTCTGTTTCTTTGGTCAATATATATCTTCTCTCATACTAAAAGAAAAGTCAAAATGAAAAATAAATTTCCGGTACTGTGTGCACTACAGCTGACTTTGTGAAATTCTTAGAATGGGTAACCACATTCTAACCAAAACACATAAATATTCGTTAGACACTCTTACTTGTTTTAGCACCTGAAGTACCAAAGGCACTTGATGAGGGTAAAGCAAGCCCTGAGACATTAGTGATAAACATAACTTTGCATCTCTTTTCAGTTCATCATAGCTATTGTCATTTTCCACTGGGGCAATCTAGAGAACAATAAAACAAACCAAAAACATAATTGAAATAAACAGCCAATAAGTACAAAGGCATCCTTACATAAAAGAAATCACATTTTTTACTTCTAACAACTTCTATGGAAATTTTCAGATATGTACAAAACTAGGGAACAGTGCAAGGAGTCCCCATGAATCAATCACCTCTCCAACAACAACAAACACATAATCCTCCCATTTTTTGCCCATGTTTCCCCATCCCCTAATTAAATTATTTGAAGCAAATCCCATACATATTTCACGCATGAATACTTTATTATGTATCTCTAAAAGATAAAGTCTCTTATTTTAAAAACCTGGAATGACATCAGCCATAAAAGTTCATTGCAGTTAAATATAAAGTATACAGTAGTGTTCAAATTTCCTCCATTATTTTGTAATTGGTTGTTTGGAATCTGGTTCAATGTGATGATCACACACTGCATTTGGTTCATGTGGCTCTTAAATGTAGAAGATTCTATGATAAAGATACATTTAAAAAAAATTTCTGAATTCTCCCTCTTTTAAAATTCCTTGCCCTTTAAAAAAAGAGTGCAGGAGGGCCTATTTGGTTTTGTAGGGTCCTCTACAGTGGCTTCCTTCTCTGACTGCATCCTTGTGGTGGCATGCATTGGCTCCAGTATGTCCTGTAAAGTAGCCGTTAGACCTAGAGCCTTGATTTTATTGAAGTCTAATTCTTTGAGCCCAACGTAAGTGGTGTGTACTTCCTTCACCTATGGTCAGTTTTCTCTTTCTGTGATGAACCATTACAAAAAAAGGTTTGCAAAATGGTGACACTCATTTCTTCTTCATTATTACCTGGAATACTTCATACAGAAAAGCCTCCCTCAGTGGGTTTCCTTCCTATCCTCCAAAATTGAACAATGAATTTTTAAAACAAGGTCATTATGAACTAATGAATTTCAACAAATTCAATGGTTTTTAGTCTTAGTGGTGTTCGGAATGGCTCCCGACTCCTTTAACACAACTGTTGCATCCTTGGTTTCTGGTAGGACAATTATCCTGTACATTTCTTGGTCCTAACCTGAAATCAGCTTTTTCTCCACGGAGCCCTGGTTCTTCCAGTAGGAAATGATACCTAGAAACCGTAATCTGGGCACTATGAGCACTGATCACTACTAGGTTGATTACTGGTTATGGGTTTTTTGTGGCCAGAGCTAGGAAATAAGCATATTTTCTTTTTTTTTTTAAAGATTTTATTTATTTGAGAGAGAGAGAGAATGAGAGAGAGAAAGCACATGAGAGGGGGGAGGGTCAGAGGGAGAAGCAGACTCCCTGCTGAGCAGGGAGCCCGATGTGGGACTCGATCCAGGGACTCCAGGATCATGACCTGAGCTGAAGGCAGTCGCTTAACCAACTGAGCCACCCAGGCGCCCAATAAGCATATTTTCTAAAGAAAAACAGATCATGAGATCATACTGATATTTTCAAATTTAGGATGACTGACGTTTTACTAAACAGCTGGACTTTTTTTTAGAAGATTTATTTATTTTAGAGACAGCACACATGTGTGCACAAGTAGGGGTAAGGGCAGAGGGCCAGAATCTTCAAGCAGACTCCCAGCTGAGGGCAGAGCCCAACACAAACAATCCTACAACCCACGAGCCATTACCCGAGCAAGAAATCAAGAGGCTCAACCAACTGAGCTACCGGGGCACCCAAAAGCTGGATTTTTATATCTTGTTACTCATGCTAAAAATTTCGGTTCCTAATGTTAAAAAAGGAACAGGGCCAAAATGAAGTAACTTGCCCCCATCACTGCAAACTAAGACCTACTTGTAGTTTCAGTCATTCTGGTTGAGGGAATGTGACTTTCAATCAGTTAATTAGGAATGAACTGATTAGTAATAGTAAAGTAAACCGCATGATAGACCCCTGCCTTGTCTGAAATAACCCTTTTTGTTTATGCCTTTCTTGTCCTATCCCATTTCTGCCTTTAAAAACCTTCCATTTGGGGGGGCACCTGGGTGGCTCAGTCAGTTAAGTGTCTGCCTTTGGCTCAGGTTGTGATCCCAGGGTTTTGGGATGCAGTCCCGCATTGGGCTCCCTGCTCCTCAGGGAGTCTGCTTCTCCCTCTCCCTCTGTTCCTCCCCACCCCCCCGCTCATGCTCAATCTCTCTCTCTCAAATAAATAAAATCTTTATATATATATATAATACCACCTTCCATTTTGTACAGCTCCCTGGGGTCCTTTCCGTTTGCTACATGGGTACTGCCCAATTCATGAATCACTGAACAAAGCCAGTAAGATCTCTGAATTTACTCTGATGAATTTTGTGTTTCTAACACTATTGACAATTATCATTTATTTGCTCTTTATTACATAATAGACATAATAGCTTTATTCCAATATTAGAGAATGCAGTCTCCACAGGCATGTATGATTTTGTTTTTGTTTTTTTTTTTATAAAAGATTTTATTTATTTATTTGAGAGAGAGAGAGAATGAGAGATAGAAAGCATGAGAGGGAAGAGGGTCAGAGGGAGAAGCAGACTCCCTGCTGAGCAGGGAGCCCGATGCGGGACTCGATCCCGGGACTCCAGGATCATGACCTGAGCCGAAGGCAGTCGCTTAACCAACTGAGCCACTCAGGCGCCCTGTATGATTTTGTTTTAAAAGTCACTGCTCTGTATATTTATCCTTACAACCAGATACATAGTAAGGTGAGGTTCATTTGTTTCATTTGCTTTCTTTTTTTTAAAGGCAGGAGTGCCTGTCTGGCTTAGTCAGTGGAGCATGCGACTCTTGATCTTGGGCTCATTAGTTCGAGCCCCACTCTGGGTGTAGAGATTATAAATAAATACTTAAAAAGGGGGGGCAGTTTTCATTTAATTTTGTTTTATGATCATAAAAAGTATTCTTTAGGGCTCCAAAGACAAATTGGTAAAATAAAGTATACTCAGACAGCCTTCTTTGTCCCCAGCCCTTAAATAAGTTGTCCTCTAAAACAATCTAAATATATATTCTTGTTTCTTTTTAAAGTATAGTTTTAATATGGGGGCGCCTACGTGGCTCAGGTGGTTAAGCACCCGACTTTTGATTTTAGCTCAGGTGTTGATTTCAGGGTTGTGAATTCAAGCCCTGTGCTGGGCTCCACGCGGGGAACAGAGCCTACTTAAAAACAAACAACACCGCGCCCCCCACCCCACCAAAGTTATAGTTTTAATATGGAAAAAAAATTATTTTTCTCTAAAATGCTAAGGATTGCATCAACTTAGGTGAAATATTCAAAGCTTAGTATTACCAAATTTATTTGCATACCTGTAACAAATGGAAACTTAACCATGCCTTTACTTTATCCTTGTTTCCCCAAACTTTAGCCAGGCTCCTCTGAGCCCTCTTTTCATCCTTGGACCTACTGAGTCCAGTTGTATCAAGAATCCTGACATTTGAGAGAATCCCTAACCTCTGTACCTGATCCAGTTCCTCACCTCCACTTTACGTATGTGATCATCATGGACTGACTGCTTTCAGCAAGAATCCTGTCAAGTCAGTTTAGCAAGAATACCCTATTCTTGATGTCTCTTTTCTATGCACTAACACCTCCCCCCATTCTGCTTATTGGCTAAATATCCCCAGCTGTCTTTGCTGTATTCAGAGTCTTGACACCTATCCAACAGTTCTAAATGCGTCCAAATAATTTTTTCTTTAACAACTAAACCTCCAAGCTGAGTATACTGATTCACTGTGATAAACTGTCCAGTGTTTGATGGAAATAATTTCCCTTAGCAGACTTTACTGAAACAAGTACATGAGATTTCATCTCAAATCAATGGAGAAAAGATAGATTATTGTGAAAATCAAGCTGCATCTTTACATCAATACTTTATATAAAAGTAACTATCAATTTTCTATCTTATACTGCAAATTTAAATGCAAAAGATAAAACCATAAAAATGTTAAAAGAAAAAAGAACTGTTTAAAGAAATAATCTTGGACTGGCATACTTCAAAACATCATTTAAAAATAAAATTATCAAAAACTAATGATGTGGTGTATGGTGATTAACATAATCAAATAAAATTTAAAAAAATAAAGTAAAAATAAAGAAAATTATAAAAATGGAACTCTTATAACACAACAGAAAACTGGCAAAATACAGATAGCTGGCAAAAAATATACAAATAGCCAATGTACAAGTAGACAGTCTCACTAAAGAAATACAATTAATTTTGCTTTTTTTTTTTTTTTTATTTATCTTAAGTAAGCTCCAAGCCCAGTGTGGGGCTTGAACTCACAACCCTGAGATTAAGAGCTGCAAGCTCTACTGAGGTGAGCCAGCCAAGCACCCCAAGAAGTTCAATAATCTTTTAAAAAATTTATTTAACCATCAAAGATTTAAGAAATGTCAGGGTTTGTGGGAAAGAGAGAACACAAGACAGGCTCTTTGGAGGGCAGTATCCATTAAAATTACAAAAGCAAGCAGGTCTTTTACACGGTAATTTTATATAGTAATTACCCTACAAATATATGCATATTTGCAAAAGATTGTTAGTTTTTAACAGCCAAAAACTAGGAATAACCAGTGACCTCCCATAGAAAATGGATTAAATAAATAATACAATGAAGTCATTAAAGAGAGGGGGGCAGCTATGTGAGAAGACGGTCATTCTATAGCAGGCTCTAAAAATAAAATCAATTTGCAGAATGAAATAGTTCTGGTTTTTGTGCACAATCCCATTCCTACACTAATGCAGTGTATGGCACAGGTGTGCTTCTCAAAGATATAAAGAGATACACACCAAAGAAACAAATTGAGGATAAAAATTATTACAAATACTGAACAGTCCAAATCCCTAGGCAATGTACATAGAATTGTTTTGTCATTTAATTCACCCACAATAAAAATGAGGTGATTTTAGGGGCGCCTGGGTGGCTCAGTCGTTGAGTGTCTGCCTTCGGCTCGGGTCATGATCCAGGGTCCTGGGATCAAGCCCTGCATCGGGCTCCCTGCTCAGCGGGGAGCCTGCTTCTCCCTCTCCCACTCCCCCTGCTTGTGTTCCCTCTCCCGCTGTGTGTATCTCTGTCAAATAAATAAAATCTTAAAAAAAAAAAAAATGAGGTGATTCAGAGTTTGGTTAGTTGAACTGTAGTATAAAAAAGAAGATACTCATTTGCTGGCAGGTCTACTATTACCACCAGAAAAATTTAAGGTGACTTACTCACCTGTTCAATCAGTAGTCTTCCTTCCTACCATTCATGAAAAAAATGTGTTTTATGAATGAAATTAGGGCATAATGTTCTCATGTTAGGAAGAGGTTAAAATGTTCTACTAAAACCAGTAAAATCCTGAAATCCAATAGGTAAACTTCACTATAAAGAACACCATGTTCCAAAGCAGCAAATTAACCATTATTAATTACTAGCACAGGATAACAATTTGTTTGGGCTAGACTACTTCTATGTGCCAGTAAGATCAAAATCTCTTAGATATATTTAAGTTTTTATTTATTTGGTTAAGTAATCTCTACACCCCACAAGCCTGAGATCAAGAGTTGCATGCTCTTCCGACTGAGCCAGCCAGGTGCCCCAAAATCTCTGAGATATTTTCCTTTCAGTGATTTTTATCTATTAACAACATTATTGTTTGTGGAACGAAAATCTTTTTCTGTTACAAAGTAAAGCTTCTAAGTTTGGAGAAGTACTTTTGTTAGTTCATCTCAAGGAATAACATCTGTATTACTTGATCAGCAACTGCTCTGTAGTTAAGTTTATCTGAATCTTACCAACTCCCAACTTTTTTTTTCATCTTTAATATTTTCCCAAAAGCATTATTTTTCTTCCCAGATATGACTTTTATTTTTTTTAAAGATTTTGCTTATTTGACAGAGAGAGACACAGTGAGAGAGGGAACACAAGCAGGGAGAGTGGGAGGGGGAGAAGCAGGCTTCCCGCGGAGCGGGGAGCCCAATGCGAGGCTCGATTCCAGGACCCTGGGATCATGAGCTGAGCCAAAGGCAGACGCTTAATGACTGAACCACCCAGGCGCCCACCAGATATGACTTTTAAAAGAACACATGTGTACACTATCATAATGTTCTAACTACCACATGTGTAGTTACAGAAAAACTAAGATCAGACAACCTTAAAGTTTGGGAATATTCAACTGGCACTGAAGGGGGTAGATTCTAGCCTTTTCATAAAAATATATGCTATAATCTTCCTTCTGATATTGAAAATAAAGAAGGTAAAAATAAAAAAAAGTCCCATGTACAACAACTTGGACAACTCTTAAAAGAATTATATGAGTGAAAAAAGACAATTACAAAAGGTCACATATCTCCATTTATAGGACATTCTTGAAATGACAATTATAGAGATGGAGAACAAATCAGTGGTTGCCAGAGGATAGTTGGTGGTGAGGGAGAGGAGGAAAGTGTGACTGTCAAGGGGCAACACAAAGTGATTTTTGTGATGATGGGAGTATTTCTGTATCATGATTGTGTTGGTGGTTGCAGGCATATTTGTGTGATAGAATGACACAGAATTATACACATGTTGTACTGATTTTAATTTTCTGGTTTCAAAACTATAACTACTAGAGAAAAATGAGTCAGGGGTACGTGAGACCTCTTTGTAGTACCTTTGCAACTCCTGTGAATCCTTACTATTTCAAAATAAAAAGTTTGGGGAAGAAAGTCTGTGCCGATGAAATTCAGGGGCTTTCTTCAGGTACTGCCTATTCTTATCTTTTGCTTTCTGGCCATACTACAGGACAGACTGACATATACTGATTTGGGTTTTCCTTAAGACTTAAAGTATTAAGGGTGTTTTAAAGTCTGTTTGTAGCATAAATATGTGCATTTCCTTGCCAATATCCATCCCTCCTGCTGAAAACAGGCATTCTGATTAACTTTTGGAAATCATCCTTTTCTGTCATTTTGGTGGGTCAACCAAGGGATCATGTTGCCTAGCCAAAGTGTAGTGAGAGACCCAACCAAGCCTGGACAATGAGACTTTTTCTGGACCTCTGAAATCCTTAAGAGAGAAATGCAAGGAGACGTCACCTGATGAGGCTATTAGCTTCTGTTACCTAGGTCCGCTGGCAGCGAACTGCCTAGATATGTCTAAATAATCTAATTAATTTCCTCCTTCCACTGTCACAGACATTTGGTTTTCAGTGCTTGCAATTAAAGATCCTTAATTAATACTGCGATATACAAAAAGGAGATCTTAATCTTTCTTTTGCTTTGTTTTCACACAAATTTATTATTTTTGGTATATCACAGATAAGATTTAACTGACATTAAATTTGTTAACCTGTACAAAATGCTGCCCTGTGTTAATATGTACAAAAATTTAGTCAGCAAAAGAACACTTTACAGGATTTTCCTCTCCTCTAATTACTGAGAAAAAGTTTTTCTGAAGAAATACCATCAATGGCATGTAATTTTGTACCAGTTATAAAAACATCTGTAAATTTTTCTCTGAGTTTGACATATGCAAACAATTATTCTACAGTGGTGAGTTCTGATGAGCACTCAGGGAAGTTTGAAACTTAGGATAAAACACGTCTTCTCTTCTTCCCTGATCATTGGCATCTGAACTCTTTATTATTCCATGCAGTTAAAGACTAGTAACAAAAATAATACGCAATAATTGCAATATATACAAGTACTTCACACTGTGCTCTCTGCTTTACAGACATCTCATTTCATCCTTGCAACAACTCTGGGAGGGACTCTTCAACTAGAAAAGGCAAATAACTACAACTTCCACTTTGATACAGATTTCAAGGTGGGTTTTTTTTGAATTGCTATAAACCTGCTTTTTATGGGATAGGATATATAATACTTCATTTAGAATCTACAAAGCACCTCAAGTGTGTCTAAAACAGAATTTCTGATCTCATCTCCAACTGTTTCTGAGTGCCTCCCACAGTTTAACAAGCAACAACTTGCTTTTAGACTCCTTTCTTTATCCCCATTCTACACAGCTGATCTGCCTGCAAAGCAGCTGTTCATCTGTGCTATGGTGTCTCTGTACCCCACACCCCATTCACCATGATGCCTAACGCAGATTCTCAGCCTCACTATCTGCAGATCCAGACAAAATGTGAGGCCTGGCATAAGCAATTCACATAATACAGCTTTCTAATGATTTAGGTTTTTATAGATTTCATGTGGATTCAAAACATCCTTCTAAAGGGAAGAATGAAGGGGGGGAAATCGGAGGGGGAGATGAACTACGAGAGACTATGGACTCTGAGAAACAAACTGAGGGTTCTAGGGGGGAGGGGGGTGGGGGGATGGGTTAGCCTGGTGATGGGTATTAAAGAGGGCACGTACTGAATGGAGCACTGGGTGTTATGCACAAACAATGAATCATGGAACAAACACTATATCAAAAACTAATGATGTAATGTATGGTGATTAACATAACACAATAAAATAAAAAAAATCCTTCTATCAACCTCACTCTCATATCTGCTTTCTGATTTTTTTTTTTTTTAAAGATTTTATTTTTAAGTAATCTCTATTTCACTCAAACAAAAGAAAAGAAGAGAAAAGAAAAAATCAGGGGTGCCTGGCTGGCTCAGTCAGAAGGATGTGCACCCCTTGATCTTGGAGTTGTGTGAGTGAAAGAAGGGGGTAAACTCCAACTACCCCAACACTGACTACACATTACCCATTTATGGACATATGAGACCATGTTCTGTATCCACTGGGTATGTGGCAGTGGAAAAAAGTTGAAGCACCACTGCCCTAAAGACACACCCGACAAACCCTATCTACCACCAAGGACCTAAAAGTAACAAGGATCTCTATACACTAATAACTACTGTCCACTCTTATATCCCAAAAGATCCCAGAGGTACCCATGGGTATCTGGCCCTGCACAGCATTCTTAAAAGTATTTTAGTGGTGAATCCTTTGGAAATTACCAGTGAAGTTATTTATTTATTTTTTTTAAGGTTTTAGTTATTTCAGAGAGACTGAGGAGAAGAGAGAGCACGGGCACGATGAGAAGCAGACTCCCCACCGAGAAGGGAACCCGGTGTGGGGACTGATCTCAGAGTCCGCAGAGTCCGGGGATCATGACCCGAGCCGAAGGCAGCCATTTAACTCACTGAGCCACCCAGGAGCCCCCTAGAGTCATCTTTCTGAGATTTCCTGAAGACAAAGTATACTGTGGCAAATCCAAAGTTTAGCACACCATTTGCTGAGACACCGTACCAAGGGTGCTCCTTGTTAAATGATAACTGCACCGAACAGTAACTCTCAAGTAGTGGTGATGTTTGTGCCAAGCCTTCCAAATGTGACTGTTTTGCGAACCACAGCATGACTACAAACTAAAACTGTGGCAACCAATATATTGATCTGTGACCTTAGTTTCATTAGCTTCATCATTTGCCTAGATGAGTAATTAGAACCACCTCAGGCTGTACCTTTCATCAATTAAAATCAAACTTCAGTGTCTTCAGAGGATTACCAGAAACAAGTTACTTCTGCGGGTATTTGTTAAAAGCAATTATAGTCCCATTTAACACCATAAAGTAAATACGAATACTATATGTATAAGTACAATATATAATACATCTTCAGATTTATTATACACTGAATAAAACAAATCAGAAATAACTATATTAAAAAAATGTCACTATGGCTTTATTTTTTTTTAGCCATCAATATTTTCCTAAACTATTACTTGGAAATTGGTTATCAGTGCAACAGTGCTCTGTCTGGGGCGCCTGGGTGGCTCAGCTGGTTAAGCGACTGCCTTCGGCTCAGGTCGTGATCCCAGGGTCCTGGGATCGAGCCCCGCATCGGGCTCCCTGCTCAGCGGGAAGCCTGCTTCTCCCTCTCCCACTCCTCCTGCTTGTGTTCCCTCTCTCGCTGTCTCTATCAAATAAAGAAATAAAACAAACAAACAAAAAACAATGCTCTGTCTGTAAACTTTTCATATATCTGTCAAGATCCTAGTCTTACCTAATACTAAAAAGATAATTTCAACAAATATTAAACTGCTATTACCTCATGATTCTCCTGTGACTATTCTACTTCTTAGCGATCCAACCAAGTCACACACAGTCTGAAAAACTATCCACCTTCAGATGATAAGTATAAATTCCCCGTAAAGATCAGAAGGGGATGCATTCTTTTAGTCTTTCCAAGTTTCCAACTGTTAAATTCCAGTTAGTTAACACAGGGGGATGCATTCTTAATTTCAGCCATAAACTTACCTTAAAAAACAAAGGGAGAAGCTGAAGTTGTTCTGTGACTGCTGTAGAGAAGGATCTTCCTGCACTAGCCATCAGCCATTTCAATACTATTTGAAAACAAACACGCAGAATCAGTCTTTGCTATAGAGTCAGAGAGCACAAAGTAGAGTAACATTGTAGTGCTAATGTCAGAGAGCCACTCTGATAGTTCTGCTAACTAACTCTTCAATGTTGAGAAAGAGATCAGCTATGTTACTTCATAAATTTGACACTAACAGCATTATGACAGGAACCACAATAAAGGGTGTCAAAAACTAGGGTACTGAAGTCACTCTTAACAAATGAATCAACAAATTAACAGCCTACTAAATACCAACACCAACTACAAATTAACCTGCAATAATCCTAATGTAGCAAAAATGATAACTAAGTTAGTTGTTTATACTTAAAATGCTTGAAAAAATTTTAAATACACAAACAACAGGACACCCCCAATAACCAAGACAATTCTGAAAAAGAACAAAGGTGGGGGACTCACACATCCAGATTTCAAAACTTACTACAAACTAGAGTAATCAAAATAGTGTGGCACTGACATTAAGGACAGACATACAGACCAACGGAATAAACTAGCATCCAGAAATAAACCCTCACACATATGGCCAAGTACTTTTCAGAAGAGTGCCAAGACTATTCAATATAGAAATAACAGTCTTTTCAACAAATGGGTGCTGGGGAACTGGACATGCTTGAGCAAAAAAACAAAGCTGACCCTTAACTTACATTATATATAAAAATTAACTCAGAGTGGGGCGCCTGGGTGGCTCAGTTGGTTAGGCGACTGCCTTCGGCTCAGGTCATGATCCTGGAGTCCCAGGATCGAGTCCCGCATCGGGCTCCCTGCTCAGCAGGGAGTCTGCTTCTCCCTCTGACCCTCTTCCCTCTCGTGCTCTCTATCTCTCATTCTCTCTCTCTCAAATAAATATCTTTAAAAAAAAATTAACTCAGAGTGAATTAAAGATCTAAACTTAAGAACTAAAAGTTACAAAACTCTTAGAGAAAAACTTAAGGTAAAAACTTTGTGACACTGGATTTGGCAATGATTTTTTGGATATGACACCAAAAGCAAAGGCAACAAAAGAAAAAATAAATTCTACTTCATCAAGATTAAAGACTTTTGTGCATCCAAGGATACTATCAAGACAGTGAAAAGACAACCCACCGAATCAGAAAATATCTGCAAATCATTTCTCAGATAACGGGCTGATATGCATAATATATAAAGACCTATAACTCAACAACAACACTAACAACCTAACTCAAAAACTGGTAAGGGACGTGAAGAGACAATTCTCCAGAGATTTAAAAAAAAAAAAAAAAAAGGCAAATAAGCAAATGAAAAGATGTTTAACCACTAATCATTAGGGAAATGCAAATCAAAATCATGGGTATCTTCTTCACACTCATTTGGATAGTTGTTTAAGTCGTAAAAACAGAAAACAAGTATTGGCATGAGTATGAAAAAACTGCAACCCTCTTGTACTGCTGGTTGGAAAGTAAAATGGTGCAGCTGCTGGGGAAAATAGCTTGGTGGCTCTTAAAAAAGTTAAACAGAGAATTACCATATGGTCCAGCAATTCTACTTCCAATAGCCCAAAGAATTGAAAACAGGGACTCAAAACAGATAATGTCTACATCACTGCTCAAGCAGCACTAGTCACAGTAGCCAAGAGGCACAAATGACCTAAATGTCCATTAACAGATAAATGGATAAATAATGAAAACACTATGTAAACTTAAAAAGCCTGACATAAAAGGACAATTACTGTACTATTCCACTTATATGAAGTGCCTAGAATTGGTAAATTCGGAGACATAGTAGAATGGTGGCTGCCGGGGCGGGGGGGGGGGGGGGGGGACAGGCTGGTTACAGATTAATGGGGGCAGAGCTTCAGCACTGCCAGATGAAGAGAGCTGGTGATGGACCAAGCCGATGGTTGTACAACAATGTGAATGTATTTAATGCTACCCAACTGTAAACTCTGTATTATGTCCGTGTTACCACAATAAAAAAAAGTAGGGGAAAAAAAACACCCCAAAGGATAATCTAAATAAATGTCTATTTTGTTTTGTTTTTCCTCTGGTAATAAATGTCTGTTTCTAAGCAAGTTTCTATTAATTTTAGCCACTCACTAGTTTTTAAGAGTTTAATGCCCTGAGTTCGTTCATCTTCTTCACCAATTCCATTTTCTTCCATAACATGGTTCTGAATTTCTTCATCTACATCCATGAGGGGTTTCAACTTCTCTAGAATTCGAGCAGTAAACTCAGGGACCCGTGGGGAGGCTGTTGGTGCAGTGTTTGGCAAAGAAACATCGATCATAAATATGTAGGTCAGCACGCTGTAAAATGAAATATGTAGAGTGAGAAGAGATGCCATGTTATCAATAAAACTAAGGTTCAAAAGTGATGACCCAACCAAAGTAAATATCTGAATGATGACTCCTGGAGAGAGTCTCTTGAGCTGTGCCCGTAATTCACAGGCACTGAGAATTGGCCAAATGTTCACCTCTGGCTCATGAGCTCAATGCTGTCCTATTTTACGTCAGAGCCTCTTGCCTAGTGTCCCAAACACAGTATTAAAACAAAATTTGAAGAAGAGAACCCATGAAACTCAACAGTAACATAACCAGGATGTACTATTAGATATTAAAATTTAAATAAAAAAGAACTCAAGAAGGATGCCATACCACAGGGAAAAGAATACCTACCTCCCTATTCTTTCCCTGACATTTTTGTAAACCTGGGTGAGTTTGGGTTCCAAGTACTTCAGTAGTCTGTGCAACAGCTCAGGTACTCTCCACTCTTGCTGGGCAAGGCCACCTTGCAGTACATAGAGTCGACTAGAATTAAAGCACAGCGGAGTTAGAGCCCTTCCCTGCCTTTACATATGACAGTATAGACTAATGGAGCCTGTATTCTACTTAAAATTGCTACATTTTCTCACCTAATTCAAACTCAAAACAGCACCTTTATGAAGATCTTATTTTTACTGCATCATTTTTGCTGTATTCTCATTTTCTCTCCATTCCCACACAATCAAGAGAAATACTGACTTGAGAATACTCGTTGATTTTTTTTTTTAAGGTTTTATTTATTTGACAGAGAGAGACACAGTGAGAGAGGGAACACAAGCAGGGGGAGTGGGAGAGAGAGAAGCAGGCTTCCCGCCGAGCAGGGAGCCCGATGCGGGGCTCGATCCCAGGACCCTGGGATCATGACCTGAGCCGAAGGCAGACGCCCAATGGCTGAGCCACCCAGGCGCCCCTACTCATTGATTTCTAAGCATCAGAACCTTCCCCCCTAATTAATAACAATAACTTGTTCCTTCGTTACCAGGAGTGCCCAGATTTCCTTATCTAACCTACTACGTTTTTCCACCTCCTTTTATCCCAGCAAGAATATTTTTCCTTGAATGGATTACTGTTTTTTCCTAATAAGGAAGAGTGAAAAACGAGACAATGTGATGAGGAAGTTAGTATTGTCCTGGTATAAAAAAGCCGTTTCCGAGAGGGAGAGGGCTGAATCTAAATTATGTTCGAACTGCTCAAGCTGTCTCCATTTCTACTTCTTCCCAATTGAGAAATAACTCTACTTAGTATCATAAAATTGTACTGAATTGGTTCACTCATCTCTCAGAAGAAAACAGTTACATTATCAGGCCTTCAGGAGTGTACACAGTTCACTTCCATTTATACATCAAGAGCAAAGCTGTTATCTTTTGTTGCAAAATCTTTTGTTAACCTTCTAAATTCTTTTTATTTACCATGCATCTACAAAGGATCCTCCTTCACCACTCAATGGTGATTCTAACAGCAGCTCAAAAAGCCAATGAAGTTTCCGGGGATCTCTGCTTTCCTGTGTTGAAAATATAAAATAATAATTACCACAGGGGTCCTATAATTCTGTATATAAATCAGATCCTGTTATTTTAGTATTATAAATAAACTTAAGGGAAGAAAATCAAAGTAAAACTCGTAGGTCAGTCAAATCCAAGTATTATAGTTCATGTTAGAAAGGCTGATAGTAAGAAAACTGTCGTTAGCTAAAGGGACTGTCTTTAAATGAAAGTATACAAGCTATAGACATATTTAGTGTGGAAAATAACACCTACCTTGTATCATCTGGCTTTTACTATGTGTAAGTTACATTTCCAGATATATGATATGACTTGCCGTTTAATCTAAGAATACATTATCATGATAGAGAAGATGTAATAATCACTTAAGAGTTACCACTCAAGGCTTATTTGAAAGGCTAAACAGAACCATCTTTAATTATATAAGATGACAAAACTGTGAGGAAAATTTCAACACTCAAGAGGTATAATGAGATCTCACAGATTTTGAGTAAAGGTATGGGACAGTTTAAATAGATCAGTTAAACACAAAAAGCAGCAGAACTTACACAGGATGTTGCTATACAAGTTCCCCAGTCGTTGTAAGTTTCTACCGTAATATTGGACAACGCTGTTCTAAGCAGTGGGCAAAGAAGCTGCCAAAGCTTCTCCACCTACTCAAAATAAAATACATGGGGAAAAGTTAATAATGATACTCAGAATATTTTTCTTCAACTGTCTTTCCCTGGAAATACACACATACAAACACATGACCTGATACTTATTTATTTCTTGGGACACCCAAATAATCTAGGAAAGTAATTTCACCATAGTATCATCATACCCACATATAAAAGTGAATTTTTTTCTGAAAAAATTATTCAGAAAAGAGGAGACACCTTATATGGTTCCTTACAAAATCTCATACTACTGAAAAAATTTTCTTTTAAAAATTCTGAGTAACAAAGTACACTGGAGTGAAACAAAACCTCAATCATTTTGTAAGTTTCATAGATTTATCAAGGTCACTTGATTAAGTCCTAATATAGGAAACAATGACTTTTTAATACAACTTAGTATTAGCTTGGAGTATCATCTTCAAATTCCAAGTTTTGGATTACTATAAACAGCCTTTAAAAAGTGTTCAGTTATACAGAGATTGTGAATATATGTGTACACAATGCTTCTCACAGTCTATTGAGAATACAAATCACCTTGAGATCTTGATAAAATGCAGATTCTGATTCATTAGATCAAGGTGGGACCTGAGGACCTATTTTTCTAACAAGCTCTCAAGTGATGCCCATGCTGCAGGTCCATGGACTGCACTTTAGTCAAAAGGACCTATATAGGACAAATGAGGAGGGAGGGCTTGGGATAAAATTTCCAGTGGTAGCACCAGGCGTTGGCGGCGGGGGGGGGGGGGGGGGCAGGAGAGGGGGGGGAAAGGGAGGAGAGCAGAAAAGCTGTATCTTAAACAAGTTATAAAGAAAGGAGAGGTGTCCTGGAAAAGAAGTAACTAAAAAATGACAGAGAATGGATGACAAGGATATGTGTGACATGTTTAAACAAAACTGTTTCATGTCATGTGAGCAAGAAAAAAGTAAAAAAGGCAATATTACACATCAACACTTATATCTATTAAGTGATTTGAATATGTAGAACTAAATTAATATATTAAAAAAGCATTCATAGCCCAAAAAGAATGTGTAACAAGTCTGCCAAAACCAGTGTCTTGTGTCTTTTCTTTGAGGAAATGGTGGCCTACCTTGTAATTTGGTATTCTGGGTATTTTCAGTCTAGTTATTTTCAATCTAGTGCATTTTGCTAAGAAATTAACTTTAGGGCAGGTATGTTAAAACTAAATCTTGCAACATATTTTAAGAAAAAAAGGAAAAGAAGAAGATAACAGGAGAGGAAGAAAAGGGGAGTATGTCAGAGGGGGAGACGAACCATCAGAGATGATGGACTCTGAAAAACAAACTGAGGGTTCTAGAGGGTAGGGGGGTGGGGGGATGGGTTAGCCTGGTGATGGGTATTGAGGAGGGCACGTTCTGCATGGAGCACTGGGTGTTATGAACAAACAATGAATCATGGAACACTGCATCAAAAACTAATGATGTAATATATGGTGATTAACATAACAATAAAAAAATTAAAAAAAACCTAAACTAAATCTTGCAATTAAGAAGAGGGATAACTAAAAAAAAGGGTGTCAAACTCAAACTGTCTACGAGACCAAATGAATCATGTAGATGAACAAGGAGGCAAAGAGAAGGATTTAATGAGAGGCTAGAGAGTGACTCAGGAAGGGAGAAACCCATGCACAGCACACTAGCCAACTGAGGCAGGGCAATAATGTAGGACCAGTTCCAGGATCTTCCCACTGATCGAATGAGAAAATGAAATCTTTTTTTAGGGTCCTTCCCCTAATGTTGGCAAATAATTCAAATTTTTTAAAAGATACTGAATGTTGCCCATACATCACACACCACTAGTCTGTGACCTATACTCAAAAGCAATATGGAATTTGAACATTTCATGTTTCAAGTACTAATATTTACTGTGTTGGGAATTGCTATATAAATGGGTATTACAGCTTTAACAGGGAACGTACTATATAAATACATCACCTTTTCAAACGTCCAATGCTTAGAACCTCTGATTAAACCAGCTATAATTTCTGCAACACATCGCTGGGTGCTTTCATGTGAATCTGCAACCAAACGTTCTAAATGGGGCTTCAGAACTGGCAGAAACGCATCATCAAAATTTCTGAATATGCCCTATATATATATATATATATATATAAAAAAAAAGAAAGTTCTTCAGTACTCAAATGACTATCATCATCTCCATTATAATTATAATATGCTTGTGTTTATTTACTACATTACTACTGTGCTTACAAAACCCCAAGAGTTCTACCCTTTAGAAATGTTTTAACAATGTAAGTTAAAATAAAAATACTGTTATTTTACATATCACAGTAAAATATAATGAATGATATCAAAATTAATAATCTCTCTGACCTTAAAATTTCACACACCTCAAAAAACTCAAATGCATCGTCTTGTTGGTTTTTCTTATACTGCTAATTATAAATGTTAGAGATAAGTACTAAAACGCTTCTTTTTCTTAAAAAACCCCTAGACCTTAGGCTAAGATCAATGATTGGCATAACTCTCACAGCCATTTTAGATGAGAACAACAGATTGACCAACTCAAACTTTGACCTTATGAAGTGGGATATTAAATAACATACTTACCTTAAAGAGGCAAAAACGGCGAGGATTAAACTTATCTTTTCCTTTTCTGTCTTCTAAAGATAGAAAAGTAATTAACTGTTCAACAAATTTAGGATCAGAAAAATGATCAAATATAATCTGTTCAGCCTATAAAGTTAAAAAAAAAACAACATTCAGGGTTTAAGATCTATTTAAAAACGTGATTCTGAAATGTCAAAATTCAACTGTGAAGTTTTGATTATCAACAGTAGGCTGTTATTTTTGTTTTTAATTAAAGAGTTTTTACTTCTCATAGAGGCTTTCAAAAACCAAAATATCTCCTAAAGATGCTAAATCCATAATAGTTGAAAGTTTTCCTTCAGATCTTCAAGTTTGAATTCCATTTCTCAAACTGAATTAAAACCCACAAATGGTCTGCTTGAAAATGGTACATGAAGATAGTACCACTGTGCCATCTGGTGTGTAATTGAGGAAAATATTCAAAACTGTAAACCACAACAAATTATTTCTATATTTATAAAACATCAGAAGTTAAAAGGTAAACTTTGTTGAATTAGAAAGTAAGAGTTAGGGGTGCCTGGCTGGCTTGGTCAGTAGAGCATGTGACTTTGATCTCAGGGTCATGAGTTCAAGGTGCACATATAACACAGAGCTTACTTAAAAATTAATACATAAATAAATAAAATAAAAAGCTATGCCATTAACTTAATTGAGAAAGACACTAAAAGTCCTTAACTTTCAAAATGGTAAAGAAATATACTTTATTGAAAACTAAGGAGTTTCGACTTAAATCTACAAACATCTACTTACTGAGTACTCATGATTTACATGTAATAAAAAACTAAAAGGAAACAGCAGCAGCAAGCAAACAAAACCCAATCTCTGCCCCCAAGAAGCTTGTTAGTACACAGAACGCATACAAGAAACATGCAGATAACAATATAAAGCAGTATCCAGGTAAAGTAGGGGTAGTAACATGAGTAACCTTAAATACAAAGACTTGTGCCAACTGGACCTAACAGAATTCGGGGGGCGGGGCAGACAAAAGGGGTGGAGTAAGGGACTCACACATTTACCAGTATTTACTCAGTGCTATCCCGAAATACACTAATGGGGGAAAAAAAACCCCATGAACTCAGTTTGAAATGAATCAGAGGCCAAAAGTAAGATGCACGAGAACCAGGGGTAAGTGTTTACACATAGTGAAAATGGAATGCTTACCTCTGTCAAATCCTCCCTGCTTCTGCCAAGCTTAGGCTGCTCTTCCACACCAGCATAAACAACCATATTCCTACAAAGAGTTTATATTTGTAATATATACAGAAAAAAACAAGAGAGCTTAATGGAGAGAAAGCATTAGAAGGCACTTTTAATGAACTCTAGTCAGATGCTAAGTTTGGGGATATGAGTACATCACTAACAATCTTGGCCTTAAAAATCCATCAGGTCACTGTGTCCTAATGACATAAGTCACTGGAGTCAACAATAAGAGACAAGTAAGTATTTCTCTGGGCTGGTTTAGGCATACGTAGTACCGACAGGTAAGCATATAATTTAGGGCAGCTATTCATAAACTCCTTAGAGGTATAATGGTGGAAAGAAGAAGTCTGAGAGTTTCAGTGGAATTACAAAGAATGAGGCAGGACTGAGGCATAGCACTGGCAGGAGCAAAAGAAAAAGAGGAAGAAGGAAGAAGAAAAAAAACTAGAGACTGTGTGTTTTTGGTGGCAGAGTACCTCCACATCTACTCCAAGTGCCTCTGAACCTCTCCACAAATCCAAAGTGATAAAACAAATTACATCAAAGATAAGCTGTTTAATAAGACTGTGCACGGCAAATTGGAACTTACTGAGGCCAGCTGTAGTATCCCCAGTGAGTTTTTTCCACAAAGCAGCTTGACTCCCATTCTTTTTTGGTTCTTGGTATACTTTTGCTATCATAATGCAACCAATGATTATCAGGCCTATCACCAGCAAGAATTTGGGTAGGTTTAGAATATCCACCTTAAGGGAAAGACAATTATATATGACAAACTTAAAAATATCCATGCAATAACTGCTCTCAACTTTCAATCAATAGTACTGGTGTGACCTTGTCTTCATAACAAGATTACCAAAATTTGTTCAAGGCAAGACCACATATATATGATGCATCATCCACTAATGGGATAATTATTTGGGGCAAAAAAAAAATCAAGTATGATCCATACTTCATTCCCTTCACCAAAATTTAAAGGATTAATTTTGTTAAAACTCTTTAGATGTTAATTTCAGGCTTAAAGAGCTCAAAGAATTCCTTCCCATATATTCTTCACCCAGACGCCCCAAACTTTAACATTTTACCATGTGTACTTTGATGTTCTTTCTACATATGTATGGTTTTTTTTGGGAACCATTAAATGCTCATTTAAGATGGGACCTACAAACCTGTGTTTCATGAGGATAAAGCAGGATCAGGGGCCCCTGGGTGGCTCAGTTGCTTAAGTGTCCGACTCTTGATTTGGCTCAGGTCATGATCTCAGGGTTGTGAGACTGAGCCCTGCATCCAGCTCTGCACCATGTCTGGAGCCTCCTTAAGATTCTCTCTCTCTCCCCCTACCCTACCCCTCTCTAAAAAAACAAACAAGATAGTAGTAGGGAGTATAATGAAAGTCCTTCCCACATTTTGTTAACACCATTTTATAGTGTTCCCAAATGAAGATGGTGTTGCATAGCTACACTCCCCTCCCAAACATGGGGCAGGGGTGGACTGAAGATAGCTGTTTGAATATCACAGAAGTTACCAAAGATAAAAAATGCGGTAGCCAGAGGAATAAAAATGACATTCCCACCGCTCCCAAAATCAAGTTAGTTCATTATTTTTCATAAGATTACTATTCAGAAAATTTAATAATACAGTAAGGTATAAAGAAGAAAATTAACCTTGCCTCTAAACCTATATCCAGAGAGAAACACTTAACATACGGATATATTAATGATAATGGTCTTTGGTAATTAATGTTAATTTTAAGTCTCTGAAACACAGTTTGATAAATAACTAGCATAACTGCTTGGTTGGTGAGGTAAGTAAGTTGATCACATGTTTGTAGAGAGTGTGCAAAAGGTACATATATTATGACGACAGAGTCCGTCTAATTTTTTTTTATTTATATTTTTTAGTAATCTCTACTCCCATTGTGGGGTTCTAACTCACAACCCCAAGACCAAGAGTCGCATGCTCTTGCTACTGAGCCAGTCAGGCGCCCCAGAGTCCGTCAAATTGTATAAATACTTTTTATCACTAGTTTTCACTAAGTCAACTGTTTTTCCCTTACAATATTCATACTTTGTGTGCTGAGATCTTTCTATACCTCTATATTTTGTATAGAAAAATATTTGAGCTCAAGAACTATTAATTTATCCATTTCAAAGAAACTTCCCCAGTTTGGCTGAGAAGCATATTAATTACATTTAGTAGTACTTACTCATTTCATACGGGTTGATGGTCAGCTTTTTGTGGGTTCTTTTGAGCTGCTTAAGAATACCAGCCACAGCTGAGATTGCCATCTAGAAAAGAAACAGGTAAAGTACATGTGTTAACATTTTTAAATTCTTGAATGGTTGGCTGCCTGCCTTGAACAAAGCAGCAGCTGGATTCCGCTTCTTTCAAAAGCAGATTAACTACCTCACCTGTTGACATCTGGCAGCACACCTACAGGAGTGCTAAATCCGAATTGGAACGAGTCACTTCCAGTTCGAACTTTCATCCAAGCTAGTCTGCCTAGAAAACTCCGATCCTTCCTTTGGTAAGCCAGTACCTGCTCATTCTTCAATTCTCAGCCTAGAATCTTAAAGGTCTTTCTCTAATGCACCAGGCTAGGTCAGCCCCATCTTGCACTCCAGCTCGAACACTTCGTGACTAAAACCAAAAAGTTGTATCCTCCCAGAGATCTTTCCCTTCCTACAACACTTCACACCTGTCATTAATTTTTCAAAGTCAGGATTTCCCATGAATCTATAAACTTGTTCCCTGCTGTAACCCCAGTGTTGAAATGTACAGTGCCTGAACATGTCCTGATATACTGGTTGGATGAATTATTATTATCTCTGAACCAACAGTGAAATTCCAAATCAATACACTTCAAGGCCTTTATTAAGTGTATCCTGCGAAGACTTTAAAGGCTTCAGGTGGGTAAAAATTCTCGAATTCAAGACTGTAGCTACAATAAAGTATCTACCTTTCGAACTACAATTGCATCATGGTTGAGATTCTCAACAAAAAAACGTATGGCACGAAGAGGTAACACTCGGTCATCTCTCAAAAGTAGAGACAGAAGCCCAATGCCTATATGTTCAAATTTCCAAGGCCTGAAAAGGGGAAGGGAAAAAAAAAATCACAAACGTATCACTCACAAAACCACTTTTAGAAGAAAACTGTATTTGAAACATTATGTTTCCTAAGAATATAGGCTTACTGATGAGCACCACTCCAATCATTAGGCCCAAAGTTTACCTCTTATTCTTTTTCTAAATTCATGAATCAGACTATTAATTTTTTGAGACACAGCCATTCATGGCTTTCAAAATGACAGAAACCTCCTACAGTATTTAAGGTAAAAGCTTTTGAGAATTTAAAAAAAAAATAGCACTTACAGATTTCTCTGCTCCACACCATCTAATAAAGTGTTTACCAAATTTTCATAGTTCCTTAAAAAAAAAAAACAAAAAAACAAAAACCAAACACTTTAGGTGAGGTATTGTTTTAATACAGTAGTAAGATGAACACCAAATAATGTAACATAAATTCAAATTCTAGCCAAATTCACCCCACTCTATGTGTTATCACCAGACTATAAAAGGCCTGGTGAGAACCAAGCCAGCGTGGAAAGCAGATGGGTGAAGAGAGACTGTGGGGAAAAGAACATAAAGGGCCGAGAGAAAACAAAAAAAGGTGTTAGGTACACTGAGCACCTCAACTGTCTCCAAGCAGATATTCAAAAGTAAATCTGTGAGTAGTAATCAATTAGTTAGACGTGGTCTACCCTTATGGCACTCCAGGTGTACATGTAGTAGGGTATAATGTAACAGTTCATTACTTCTACAGACATGTTAGGAAAAAAATAATAAGCATATTCATAAGACAAAGACAAAATCAAGCCAGGAAGGCTCCTGCTTGAGTGTTATCACTGAAGCACTGAATTGCTTGGGTTCTGAAAACCTAAAACAAGTCTTTTTTTTTAAAGATTTCATTTATTTGAGAGAGAGACAGAGAAAGACAGAGAGAGACAGAGAGCGCACATGAGCAGGGGTTAAGGGCAGAGGGAGAGGGAGAAGCAGACTCCCCGCTAAGCAGGGAGCCTGATGAGGAGCTTGATCCCAGGGCCCTGGGACCACGACCTGAGCCGAAGGCAGATGCTTAACCAACTGAGCCACCCAGGTGCCCCTAAAAGCCAGTTTTTAAAGACAGTTTTAAGATGGTATATTCCACTTCTGTAGCTGAAAGTGACAATCTGGGACCTTCACAATAATGATCTAACATGTTGTATTTTTTTCAGAATCACTGCGTAAATCTCACGAGGTATATATGGCGCATCTATATCTCAGAGATATTCAAAATCTACTACTCTTAACGCTATCTATCTTAGAAGTAGGCGTTCATAATTACCTTAGGGCATCAGCATTCTTTTCCTGTTGGCGTTTAAGTCCTTCTTTAATTTCTTCTGAACTAAGCATTGTCTGGTTGGAGGAGGGGTTTTTTGATTGTTGAAGTAATTCTGCTATTTCAACACAGGCCTTTGGAATCTTATAAAAAAGAAAAGCGAGGGCACAAAATGAAGTACTGACACCCGCCAGAACACGGAGGAATCTTGACAACGTTATGCTGAGTGACAGGAGCCAGATACAAAGACCATGTGATTCCATTGATATGAAATGTCCATAATAGGCAAATTCACAGATAAGGCAAGTAGATTCCTGATCTCCAGGGTCTAGGGATGCTGGGGGAATGGGAGTCACTGTTCCTGGGTACAGGCTTTCTTTTTGAGCGAAGGCTGCAGAGCCCAGGGAATATACTATTGTGAATATGCAATATACTACTGTGTTATATAAGGGTGAAATTTTTGTCATGTGAATTATGTACTAATTTAAAAAAACTTTAATTAAAAAAAATTTTTTTTTAATTTTTTAAGTAATTTCTACACCCAACATGGGGCTAAAACTCACAATCTCAAGATCAAGAGTCACATGCTCTTCCAACTGAGCCAGCCATGCTCCCCTCTAAAAAAACTTAAAAAAAAAAAAATTATTCATTTATTTAAGAGAGTGAGCAAGAGAGAGAGAGAACATGAGGAGGGGTGGGGGGAGGCAGTGCAGAGAGAGAGGGAGAAGCAGACTCCCCACGCAAGTGTGGAGCTTGAGCCTAGGACCATAACCTGAGCCAAAGGCAGACACTTAACTGACTGTGCCACCCAGGCACCCCCCAAAAACTTTTTTTAAAGAAAGCATAATCCAAGGCGCCTGGCTGGCTCAATCAGAAGAGCACGTGACTCTTGATCTTGGTTGGGATTGTGAGTTTGAGCCCCACAATGGATGTAGAGATTATTTAAAAATAAAAATCTTAAAAAAAAAAAAGCATAATCCAATGACAGCTGCAAATAGCACGACTGTTTTATAGAAAAGGAATAGGTTTTAATACCAAGGATGGGTGTCAAACACAATGGCCTTAGAGAAGAGGGCAATTCACTGGCACTCACACCACTTTCATCCATCCTCAGTTACGATGGATGTGTATGCATCTGCTACATCTCCCCATACAAGCACCAGTGATACACGTATTCTTTACTTTCTCATTTGTCAAATCATCCAATTTTAATTTTCATCACTATAAACTAAAATGAACCTTATGGTCAAACTTCTGTGACTTTGGCTAGTAAGAGTGACCTCCTAAAATGTAATCAACTCTTCAAAAAATGAGGCCATGGATATATAGACAATCATGGTAAATGCAACAGTGTAATAGCCCTTTGTTGCCTCTTAGTAGAAAACAACCAAGCTCTCTCCTGGCCATGCTCCAAATTCATAGTGATTACTAAAGTACAAACAGGAAACAGAAAGCTAATACTAATTTCCACTAAAATCTGAATTTAAAAAAAAAAATGGTTTTGCTCACTGAAAAATCCAAGCCAATTGTTTCATATTGCCGATGAATCTTTTCTGCAAGATCATCAAACAGTCTCACTATTGATGGCTTTTCCAGGGACATCGCTCTGCTAAGTCCAGAAGAAACAATTGCTGGCCAAGTCTGTACAATACAGTCCCAATCATGAAGGTTTGCCAAACATACACCACTGTGATTTCCAAGGAGACAATACAAGGCACCCTGCAGGAAAAAATAATACAGGGAATAAGAGGCACTGTTTGGCTGTAGCCAATTCACTTACATCTTTTTAAATGTACTAAACACTGATTCTTTAAGTGCTTGACACTGGTTAGTAAAATAGGTTCACACATTTAACATGTTACTTTCAGAAACCTGAACTTGACATTTAACTGTCATCCAGTAATATTTTCCCTAAGTCATCTAATAAAGGGTTAGCTCAAAGAACACCTATGAATAAGATAATACAGAAATTTAAGGCTGTTGTTTTTAAGGATAGAGCTTCCATTCCAATTCTCTTCTACTACAATTATATCACAAAAGCCACAAACATTTGCCACTCTTTGCATTTTAGGGGCATGTTTGGTATAATTTCTAAAATCTGATTGTTTTCCTAAGTATATTAAAACTAGGTTACTTAACTATACTGTACGCTTTTTACTCATAAAGGCTCTATTAATCAGAATGATACCGCATTTTAATGAAAAGAGCTATTATGTTATTTTCTAAACATTCACCCTAACTCAATTCTGATCTGGCTTATTGCCCACTGTGTGCTCTACTCCTCTTTACAGGTTCTCATAAGGTCACCAGTAACTTTGATTTTACTGACCTAATAGACATTTTTTAATTTTGATCTTACTTGACCAATTTGATTGTGTCCGTTTAAACCTCTCCCAACTTGTTCAACAATATACAACCTTAAGAGTCAGACATTCCACAACGCTCTTGAATTATACATCCACATTGGAGGTCAGCAAATTTTTTCTATACAGGGTCAAATAGCAAAAAGTTGGCCATATGGTCTCTGTTGCAACTACTTATCAATGCTCTTGTGGCACGAAAGCGGCCAGACAAAATACATAAAGGCATGGACGTGGCTGTGTTCCAAGCAACTTCACTTACTAAAGCAAGTAACTGAGCCCAAGCTATAGTTTGTGGACCGGTCTTATAAGCCAACTTCAAGAACATGTTGTCATCTTAACTCTCTCCAGAAAGCAAATGAAAGCAAATGATACTGTTAAGTTTCCCTTCTCTCAGGGAAAGATCTCTCCTTGGCTTCTGTAACCTCTCGTATCTTGGTTATCTTTCCGATCTTTCCCTTCCTGGTTACTTCTTCTTCGTGGGGTCCTAATGGAGTCTTCTCAATTCCTGCCCCCCTGGTCCTCTTTCCCTTCTCACGCTCCTCCTCTGCACTCTTACCCGTGCCCAAAGATTTCAGTTCTCATCAACACACACTGAAATGGTGTGCTGTGCTGAAATGATGTCCAACTACCTACGTGACACCCCTTTTCGTTTATAGGAAATACTTCATATATAACTTGTCCAAACTAATTCATCTATTCTCCCTTTTCTCTTCCTCTCTGATGTACCCAATAACCAGCTGTATAACCCGGAACCTTAATAATTTTGATACCTTTTTCTCAGTCCCTTCATATTCAACCACCAAATCTTACCAATTCTCCCACTTAAATCACTTTCTTCAGTCAACCCACTTCTATCTGATAGCATAAGCATTATGTTTCACCTATACACTCCTGCACCCCTGTGAGATACACTATTTTCCTTATCTTGCGTCATTTCCTTCCTTCTGATCTACTCATACACTCTCACTCAGTTGCTCAAACTTACGATATTTCTTCATGTCTCATGCCTTCCAACAGGCTGTTTACATTACTCTAAACCTTTTGGTCTTTCACCCCCCTCTCCTATAGGCCAGCTAGGCTCTTTATCCATTGCTGCTCAACTCAAACTGCAGCCTACATTTTCTCCCCATCGTAACACCAATCATAAACACAGGTAAGAGTAAATAATTAGGGAGAAAAAAGAGACTATGTTTAAAGGTGTAGGGTACTGATGTCTTCAATTTATTGTGAAATACATAAAAAAATAAGATGGACGTAAATATATGCAAATGTATTTATCTATATGTCCAAATATAGCAAAATATTAAATACAGAATCTGAATGGTGGACATATGGATGTTTATTGTAAAATTCTTTCAACTTTCTGTATATCTGAAAATTTTCATAATAAAAAAAAACACAAAGAACCCTATACCTTGAACTGCTGTTGTGTGACATCTTGTCTATCAGGCCGTAAGAACTCCAAAACCAGGGGAATGATATCTCTGCAACAGAAGTTATATGCGCCCAAGGCAGCAAAAAATGTTTGCTGAGCCTTATTTCTGACCTGAAGAAAGTATTATTAACAAAGGACTTTATTACATAGTAGGCAAACAACAAAAAGTTTCTAAATAAATTACCAAAAACAAAATAATTTAAATAGTGTTGTAACAGAAAAACATATCAAAGCACATACCTTAACAAAAACAAGTAAATTATTATCTTTTTACCAAAAGGAAAGCACATTACCACCAACCACATCCATGGTTTAGGTTATACAGCTTCAAATATTTTTTATAAAGGAGAGACTGAACAGAACTGATATGCATTTGTCCTGTAACATAATCAGCAGACTATTTAACTTTCTATTCTGTTACTTTTGATGAGAAGAGTTAGATTTTCTCTTGTATTTAGGCAAAGAAAATCAAAGACTTTCTAAAACCCCAGAACAACTTTACCTTTTCAATGCAAACTGTAAGTAGAGCCCGTATGTTTTGAACCCAAACAAAAGATTCAGTATAAGATTATAATCCATGAGTGAAATAAGTCAATCAGAGAAAGACATGTATCATATGACCTCACTGATATGAGGAATTCTTAATCTCAGGAACAAACTGAGGGTTGCTGGAGTGGTCAGGGGTGGGAGGGATGGGGTGGCTGGGTGATAGACATTGGGGAGGGTATGTGCTATGGTGAGCACTGTGAATTGTGCAAGACGGTTGAATCACAGATCTGTACTTCTGAAACAAATAACGCAACATATTTTAAGAAAAAAGAAAAAGAAGAAGATAGCAGGAGAGGAAGAATGAAGGGGAGTAAGTCAGAGGGGGAGACGAACCAGGAGAGATGATGGACTCTGAAAAACAAACTGAGGTTTCTGGAGGGGAGGAGGGTGGGGGGATGGGTTAGCCTGGTGATGGGTATTGAGGAGGGCACATTCTGCATGGAGCACTGGGTGTTATGAACAAACAATGAATCATGGAACTCTACACCAAAACAAATTATGTAATATATGGTGATTAACATAACAATAAAAATATTAAAAAAAAGATTATAATCCATGAACTAAACTGTAATGAATAATAACTAATTACAGTAAAAGTGACACACTGTACATATTTCAAACTCTTTAGGTGAAATCTTTGAGTTAGAGACTAGTGTCCTAACTTACATTATTTATTAAGGATAGAATAATTAGCTATTCATGAATTTTGCTTTTCCAGTTCTCTGTGCTTGGAGATCATCTCTTGGTCCTTTGCTACCTTCAAGGATGGACCCCATAATTCATATGGTAGCAGGTTGCTGAAACCCAAGCATAACATGTAGGAGGAATTATATAGCCTTTAAAGACTGGCGTTCACAATGTGATTTGATTAAGTGGCAGCAACATTGCACTAGCACTATCTATCAACTTTATATTTAAAAAAAAATTTGAGGGACGCCTGGGTGGCTCAGTCGGTTGACCGTCTGCTTTCAGCTCAGGTCGTGATCCCAGGGTCCTGGGATTGGGTCCTGCATTAGGCTCACTGCTCAGTGGGGAGTCTGCTTCTCCCTCTGCCTGCCGCTCTCCCTGCTTGTGCTCTCTCTCTCTCTGACAAATAAATAAATAAAATCTTTAAAAAAAAATTTTTGAGAAGCAATAACAAACAGTAAAAGTAAACATTACTTTTAAAAGACTACTAAAATTAGCTTGAAAATATTTGTAATTTGAAAGGTGCATTCTATGCCAATAAATAGTAATAATAATAATTATTATTTTAAGTAGGCTCCATTCAGGGCTTGAACTCATGACCCTGAGATCAAGACCTGATGAGAAATCAAGAGTAGAACGCTCAACTGAATGAGCCACCCAGGCACCCCACCAATAAATTATTAAAACTTCCTTGTATTTGAAATGGGGCTATTTAGATTGCATTGTAATAAAACAGGAATGTGGGGCAGGGGACGGGGGTAGAGGGGACGAGCCTTACCTGACTGTATGAACTTGTAGATAAACGAAGAAGATCTCGGATCATATCTTGATGTATCCTTTTGTATTCACAACCCTCAACAGTCAGTGTTCGTAGCTACGAAAAGAAAACAATGTAAAATCAAATCTCCAAGTTTTTACTAAAAAGTTCATTTAATTATGAAGTAACACAAATAATTACATATTCATCTGGAAAACTGTCATTTAAAAAAGTCATCATGATTTTAAAGAGATTTACCTCATGCTGCAACATTACTCTGTCAATCAACAGTGCTCTGATATGTTGCTTTTTCCCATGGAGCTAAAAGGCAAAGTAGAAGACACGTCAACATTGTCCCTAATTGACTGCATCCATGGATTACCCTGAATCCCTTACTGAAAAATTTTTACTGAACTGTAGAGGTTCACGCTGGGCTGGTGGAGGTATTTCATTTATTCTGAAGTGATCAAGCTTACATTAAAACATACTATTTCAATTAATTTTATGGCTAATAGTAGAAATATCCCCTTTAAATAGCTCATCCAACACCCTGTTTTTCTCTGGTAGTTTATTAATGGATCTGCATGGGAGAGGAACTGAGCTGGTCCTTATTCAGTCAAATACTGAAAGTACAAAAAGAGACTACTAAGAAAATTGCTTGACTCTGTTGTATTTACAAAGAGACTTTCCAGGTAACTGTGTATGTTTACTATAGAATATAATACGTTTTACTTCTCTAAAAATTATCTTTTATGGTCTCCTCTACCACCCAATCTTCCACCTGGTCAATAAAGGCAGATATCTGGAACTCAAGAGACTGCTTCTCTTTCACACCTTTATCGCACCAGTCATCAAGTCTCTACAAATTCTTCTTTTTCAAAACACCTTATTCCATCCTAAGGCCAGTGATTTGATTCAGGTTGCGTTTTTCCATCTGGACTACTGTGATAGTTGCTTCCAGTCTCTATCTCTTACTGCTGTTTTTTTCCTCATTGGTGATTAAAGACTGATCTTTCCAATATTCAGATCAGATCTACTTCAGAACCTTTAATGACTCTTCCATGCTGAATATAAAACTGAAGCACTTTCTGGGGATAAAACTGTGAACAACCTGGGGGCACCTGGCTGGATCAGTCGGAAGGGCATGTGACTCTTGATCTCGGGGTTGCTGAGTTCCAGCCCCACACTGGGGGGTAGAGATTACTTAAATAAATAAATAAACTTAAAAAAACAAAAACAAAACTCAGACTAAAAATGACCTAGTTGCCTCCGGCCTTTTCTGCCCTATAGCCACTATTCCCTAATGCATGCCCTGTTTGTATGTCTCCCTGCCCTTTTACACGCCATTCCCTCTAAAATACGTAGTGACCCTTGCCTAAACAATAAACTCCTACAACCGTTTTTTTTTTTTTTAAGATTTTATTTATTTATTTGACAGAGAGAGACACAGCGAGAGAGAGAACACAAGTAGGGGGAGTGGGAGAGGGAGAAGCAGGCTTCCCCGCAGAGCAGGGAGCCTGATGCGGGGCTCGATCCCAGAACCCTGGGATCATGACCTGAGCCGAAGGCAGATGCTTAACGACTGAGCCACCCAGGCGCCCCTCCTATAACCTTTTTAGACTCAGCTTCCATAAAATCTCCTACAGTGTTCCTACAGAACACTGCTATCAACATCAAATGGCTGGCTTAAATATTCTTTCTTCCATGCTCCTGAGAAGCTTGTACTGACTTCTCCTGGACACAAAGATAATATAAGAGCTATTTTTCTGAAATCTCCATAAAGTGAGATGCTTTAAATCCATGCCTGTGGACAATTCCTCCTATCTTTTATTCCCTCAAGTTCTTACAAGGCAGCCTGCCACATTATCACACTCCAAATTCCCAATGAGAGTTCACTCTCCTGGAAACTCACAGAAGAGTTTGTAAGAGGAAAACATTTCCCCAGGATTCTTTTGATTATACCATGATATAATATTTGAAAATCTATTTTTACTTACAGGGAAACTTCCTCTGTATGCTGAACAATCCCTAAATCAAGTGACTATGTCAATATTATACACATTTTAAAAAATTAATTCAGAGTTTTTAGGTGAAAATACTGACCCGGTTTTCCATTGATTTCTTTACTAGGTTAAAACTTTTCCAACGGGAGTCAAATTCATGCTTGTGAGATCCCTGGAACTGCAAGAGGTCTCCAATAATCTGTGTCAAAGAATTTCAAATTTTGTATTTATAAGCCATCATGTCAAAACTAGTCACATTAATAATCATGCAACTATTAAAGGATAACTGTACCTTTATGATAAGAAACAAAGACTTGGTATCATCTTCCGAATTGTTAAGTATGTGGTCTATAATTGAAGAAAATGGATTTTGGTTAAAATATTTTGAATTACTACAGGACTCCTGATATATCAGTTAAGAATCTATTAGTTAAGGAAAAAAACATTGCCTGATATTCCACTATTTAGAATTTAAAGTTAAGTAAAAGCACATATGCTAAAAATTCCTAAATATTAGTAAAAATAAGTTAAATGCATATATGTACTTACTAAGAAGTTTCCTTATGACCCTAGCAATTGCTTCTCGGTGGTTCTCTCTGGATAGATCTATTTTTTAAAAAATGAGACAAGGCATTTTAAACACACTGAATCCTCCCCAGCTGTTGAAGCTTACTTATATAAACAGTTTATGTCAAGAATAAATCATGTAATCCAGGAAAAAAACCAAGTGGGTCTGCCTTTTTCATAAGCTGGATTAGTGTCTAAGCATGATACAGAGTAATTTTTAAAACCTTCACATTTACAAAGACCTGCTTATAAAATTTTCTTGGGTAGGCAAGGAGGAGGAAGAAAAAAAATCTTTGCTAGTATTTCAAAGTCCTATTCACTACTTAGAGATCATAAGTGCATAGGATTCTTTAACTGGTTATGGGTGGCCCAAATCAAGCAAACAAAAATTACACCTTAAAGCAATTAATCTATGCAATTAATTCCACTGTTAATCCAACAATAAGGAAATGTACTCTGCCTCTGCACACAGAAAGCAACCAAATATTTACCTAGTCCAATTTCTACCTTTTCTTGGCTATTCTTTTATATAAATAATTTTCCAGTTTCTCCAGGGAAAGCAAAGATAGCTATTGTGTAATTAACTAATACTCATTTTATATATGAAAAAGAGACTAGGAAAATTCTAACTACATATTATTCCATTTAAATTCAATTAATTAACATATACTGTATTATTAGTTTCAGAGGTAGAGTTCAGTGATTCATCAGTTGCATATAACACCCAGTGCTCATTACATCACGTGCCTTCCTTAATGCCCATCACCTAGTTACTCCATCCCCCCACCACCCACCTCCCTCCAGCATCCCTGTTTGTTTCCTATAGTTAAGAGTCTCTTATGGTTTGTCTCCCTTTCTGATGTCGTTTTATTTTATTTTTCCCTCCCTTCCCCATGATCCTCTGCTTTGTTTCTTAAATTCCACATATGAGTGAAATCATGGAATTCTTCCCTCTTGAGTCATTTCACTTAGCGTAATATCTTCTAGTTCCATCCACGTCATTGCTAATGGCAAGATTTCATTTTTTTATGGTTGAGTAATACACACACACACACACCCCACATCTTCCTTATACATGCATCTGTCGACAGACATCTGGGCTCTTTCCATAGTTTGGCTATTGTGGACATTGCTGCTATAAACATTGGGGTACAGGTGCCCCTTCGGATAACTACATTTGTATCTTTGGGGTAAATACCTAGTAGAGTACAATTGCTGGGTTGTAGGACAGTTCTATTTTTAACTTTGTGAGGAACCTCCATACTGTTTTCCAGAGTGGCTGTATTAACTTTTTTAATTCCTTAAATTCAACTTAGTTAACATATACTATATTATTAGTATCAGGGTAGAATTTAGTGATTCATCAGTTGCATATAACATCCAGTGCTCATTATATCACATGCCCTCCTTAATGCCCATCACCCAATTATCCCTTCCCCCCACCCACCACCCCTCCAGCAACCCTCAGTTTGTTTCCTGGAGTTCAGTATCTCTCATGATTTGCCATCCTCTCTATTTTCATCTTATTTTATTTTTCCTTCCCTTCCCCTATGTTCATGTTTTGTTTCTTAAATTCCACATACAAGTGAAATCATATGGTATCTGTCTTTCTCTGACCATTTTAACTCTTGTAGAGTAACTGACAAAAACTGTCCATACAAGATTTACTCAGATTAGAATTTACATACCATATTCAAGTCCAGTATACAATTTTGTCTCTTCCAAGGACACCATACTTGGTACCCTGTATAAAAACAAGAGTGCTTGCATTTATTAATAATACCAATGAGAAGGATTAAAGGGAAAAGTGTCATTGCTAGAATGTTTAAATCAAAACAAAGATGATGCTCTTTTAATAAACAGATTTCTCATCTTCAATATGTCAACTCTCTACTCTGTCCTCCTGATGATTAATACTATCTGTTTCAGTCAGGACAATCTTACTCATCTTAAAGAAAATGTTAATTCAATTTAATGACTTTATGGGGGAGAATTCACCACCCAAATAAACGTAATAATGATATTCAATATTCAAGTGTAAAAGCTTAAGTCTGATGATAAACTTTTATATATAATTACACAAAGAAAAGGCAGCTTTATAATGGTATAATAAAGGTTAAAACTGGACACCAAAAATTCAAGTAAAATTTTATTGTGGAATATATAGCAGACAAACTTCTTTAAATAATCATTACCCCTCCTCTAAAAAACCACCCAAACTGCTCTCTCCTAACACCTGCAGTTAAAATGCCATTACTTTCTTTTGAAGATGATCAGATATAAAAACACTGCATTTCCTAATTAAAGATCTGCCACAAAGAATTATGTTAACAGAACAAGACCCAGCTAGTTAAGTTCATTAAACAATTAAAAGTCACTTTTAAGGTATGTAAGAACAGATTTTACTAGGGAATACGAACCTTTATATCTGAAATCTAAATTTTTTCAATGAAAAATACAATTTTCAACATTTCAAAATACAGTATCAATTCAACAACTTTTTATACAAAAGGATAATACTTTCTAAGAGGAAGAACACAGACACAAATGCCAAGAAAATATGGGGTAAGCTTATCCAATACAAAGCTAATTAGTTATAAAAAGAAATTTTATAGTGATTGATTATTCATCACTCATGAACTACACAGCACTTGTTATGAAGAAAAAACTACTTTTAAATCAATATACCCCCATCTATATTGTATTTTTTTAAGTTGAATTAAGTAAGTTATCTCTATCTTAATATTTGGTAGTTATGAATTCTTGGATTTATCTAAATGGGTAATAATATTAAGATGACTAAACTGCCAATTATTTAACTATGTTCCTCACCATAATCTAGGACCTAGGATGGCAAAGATACTGTCTCGTGTTTCAAACCAAGCCTACAGAGTATAAACAAAGAATGGTTATATTTTATAATATAAAATACTAATTTGCTTTTCAGAGACTTTGAAGTTCAAATTCATAAAATTTCGTTTTCATTCTATAAAGCTTCAGCCTTTGGCAACATCTTGCAAACTTGCACATTCTGTAAAACTGTGTATGATTAAATAATATATATGTATCCAGAATCTAGTCAGTTAAAAATAAAATCAGATTCCTTTACAATGAACTTCAAGAAGTCCAACATCTCTACTGAAATTAGATTTCACCACCGAAGAGAAAAAGACTGTGCTAAAACAGTAACAAGCATAAAGGCATAAGACCTTTAACCCCACCCACTCATCCCTCCTTCCCTATGATAGCACAGGAAAAGGCTTGCGATGAGCTATCACATGAGCATTGATGTCTCCTCGCTGCTGCTGTAAACATCAGTAGTTGTATAGTTAAGAATCCTACTGTACCTTACCCAGTCTGTACCTAGTACCAAATAATACTGAACCAAGCATGCATTTTAATTAGTCATAAAATTGTTCTTACAAACATAAAAAAGCAACCACAATAGTGAGCTATTTTGAATTTTTAGTGTGTGTATACACACATAAAACCCTAACTATCAAACAAAAAAGACTATCCAGTTGGGAATTTGAAAAGTTTTGCTTGTATGCCTTTCTGACTCTAGTAATACCAATATTATTAACACTGTAATCACATTTAAAAGTGAGTCTCATCTAAGAGCCTTGATGCTTATTTTTAAAATTCATGTCTCTCTGAAGTGTTTCCCTAACAGAAAATCTGAAGATTATTGCTGATTTACAAGTGTTTTAACATATCTCAACCTATATGGGATTTTGAAGTATTAAAAAGTACATATTTTAAATAAACCCAGCTTAGGCTTTCCTTTTGAAACGTGAATTAAAACACATCTTTCATATCTCAAGTGTATAAAAGACATCTGGTTAGACATATAGTTCAGCTTTATTTTTTCTTATCCATCACAAAGTCCTTTTATGTTTATTTATCTAAGACTCAGTTTTAATAGAGCCCTTCTTCTCTAACAAATTAATTAAACTCTGATTGGATTGACAGGTTTCACACTAAATGTTTCTCAGCAAGTGTTAATCCATATTTATACTAAGTATTTCCTCTGGGCTTTAGAAGAATAATTTTCTAAAAGAAATCTCTATACATTATCCAAGTAAGATTTAGGATTGTATCTTTTTGTGGCCACACCAAGTATATGTGTGCTGCCCTATACCTTGATACTTAAAAACTGCTCTTGTCACGACTTCTGGTTATACACAGAATCTTAACTGAACATATTTAAAGTGCCATCAACACTTACAGATGTGAGTTCTGATTTAAAGCTATAGTAGCAATATACAGAATTTAGATCAAATACCATCACTGCCCCACTACAAGTGAAATTCATTTTTCTCATTCACTGGTCCATTTTACAAACAGTAATAATTTGAACTCAGGAACTAAATAAAATTCTGATAATTCCTACACGACATATTTTAAATAATACCATTTATATAATAATAAAGTTAAATCAGCTTCAAAGCACTAGACAGCACCAGGGCACCTAATTTATAACAAAATGTCTTCAATATTTGTGCCACCAAAAAAAAAAAAGACCTAGAAGTGTGACAGCTATGTTATTTGTACCACTAGATGGCAATCTTCTCCATATCTGATTAGAGGAGAACTACGAAAATAATCACTGGTGGGAGAGAAAGGATGGTGAAAAAGGAAGAAATGACTAATAACATAAAAACAAAATATACAATACAAATCCAATATGCAAACGAAGGCTAGGTGAACTGTCATGAACAAGTGCAAACAATACTTCTTGTCTACAGCTGAAGAACAGCCTACTCCCCCCATCCCAAGAAAGCAAACATAAAACGTGTAAAACCAAGCCACTAATACTAACAGATTTTGTTTTCCAGTCAAGGTTACAAGTGTTTCACAAGAAACAATTGGCCTATTTCTGTGTTGTTATCCAATTCAATCCTAGGCATCAATAATAGCTATAAACACAAATGAAAAGCTGGCTCTTACTCTGCCATGTGAACACAGAGGTTGCGAGGTTTAAAATTAACTCTGAGCATAAGAACTATTTCCATGTCTGACACACAAGCTTTTTAAAAATCAATGAAAACAGTCAGAAGGTGAAATAAGGAGAAAACAGGGTTACTCACCGTGGAGTAGTAACTGTTTCCTTTTCTGTGTGCAGCTCCCCCAGCAGAGCTGGGTAGTTTCCTGGAGGTGCCAAGAGAGGTTAGCTAGCCCTGCCCCTCATCGCAGAACAACACATCCTTTCACATATTAATGAAATGGTCTCAACTCTTAGACCTTAACTATGAAGTTTTCTTTGCCTGAGAAGTTAGTATAAGCTGAGATCCTAAGAATGGTTTAACTAAGAATGGCTTAACAGATCTATAAGAGGAAAGGGGCACAAAAGCAAAGAAGAAATATCGGAGATGAAAAATGATGACTCCTCTACCTTGAGTAACCCTGTTTTTATAGATGTTAGTTTTTTGCATCCTGTGATAGCTGGTTAGACCTAAAAGATTATAAAGAGTGGACTGCAAAAGTAGAAATTAATGACGATTTCAGGATTAAAGGCAAGTGTCCAAAATTCCTGTATGACCCTGCAAAGACATAATCCAACTTCCACATCTATAGAGGTAGAACTAGGAGTATAAACTATACCACACATATTTCTATTAAATCATTAACTAAAGGTTCCAAGAGCAAAATAGAGAGGTTCCATTTTAAGATTAATTCAGCAACCTTGGTATCTGACAAAACTGCCAAAAATTCAAACTGTACTAAAGAAATTTACACTTAATTACCCTCAAGGGACCCTATTTTACCCATCCTCTGAAACAGTAAAATTTATAATATATACAACAAGACATTTAGTAATCCTACATTGCCAAAGGCCAAAAAAGTACAATGAAGATACCATGAGGTACACATCATTTACTTTCTACTTAGGACAATCAACTCACCTAAGTTTTTATATTTTGTCAGTCTCTAATACAAAGCACAGAAAATTGGTTTGCACATTTAGAAGCCATTTACCTGAGCAATGGGATTCTAAGACTATGCCATATATTCTATTAGGAACTAAATTAGATTTTCTTACAGGAAAACTCAGAACTGAACCAAGTTTCCGGTTTCTCATCATTGCAATTTTCCAGAGGACAAATACTACTAATACATGTGGCAAGGCAAACTTAATACTGAAAGATCTGACCAAAAAAATTAAGCAGCTAGAATGTTTTTACCTAATTGAGATTTATATAAGAAAAAATATAAGACTAATTTTAAAGAAAACTGAGTTGCTATGTGCTTCCAAAAACTGGTCTGGTATTTCAGAAAATACGTAATGTCCCACAACACCACAGCCAAATTGTTTGTTATTAACAAGAGTGACTTCCTCAGGTACCTTGGGCATTACACTCACTAGTGAACTAGTCACAGTTATAGGTCTCCTTTCCTCCCCCACCTGGTGTATTTTACTCTATTTCTCTATTAAGACCAGCTGCTAATAATCCCCAAGAATTATGCTACAGATATTCTTTCTTCACACTAGGATGTAGGACTTACTATAGAACAATGGCACCAAAATGGAAATTATTTGGTTAGTTTTCTCGTTTTATTTATTTAAGTACGCTCTATAGCCACGTGGGGCTCGAACTCAGGACCCCGAGGTTCAAAAGTCACGCGCTCCTCTGACTAAGCCAGCCAGGCGCCCGATTAGCCTTTTCAAATCAATTTACATTGAGAAATTTTAGCATTATAGACCTACCTTAGAATAAGCATTTCTGAGACTTAAAAAGCTAACTTTATTTTATGATACTTTAGTGAGAACTAATTTGCTATCTGCAAAAAAAAAGTTGAGATGTTATATAAAGAAAATGTAAAAATAAGTTAAGCTTTCAGATGAAGGAGCTATCAGTAAGAAATTGGTTTTAAAGGAAAGGATTCTGGTAAGAATTATTTAAAAGGCCAGGAAAGACTTTATAAATCCCCTCTTTGGCGATTCAAAGGCAAAGGGCTGCTCATTAATCTTTGATTCTACTTTGTATAATCATTATCCCTAACTATAAAAAAAAAGTCCTAAAAATGTGTATGGTTCAATGATTAAAACAACCGAAGTTTTCATTCTGTATTTTATTTATTATCTATTATTAAATACACCAGGAAACATTTCATATTTCTACTTTTAAGCTATTAAAATATATGAACATATGTTTATAGTAAATGCAATTTTGTATTATTCATTATGTCTTATTGTATCAAATTTTCACTCCGAAAGTGAAAATTCTGAAACACAAAACTTTTCAGTCTAAATTACCTTTCCTTCTCAACTTTTCTGGGGAAAAAACCTACAAAGGATACTCTCAGGATCAATTTTGAGGCTTATAATGTCCATGGCATTCATAAAATGTTTATAACATGGTATTCTTTTCCTTATTGAAAATGCATTTCATTATTTACAAACCTAACTGGTTTTATCATAACCAAATATAAGGAACTTTTGTCTTGATGTGCTCTTATTTCAAAGTGATAAAGACCTTGCTTCAAGTCACTAGTGTAGTGCACATGGCATAAATACACTCGTACTGATATGAACCGCAACAGAAACCTCTCAGCCTCCTGAGTGGACCCTTCAGCGGTGCATCCTAAGGATCACTCAAAACTAAAAATCTTCTAATCATATATACAGAAGACACATGCTTTGGCTCTTATTGGATTAAATTACCGTATTTCTCAATGTCAACATTTCAAGAATTAAATTTATTGATGTAATAAATCTGTTATGTACAAAATAGGTTTTCAGCAGGCCATAAGAGTTCAATTCTTACTATATTATATACTGTTAAGATCATGAGGAAAACCAAAACCATTTCTGTAAGTCTCTCATTTTTAAATAATGTTTAAAATCAATCTCTCTTAACAAAGATGACTTTTGGTAAAATTGCCCCTAAATCAAACTATAATACTGATGAAAACCAAAAGTGCTTTCAAAGAACTCAGCAAATTCCTAGACAAACTTAAAACAGATTTCCTTACCTGAGATGAACCTACTTCTCCCTCTCAAATCTAATGAGCAATCTAAAGTACAATAAGTGGGAATCATGAGAAAGCATGACTCCAAACAATGATTATACAAAATATGGGGAAAGACAAGCAAGCCACATTTTAAAATCACTCCTTGAAGTTTTTAAGATTTTTCTTGCAAATCAACAAATAATTCTTTGTGTTTTTTGAGGGGGCAGGTGTTACTTACTCGTTTTTATGTGATTTTCATGAACTTGCTCAGCAATGAGATGTTGAAGTTGAGAGAAAATGATCTAAGGCAGTATACTGAACTAGGCCTGAAACTAGCATCTCACTACTAAATAACTGAGCCCACATTACATATTGCTGATTTCATTTAAGCTCAATTTTTTTCAACTTAAATGACTGCACTAACAATGGACTAAATCAAGGCATTCATTCAAAATTGTAATAGTCTGAAAAGCACTTAAATTCATAAAAGCAACTTAAAACAATTTAAAAGCTCAAAATAACACAACAAATTTTTATATTAAAAACACGCAGATTTTTCCTATAAAATCCCTAATGAACACTGATTGCAGACAAAAAAATAATTTTTCTCTTTCTTTTTTTAAAGAAGAGCATTTATCTTAACTCAGAAACTAAAGGATGAACTTAGTATCGATATTTATAAACTGATTAACATTCAGAATTATCCTATCCTGGTACCATATGAAAATCTGATTAAAGCCTTAAAGTTTAGAGACCTAAATTCTGCCTCAGGTATTTTTGGCCTAATAATGACAAAAAGGTTAAAGGGATACAGAAACAACACCAATAATAAAACCAGTGACTCAATGTGACTAAGACTTAAAATACATGCCAAATGGCAAAACAGCAAAATATGTAAAGTAGTTATTTTTACTTACAAGTTAGTAACCGGCTCTCCTTTCAATGGAGGTAGGAGGTTTCCTGAGCCAATTAAACAGTTGTGCACTATAGTCAGACTCTGTAGAACATCATCTCTGGAAAAGATAAAAGGTATTTTCATATTTTAGAAGACTCCAAATCCCTGTTAACAAAAGACCTTGGGAAGTCTAGGACCTTAAGTGGGGATATACAAAATTAAGGCCAAGAAATGGCAAAATGTCTTCAGTTTACCCACTTAATAGTACAAGGTAATAAACAGGTATTTATACTGGTAATACAGTACAGACCTACTTATGATTAAACAGGCTCTAAATAATCAGAAATATCAGCAACTGATCGCTCTTTGTGAATCAATTCTGAATGTAATCACCTATGTACCCAAAGATCACTACCACTGAAAAAAAGGGAAAATAGTATTACAGAAGCTCCTCCAGCATACTCCATCTTTTAAAAATGTACTAGCTAAACATTTACTCCAAAAAGCAGTTCAGATATCATTAGTCGTACTTCTTTCCTCCTCCAAACCATTCCTACTGAATTTGCTTTTAAAATTTCCTGGTATTTCACACAGTAATTTTCTTACTATTATTTTAGGAACTTCCAAAGATTCAAACTGTAGAAGTCTAATGATCTTATTAAATAACTATTTTTTGTTAAAGCCTCTTAGGAAAGAAAAAAAAAAAATCACAGAAATATTTCACTAAGTAACATTAACATCAATAATATGATTACAAAAATAAATTAAAACCCCCCCAAAAATCTAACCTGAATCTAGAAAAACAGGCATTTCCATACACTTCCCAAAAGATGCACAAGTGAAACTGCTAAGAAAAAGTCACAAAAAGCAAACTAGAAAAAAATGAGTTTTTCTGTTTAAAAGGTTTAAGTATTATGATAAAATTTGTTACACACTATGTTAAATGGTTTAATTATATGTACGGCAGATATAAATACACACTGAAAATGAATACATCAGATACGCCAGAGAAAGGGAAAGACACAAAAAGATTTTTCTCAGTCTGCAACCACACAACACTAAGTGTTTATGAAAGAAAACGAACCTAGACATTTCAAGTTCTCCATCACCACAGTGCTGGAGTTTAACGAGCTCAGGCTGAAGAAAAGAGTCCAACAGATAGAAGGCAAAAGCCACTTCTTCTGAAGAAGGAACATGCCACTGGATGCCCAGGTTCCACAAGTCTCCTGGCTTACCCCAGTCCTAGAAAAGAATAACATTTGTTCAGCAAGCTGAGAAATTGGGGGGCGGGGGTGGGCGGAGAAAGATGTATATGTAGCTTAAAAGGTCTTCCAGGAAGGGGCACCTGGGTGGCTCAGTTGGTTGTGCTCTCAGGGTTGTGAGATCCAGTCCCATGTCTAGCTCACACTGGGCATAGAGCCAGCTTAAGATTCTCTCTCTGCCCCTCTCCACCCTTCTCCCTTTCTCTCTAAAAAACAGGCATAAAAACTCATTACCCCTTCATTATCACTCCAGAAAAAGGTCTCCCTGAAGAGCCACTTAAATATGAGTTTACTGTAAGAGTAACAGTAAGCTTATAAAGCTACTGAGTTCTCCAATAAAATCATATGGAATATACAAGTTACATATAGCATACCAACCCACTTCACAGTCAAACAGAAAAGAAAAAAACTAGGCTGTTCTGCGCCATGTTACATTTCCCAAGTTTAAAACATTCCAATAATTTTAATAATCTACTTTAAAAATAAAGAAGTGACACCTTCATACACAACACACACACCCAAAAACCCCACTCTGGATCCTTAGAAAAATAACCCAATATGTACTTGAATTCTTAATTACTGAAAATGCTTGCCTTGATAGGAAAGTATTCAGAAGGAGGCTTGTCAAAGCCACCCGGCACACTGCAGTACTCTGTCGGGTAGATAAGTGTAGTAGAACGGAGGAGGTGATGCAAAAGGTTACAAGACAGAGTGTAACCCTGCTTACAGGTTAGATGGAGGGTTCTTTGGAGAATCTTTACAAGCTGCTCCCTATAAAGAAGCAACTTCTTCCCATCCACTCGAGTAATCTAAAAGAGGAATTAAACAGTTGAAGATATTTTGGTGATTAAGATTACGAATCAATAATTACTGCAACGAACAATGTTTAGCTACTAAAGTAGCCTAAAATAATTAACAGTGTTTCTTAAAATGACTTTAATTCATTTTAGAGTTGTCATTTTAAGTATATTCTTACAATTCTTTTTTAAGATCAAAACAAATTCTCTGAATTCAGGCCCTTATATGCCACAGTGCCATCCTTTTCAAAGAATCTATCTCCTGAAAGAGATAAAACTTAATTGGAGCTCTCTGTTTGTTGGTGAACCAACCCATAAAGGAAAATGACTTTTAACTGATAGCCAAATTTATGGAGAGAGAGAGAGAAAATGGAGAGGGGGAAAAAAAAAGGAATTGCCAAATCTGATAAAATTTTCAATTAATGAGTTACTAATATCAGAATTAATCAGTAAAAATTACAGCACTGCACATGAAGCCATCAACAATTATCACACCCCCGTGATAACAAGCAAATGCCATTATCTGACTTTTTGTAGCTATGTAAAGAAAATCTAAAACTCAGGACTTTTCAGTATCAGGGCACCTGGCTGGCTCAGTCAGTAGAGCATGCAACTCTTAATTCTGGGGTCATGAGTTCAAGCCCCACACTGGGTGTAGAGATTACTTAAATAAATCAATCTTTGGGGCACCTGGGTGGCTCAGTTGGTTAAACATCCAAACTCTTGATCTCAGCTCAGGGGTCTCGATCTCAGGGCTGTGAGTTCAAGCCCTGTGCACTGGGCTCCACGCTGGGCATGGAGCCTACTTAAAAAAACAAAAAACAAAAAACAAACTGTGGCGCCTGGGTGGCTCAGTCAATTAAGCATCTACCTTCAGCTCAGGTCCTGATCCCAGGGTCTTGGGAGTGACCATGTTGGGCTCCCTGCTTCTCCCTCTCCGTCTGCCTCTGCCCCTCCCTCTGCTTGTGCTCTCTTATGCTCTCTCTAATAATAAACAAAATCTTAAAAAAAAAACAAAAAACAAAAACCAGACTTTTCATATTTTTTAAAGTCAATTAAAAAAAATAAATTCTAAAACCAAGTCATCATTTTCACAGTAATATTTCTTTAATAAAAGATTTATAGTACCTCAGACAAAAGTTGAAGATTCCACAGCAACTCCTTATCTAGCTCTTCTTCATTTAATACATCATCATCTAAAAACGGCAAAACAGTATCAGGGAAAAAGAACTATGCATCCAACTAAATGCATCTTTTTTTTATTAACATAAAATATATGTTTCAGGGGTACAGGTCTGTGATTCATCAGTCTTACACAATTCACAGCGCTCACCATAGCACATACCACCCTCCCCAGTGTCCATCACCCAGCCCCCCATCCCTCTACCCCTCTCCCCTCCAGCAACCCTCAGTTTGTTTCCTGAGATTAAGAGTCTCTTATGGTTTGTATCCCTCTCTGGTTTCGTCTTGTTTCATTTTTCCCTCCCTTCCCCTATGATCCTCTGTCTTGTTTCTCAAATTCCACATTATCAGTGAGATCATATGATACGTTTTTCTCTGATTGACTTATCTCCCTTAGCATAATACCCTCTAGTTCCACCCACATCGTTGCAAATGGCAAGATTTCTTTCTTTTTTTTTTTTTTTGGGTGGCTAAATGCATCATTTTTTAACATTTGTCTTCAGTATCTCTAACTGCTGAGAAAAGTCTCATTCCTTTTTCATGAAGCTAAACTTGCTCCAGAGGAGGTGAAAATTCAATTTTCAAGAACATAAACACATCAAATCAGGACGCCTGCTCCTCCACATCTCACAAATGGACTGATACGTTTTTATGGCAAACTCTACATGGTTCTTGCATATATGAAAATACTAACTTAATAAAGAAAAATTTCTAAGCTGTCACCTGGATGATACCTTAATTCGAGCAATCCCTGCCCCAAACTACAAAATTAAAATATTGCATAGTTTGTAGAATCTTTTTTCACCAACAGAGTTCTAGAAACAAACAAAAAATTTATTACCTAAAATTAAAAATACAGAATAACAACCTTATGACTTACTCATTGTAAGCTGAGTTATAACATTGCAGCAGTGGGGAACAAATAACTTCAAAGACTCCTCTGGGCAGCACTGAAAACATATTTGTATACATAAATTTTTTGGAAGGCCATGAATACTCAACAATCACAAAGTATACCCTGACACTATTTTCAGAGGCAAATAAGGGTTGTAAACTGCTACCGAAAGAGCGATGTATTTTAAGTATAACAAGCATGTATAAAAGAATTAACCATATAAACCTGTTGGTTACTGACTCATTAATTCATCAGTCTGAAAACCCTAAACTCACCTTTACAGCAGCTCGGCACATGTCTGCCACCATGCGGCCTGCTACTCTTGTTTCAAATATATGCGAAATAGAAAAATTAAAAACCTTCTGAAGGGCCACCTGTTAAGACATGTAAGAAGTGAAAAGGTCTTATCAGCATTTTTAAGAAACTTAAACATCTTATGAAACATAAAAGAAAATGAGAGTCGGACTAAAACTAAAAATAACCAAGTAGGAAATTTTTAACCATCTGAATTTTATAAAGATTTGCTTATTAATGTTACATCAAGATCTATGAACAATCTTTTGCACAAGACCCTAATGTGCATTTTAGGCAAAAGATTTTATTTGCTTCAGAAAAATTAAACACAAAACTACAGCTGCTGGAAGTAAATGCAAATTATCTTGTTGCCTAATCCAATGTAACAAAGAGAAGGTTTTAGATTATCTAACATTTAGACTTTGTCATCTTGACAACTACAAACTAGAAACCTTTATCTCTACTCTAAAAGACCTGGAGCAGTCTAATTTTACAATCGTGTCACGGAATTTCAACTTAATTGCTAAATGAAAGAAAGAGCTCTAGATGTTTATAATTTTCAGGATTGTTAATCCACAACTCCTTTCAAAAGATTTTGGCTCAATGAGATTATGTTCATTTCTTTATACTAACATAATCTCAGAAAATATTTCATGCAGCTGTAAAGCAGTTTAGCTTTTAATGAGGATAAACATATTGAATAGTCATAATCTCAGATGAAGGGAGAAGAAACAAAAATGGAAGTAAAGTCTGGTCTTAAAGACCACACTGCACATAACAGGGGTCAACCAATACTGAGTAAGGGAATGTTCACAGAATGTCTTATGAGGACACACCAATTCCCATTCATTATAGCTTGCCAGATTTTTATATTTAGGATTTAATTTCTATTATGTGATGGCATAAACAAATTCCAAAACTTTTCTCCCAAACAGTAGTTAATTGATTAAAACAATACAGTCGATTCTTACTGTATGTAGTATATTCTCTAAAGTTGCTGCAAGCACTGAATTAGCAAATACTGAATCACTCTTCCTCAGGGCAATACAGGATTAAGTTAATACAAGTCTCTGCTTACGTTTTCATCAACTGATAAAATTTTGATTTTGTTTTATGTGTATTTAATATATATTGTTGATTCATTAACACTGAAGTCAGCCAACAGCACTGTAACTCATGTCTGAATAAAGCTTATCTAAAACATATTTTCTGGGAGGCACATCTAAATTCTCTTATGCTTACAACACTAGACAGTACTGTGGCACTACTCTTGTAGGCCATTTTAAACAGCAAAATCCCCAACAAAAAGCATACAATGTGGAAAACCGGGCACTAAATAGATTCAAAAGTGTGTTTACATCAGAGCTGAAACAAGAAGGCAGAGTGTGTCACCTTATTCAACCTCAGCCAGGAACTCACATTTTTTGCCACATTTACACGTCTGCACGAGAGCACCATGAGTACTGATTTGGGGATTACACATACATTTTAGTAAGCAGATGAATTTGCAAATATGAAATTTGCGAATATAATGATTCCACAGTTTATCTTTCTTGAAGTTTAGTATGAGAGGAAGGCTAAATGGCATAATACCTGAAGTAACTTCAATTCTTATTTTTTATTTTTCCTAAAGATTTTATTTATTTATTTGACAGAGACACAGCGAAAGAGGGAACACAAGCAGGGCAAGTGGGAGAGGGAGAAGCAGGCTTCCCGCCGAGCAGGGAGCCCGATGCAGGGCTCGATCCCAGGACCCTTGGATCATGACCTGAGTGGAAGGCAGACGCTTAACGACTGAGCCACCCAGGTGCCCCGTAATTTCAATTTTTTAAAACACACACAAAAAAACCTACAAGACTAGGGTTTAATTTTTTGCAGCAATGCGACTCTTACCATAAATATTTCTTTGGAACATTGTGTGAGGATTGTACTAAATGTAGAAGACAGACCTAATTCGACCAAACTCTCCAAGTGAGTCATTTTCTCAGTTTCCGTCTCTTCTCTTGTTTGCTCCAATGTGCTACTTTCTATAAGTCCAAAACATCTAAACAATCCAAAGAAAGTATAAGTTTAGCAACTAAAAACTAGTTTCATGTTTTCGATGATGATTATGTAAGTCTCCACTGTCATGCCTATTCAAATGAGAGCTATTCCATTTGGGCATGGCTCACTATCAATTGTCTTTTTGTAACTTCAGGTGCTCAGTCCCGGGACACCACTGGCTATGTACAGGTTGCAACACAGAGACTGAAGTTGCTGGGACAGGACAGTCATCTCTGAATGTCTAATAAAGAGCGGGTCTGGGGTACATACTCACCTGTCCATAAATTGTAAGACGAAATCCTCAAATTCAGCTGTGGCTGAACAAAGTTCTCGTTCCACCTATAACATTTCAATGTAGAGAAAAATTAAAAATAGTCCTTGAATTTTTCTCGGAACTATTAAAACTCAATTACGGCCTATACAATAGATTTAACACTGTACTATTATACTGAGTATGGTGAGAAACAGTACCACAACCGTGTGTCAATTTAGAGTAACTCAACCTACTACTTTCCAGGAACCAAAGTAAGAAGTATTTAACATATTTATAAGGGCCCCAAAGAGAAGTCAAATAGCCATCTTTATCAGCTACAGTTTTCAAGCTTCTGGTATATGTATACAGGATTCTCTCCTACTACTTGAACATCCAAATGACAAAAGTCAAGTAGAAACATGTTTACAATAAAGAAAATAGTTCTAAAAGAACCAGTCAGTAATGAAGAAAATGTTTGTTCATTAGATGTCAATCACCTCAACAAATTTATTCCTAAGCTCAAAAAACCAGAAAATTCAAAACCAAACCAAACCAACAAACAAAAACAACCCCACCACTATCTCCACTTAACAAAAAATTAAAAGTGACAAAAAACTGAAATATACCTCTAGATATCAGTTGTTTACAAAAATAGCCTATTTTTGACCTATGTCATCTGGTGGGTGCTCTGCCAGACTATCTTACCAATGACCTGGTCCTCCATTTATATCATTTTAGTCACAAAATAGTAATTTTAAACTACTAGTATTTAAACTATCAAATATTACTATGCATTTACAATAAGAGTTATAACTCAGTTAACCAATGCTTTTACAAGCAGAAAGCATTCTTACTTCTGTGAGGTCATTTCTTTCTTGCAGTACAGATGAACAATCTACTAAAGGCACCAGAGTGGAAAATGTTGCTATAAACTGGAATGTGATCTGTGGGAAGATGCAAAAAATTTAACATTAATTATGTAACTATAGTTCAAAAATACAAGTATACCATAAGCTACAATAAAGTACCCAAATAAATTATTTTGAGGGAAATCCCACAGTAATTGTGGAAATTTTTTACTTAGAATTGAACATTTTAAGGTTCCTGACAATTAAGCAGCTGTTACTTTAGTAATGAAATCATACTAAATTATTTTCATAGTTATTAGGTTTAAGCACAATGTTCTCTAACCTTCTGTCAATGAAAAGTTACTTTGCACCCCTCTGAAGATGCAACATTAACCAAGGATAAACAGATTATGCTGAAAAGTGAGCTCGGGCAAGAGGGAAGATGAGCAACACTTTAAGTCAAGAGATGTGTGTATAAAATGGGACTTGGCATTTTGCACCCAGCAGCTTTTATCATGCCCCCTGTCACCAGTGTAGACAGAGGGAAGTACAAATGATCAGATGCTAAGATTTTTAATGTCTTTGCTCAGGAAAATAGTAAATATATAATGAGCTTCAAAATATCTTATGATCATTAAACGTATCCAGGTTATGGCAAATTACTTACAACAGATGACATATAGATCAACTAACCATCCAAAGATCTAAACTTGGGCATCTAGGATATAACCCTTTACCATTAACAAATTTTACATTGAACTATGTTCTAAAGAGTATTTGAACAAAACTTAAAAGGATGTCTATTCACACAATTAGAACTCAGACACAAAACAGAATAATAAATATGCTTACCATGCATTTACTAAAGTCATTTGGATCCACCCCAGGCAATGCTCTCATCAACAGAGGTAGCATGTGTGTTGGACCTTCAGGAAACCATCTACCACCTGATACCAAACTTCGGGCTACTCCAATTACACAACTTAAAGTAGCTGTGAGCTGGTGAGGTTCTGTTAAAGTCTCTAGTGCAGGATACGTTCTACAGTTTGAAAACAGGAAAAAATAAACAAACAAAAAAAACAGTTCCATCACAGATAAACATGCACAATACATTAAATCTACCAAATGCATAAATTGCCTGTTGGCCTTAAGGCTGGTAGCTAGCAGAATATTTTGAGTGAATATCTGCTTTCAAAGTTAACAGAATCACACACACAAAGGAAAGGCACGTTTCCCCTACCCCCTGCCACCTCACCACCTTTCTCCATGCAAATTCCATCATGAAAAGGAACATAAAACTGGCAGATTTTGCATTATTTCAGCCATATGAATCCACTTCCACATTCCAGTATGACTGACTCTAATCTAATGGTCAGCGATTATTAGAACTCAGGAATAACAAGTGACAACTATCCTATTCTTCCCCCCCTTTTTTTAAAAGATTTTATTTATTTATTTGACAGAGAGAGACACAGCGAGAGAGAGAACACAAGCAGGGGGAGTGGGAGAGGGAGAAGCAGGCTTCCCGCAGAGCAGGGAGCCCGATGCGGGGCTCGATCCCAGGACCCTGGGATCATGACCTGAGCCGAAGGAGACGCTTAACGACTGAGCCACCCAGGCGCCCCCTATTTTTCCCTTTTATTGAAAAAACAATCTTTACTAAAATGCTGAAATTTCTCCTACTTTACACTTTTTTTTTTAAAACTGGTATTTTAAAATTGGACATCAGCTCTAGAAACATATGAGAAGATTCCTGAAAATAGAGTGAATAAACTAGGGAGAATAATACAAATACAATCTTTGATCAGCAAGTGAAAGACAAGCCAAAAACATTCACACAGGGGCGCCTGGGTGGCTCAGTCGTTAAGTGTCTGCCTTCGCCTCAGGTCATGATCCCAGGGTCCTGGGATCAAGCCCCGCATCGGGCTCTCTGCTCAGCGGGAAGCCTGCTTCTCCCTCTCCCACATCCCCCTGCTTGTGTTCCCTCTCTGTCTCTCTGTCAAAATAAACAAATAAAATCTTAAAAAAAAAAAAAAAAGCATTCACATAGCAATTTCATTTTTAAGAATCTATCCTATGGGGGAAAAAATCTAAAATGCAGTCATTTTAAATTTCTCTTATGCAGAAAAAAATAAGGGAAATTTCATTATAAGTAGGAAAAAAAGAGCATTTATAATCAGAATAAAAAAACAACCAAGCCTATGCTTTAAAAGGTGAAGAAAGCAAACCAGCTCTTTAACAGAGGCTGTCCTTAGGAGATACAAAACTCAGGACCCAAAATTTATTATCTACATTTTTACTTTCTCAAGGACTTCTGTTTTTTGTTTTTTTTTTTAAGAGGAGAGAGAAAGAGAGCACATGCGCACAGGGAAGGGCAGAAGGGGAGGCAAGGAGGGGGCAGGAGAAGGGAGAGAAAGAGAGAGAGAGAGAGAGAGAATATTAAGCAGGCTCCCCACCAAGCATGAAGCCCAAGGTAGGGCTTGATCTCACGACCCTGAGATCATGACCTGAGTCAGACTCTTAACTGACTAAGCCACCCTGGTGCCCCAAAGGACTTTTGCTTTTATAAAAGAAAAAAAACCTTCAAAATATTTCTCTTAGCTAAGCATGTATCACTCAAAATGCTATTAAATTTGTCCAGAAATTAAAAACTCAAGAAAATGATGGATAATTTTACTTGTATTTATTTTTTAAATTTAACTTTATTTAAATTCAATTAATTAACATAAAATGTATTATCAGTTTCAGAGACAGAGTTCAGTGATTCATCATTTAGTTGTATCTGTAAGCTTTGTTCTTTCTACTAAAAATGTATCTCACTATTCATAATTCATCAGCTAGAAAACATTTAAATAAGGCAAAACAAAGGGAAAGCCAAGAAATACCAAAACACTCCAATCTTCAAAATTTTAACTATGCAAGAAGCTGAAGTCCCTCCTTAGAGGCAAGTCTCTCCTCAACAGGAAACATCAAGGGACCTGCCACTGAACTGTTAGCTTCTGCTACCACACAGAGGCCAAAGAGCAAAGAACACTGGAAGTTCCAGTAGAAACTGCCTAACTTCCTCATTTCATTTCCTAATAAACTTATCTGTGCTAGAAGTTTCCATGCCCACAAAGTGCACACAGAAAGGGATAGGTTTGGAAAATGAGGTACAACTTAACTTCAATACTTATGGCAATGAGGACAGAGCAAGATACTGTAAGCAACTCAAATTTATAAATAATGGAGCCCCATTTTGGTCAAGATCTTTAACAGGATATCCATCTCCAAGCAAATGTGCCTAATTATCCTATTTCAATTTTAAGTCAGAAAATAGGCAGTCACTTGCATTCTGTTACTAAGATCTTGGACAAATCTGTTTTATGGAACTCAAACTATTAGACCCTTCTGGGCCCTAAAAACTAACATTCTTCTTCTATTTTTCAGTATGACATTGAGAGAAATCATAAAGCTCAACTTCAGGCAGCAGAGGAATTAACAGAAAGCTTAAGTAATATTATATAAGCACAGAAGGCCTATATTGTGACAGTAACTAGGGAAAGGGAAAACTATTTTTGTTACTATTTCAACATATGAAACAAAATGATGCAATAAAATCTATACTGTGGAAATAATACACATATGATTATATACATATTAAAATAATAAAGACAGTCAAATTTTCTTCTGTATCACTGATTCTAAGAAATAAAAGAAATCCAAAATCACTTCTCAGGATTTGGCGACACACTTTGATGTAAAAGCAGCTTAATTAATTATTGTTAAGATCTTATTTTTAAGTAATCTCTACACCCTACAGGGGGCTCAAACTCACAACCCCGAGATCAAGAGTCACATGCTCCACCAACTGAGCCCACCAGGCGCCCCTTAACTTATGAGCAAAAATGTGCCAATAATCCAAAAATATTTTATCCATTTCGTGTCAATTTTCTTTTCTCTCCAGTAAACCTTTATCAAGTTACCAATTGTCAGGTTAAAATGCCTTGCTTCTCCTATAGGAACAGGAATAAGCACGGAGAAAGCAAAACAGAAGCCACAAAAGAAAACCAAGCAGAACAGAAGAGTAGAGGGAAGAGATAATCAGAACAGCTGTAGCCACAGCTGAGGCTTCAACCGAACATGAAAAGCTCCACTTACCTTTCAAGTACAGGGGGTATTACTAACTCAGGTCTCATGAGTGCAAGATTCTGCAGAGCCTGGGCTGCTTCTAAACTACCAGTTTTGCTAAACATAGCCAAGAGGACAGGTTGAATAATGCATCGTACAAAGTCTGTAACATCTTGATCAGTAAGCTTATGGCTATCAGGCACAGGAGTTAACCAAGAAGGCTTCTTGTATCTTTCACGATGCAATCTTCTAACAACACTGTTTGGCAACCGCTGAAGTAGTTTCATTAATTTGTTCTGGGGACACAGAAGCAAAAAATCCAAGGTAGGTTCTATCTCCTACACAGATATTTATGGTTCCTTTCTACCCTCCAAATAAAGATTCTTAAAATAATAGCTCTTACAATCTATTACGAAGACCTGCACGGCATACTAGATAGAATAAAATGCCATTATCAATTAAATTACTGATAGTGTGTTTCAAATGTCAGTTTTAATTTCTAGCACCAGATGAATCTTCCATTACATGAAAAACCATTTTAGCCAGGCAATGTAGAAACCCCCCCATAAAAAACCCAAGGAATAAAAACCACAACTGACACTCCTTTCTGTTGCCAGAATGTGACATTTTGTTACCAGTTATTGGACCAGTATTATCTTCATTTATTTTTATGTTCTATGAACACAGGAACTTAAGTTGAACTTAATCACCTACATATAGCCAAATTTATATGAAGAACAGAAAATGTATTATAGGTTTTATACAACAGGCAATGTGTAACCATTTTTTAAAGATATGTGTGACCATATCTTTAAAAATTTCCAAACCCTAAAATGAAAAATGAACATACTCACCAGCCAGCGCCCATTATTTGAGGGATGGTAAAAAGATGTGATGCTGTTAAACAAACCAGCCAAATGTTTTTGCACTAGTTTACTTGGTCCACCCTATTCAAATAAAAAACCAAAAATATCAGTACCCACTGTACACTGGAAAATTGAAGGAATCAATAGGCCCAAGCCTATATATACCTCTCTAACGTGGTACACATCCATTTTGCTGACAAAAACCAATTCTACCCCTACATGAGAGTCAAAAAGAAATTCCCCAGTGAACTTCCTACAATCTTCCATTTAAAACACTCTACAAAAAATAAGGGAAACTTACTGAAACCAAATTAGATAACCGAAAAGAGATCTTTCAATTTAGGGTATCAGCATATTTTACTCTTTTGCAGTGAAATAACTTTTGTCACTAAGACTGTTTTAAAATAACCAAGAGTGATAACATCAGGCATAAAAAGCATTCCTAAAAGGATTCAAGAAGTGAATTTCTTATTGCAGGAAATGAAGAAGTGAGATGTACATAAATACATTCAAATATTTTATTTTTACTCCCAAATGTTTCAAATGATTAAACCTGCTATATTTGACCACATTTTGACTCAAAAGAAAAATATTTTTTTCTTAATCTATTACCAAAACAAATACACCAAACAACAATACAACCTGGGGGGCAGAAATGAAAAAATTTAGCATTCATCTTATCAAGTTCAACAACCCTGAAGATAAAGAACTACAATTTGGTTTTAAAACCTTCCATCTCTCAGGATGATCTTCTAAGAAAATAGACATAAGGTAGACTGTTGAGTTACATAAGAACATGTCTTCATGCTGAAATGAAATCCATGTACATGTTCCCAATTGAGAACAGGTCAACTACTAAAGAGATCATAATTCCATAGCAAAAAACCAACAAAAATGTCAATGTTTTATCACAGTAATTAGCATTTTTATTTATTATATTCATTATTCACATTTAACACAAAATAAAACTGTCAATGGGAAAAACTGTGTGAGAAAGAACAGCAACATTAACTAAAATAACCTGATACTAATCACGATATAATTCTGTGGCTTCTAAAAAATGAATTCCAACTCATTGCTTATGTAAGATAGTAAACATCCAAATGTTTTTGCTCTTATGGAGTATTAGAAAGAAAATGTGATTTTCTGTGCTTAATAACGAAATAGCAAAAACGGGGAGAATGAATTATTCTTTAAAATCTAAAAATAAAATTTAAGAGTTAAACTTCTCACAACCATCCTGCATTTTCCACAGAAACATCCAGCCAAACAACATAACCTGGGAGAAAATATCAAACACAGAATAATAATTTAAAAAAGAGACAGCAGTAGAAGCAATATAAATGACAATCTAGAAAATTATAGTATAAAATTCTTATATTATTTGCAAGTTGACAATGAAATCCAAAGCATGTGGATATATTTTCACTTTCCTTCCGGGATGTCAGTTAAGTAATCCTCCATACTTCTTCCTTCATTAAGATTACTTCATTTGTTTAGTAAGCTTTGTGTTCAGTGTAATCTTCGACACTGAATGCATTCATACTGGGCATATGCAAAACCCTGAGTTCTAATTCCACATTTACCATTATCAATTTGACCTTTCATTTGTGAGTCTGGTTCTTGACCTATTAAGACTGTTAGACATTCTGAATCTCTCAAAACTCTAAACTTTGACTCCATTATTAAGAACTACTGGTTAGAGAAATGGTTGTTTTTCTACAAACAACCTGATCTGATAAACATTAGCTTACTACATCAGAAAATATCCAAGAATCAAATGACCAACTAAGATACTAATATAGCCTAATGTGATTATACAGAATTTTTGTATGGTTAACACAAAATTTAGATAACTAATGTGTTACAAACCATCATAGCGGTGATCCATATCACAGCATGTCCTATATCATAAGCATTTGTTAAAAATCTTGGGACTAACACTTGACTGCTTCCCACTGGGAGGTTCAAGCTTCTCAGAATTCTCGTAAATATCTTTAAAAAGAAAAAAAGAATTAAGAATAAATATTTTTAAGTATCAAGTAACTTTTTAAATAACTGAAGTGTTATTTATATTATTGTTATTGGATATACTCACTGGATCAGGTTTTAAGCAAAATTACATACTATTTGGTAGCTTTATACACTGCTTTATTCCATAAAAATTACATAGAAATACTTTTAAAAAATTTTTATTTTTATTTGTTTTATTTTATTAAGATTTCATTTATTTATCTGAGACAGAGAGAGCATGCACGCTCATGAGAGAGAGCAAAAGGAGCGGTGGCAGAGGGAGAAGCAGGCTCCCCACTGAGCAGGGAACCCGATGCGGGACTCAATCCCAGGACCCTGGGATCATGACCTGAGCCAAAGGCAGATGCCCAACCGACTGAGCCACCCAGGAGCCCTTATTTCATTTTTTAAAAGTTTATTTATTTAAGTAATATCTACACCAAACATGGGGCTCGAACTCACGACCCTGATGTCACAAAGGGGTGGATAAGAAGCAGTTGTATCCATGTACCCATAAACAAATGAGATAGTTTAAACATAAAAAGGCAAAATGTAGGTAAGTACAGTTAAACATGAAATATTTTGACTCCTATCTCTCTAAATGCATATGAAATTATTTTTCCTACGCTCTCATTCCATGCCAAGAATATACAAAATGCAAATACCTATCTTCTAGTGGATTACTTTCCCTTTCAAAATTCTATCACTGATTTTTCCCCCGGGAATTTGCATTTTCATCTCTCATTTAATAATTGCATTTTAGGGGTGCCTGAGTGGCTCAGATGGTTAAGCGTCTGCCTTCAGCTCAGGGCATGATCTCAGGGTCCTGGGATCGGGCTCCATTATCAGGCTCCTGGCTCGGCGAGGAGTCTGCTTTTTCCTCTCCTTCTGCCTCTCTCCCCGTCTGTCAAATGAATAAATAAAAAAAATTTTTAAATTGCATTTTATTTTTTAAAATTTATCTTTAAAAGATTTTACTTATTTATTAGAGAGGAAGAGACAGTGAGAGAGCAAGAGCACACAGGCAAGGTGAGCAGCAGGCAGAGGGAGATGGAGAAGCAGGCTCCCCCCTTAGCAGGGAGCCCACCATAGGGATTCAATCCCAGGGCCCTGGGATCATGACCTGAGCCAAAGGCAGATGCTAAACTGACTGAGCCACCCAGGCACCCCTAATAATTTATTTTTTATTTATTTTAAAAGATTTTATTTATTTATTTGACACACAGAGAGAGAGAGAGGGAATATGAGCAGGGGAGAGAGGGAGAGAACACAAGTAGGCAGAGGAGCAGCAGAAGGAGAGGGAGAAGCAGGCTCTCCACTGAGCAGGGATCCCGATGCGGGACTCGATCCCAGGACCCTGGGATTAAGACCTGAGCCGAAGGCAGCCACTTAACCAACTGAGCCACCCAGGCACCCCTAAACATTTTAATATAATTAAATTTATATTTAAAATCTGTCATTAGTAACAGGGACCCCAACAATGGGAGAAAATCCCTTTTCCTCCTTCATTTCTAGCAGACAGTGCAAGCAAAGGTAAACAGAGTATTTGTCTGCCGCTGTTCCCCAGCCCTGCTCTGTCAGCGTGTGCATCAGAATCACCTGGATGCCCCATGCCACCCTTCCTGAGCCCACTGCAGGTGAAAAAATATGGAAGATGCAATGTTAAGAATACTGCACCTAGAGACACACTAGCTTTATTTACTCTAGGAATATGCAATCTAAAAAGTAGAGAACACTCTAGAATAGCAATCAAATACAATACCCAAAATTTGTTGGAAGGTATGAATGTAAGATACCCTGAATAATATACTTAGTACTTTCTAAATTACTCACTCTGAAACTTCTATTTCATGTCCTACATAGGCAAGACAAAAATCACACATTTATGATTACCTTGGTATGATCCAATTAGTTTTTGAAAATAAATGATCTATCCTGGTAAGTTGTATGTTTTTACTAGTGGTCAAGAAATATTTTAGGAATTAGCATACAAAACACACACACTAAAGACATAAAAAGTGCTATCAGTGCTACTGTATGTTGTATGCTCAAAAGTTCTTAATTACCTTTGGTACATATGGATCCCAGTCTATGTACCCTATATTATCTGTAGCCAATCGAGCAAAGAGATTTACTAGTTGCTGAAAGTAAACAAAAACAGAAAGACAAGTAAATACACTTGTTATTAAGTGTCACAGTCACACCCCCTATCCATTTCTGGTTCTCAGCTGTCATCATTAGCACAACTTAATACATGGTTTATGATTCATTTTTTTTAAATCTCCAAATTTAAGTTCTGATTCTTGTCACCCATTTAAAATCAAATGCAATTGAAATGCTTATTAAAAGGGAAATGACAAAAGCATCATCCACAATGCAAAGAGAAGAAATTTTAATCTAACAAGCACATAGAAAACATCTACTATGTGTCTAGCAACATGCTAGTGAAGGTCCAATAAGAAACAACAGTCTTACATTTCATAATACATGCATATGCTTCTAGATATTGATAAAACCAAAAGAAGTGTCTATTTCTGTTAGAAACAGCAAACAAAATCTAAAAAAAACAATTACAACATTGCTAATAGCCAATTCTAAGGAACTGACGTTATTTATCAAATGATAGCAAAGAAGGAAAAAATAGGATACTCACCCCCTCCCACTGTGGGAGATTTTGCACTGAAACCCAAAGGCCAATTAATTCATCAAACCAAAGTCTGAAGAAGAAAAATGTTGTTATGAATAGCAAGTGATTTATAAAAAGTGGTTCAAAGCCAGGTATCCTTTGTATTTTTTAATCTATTTATTCTTACTGATAACTACACAACCTAGAAAAAATAATATTGAATGTTACAAACTTAATGGAACAAATGACTAGTTCTGTCTGAATGTTCCCCTTGCAATATATTTATGCTAAAGAGTCATCTCATCAAACCTCTACTTCATTGTTAGGGGCGCCTGGGTGGCTCAGCTGGTTAAGTGCCCGATTCTTAGTTTCTGCTCAGGTCATGATCCTGGCACTTTTTCTGTCTTTAAGAAGTCCTACATTCTTTTCTTTCTTTTTTTTTTTTTTTTAAGAGAGAGAGCATGGGGGAGGAGGGGCAGAGGGAGAGAGAATCTAATAAGCAGGCTCCATAGCCAGGGTGGAACCCAACATAGGGCTCAATCTCACGACCCTGAGATCATGACCTGAGCAGAAATCAAGAGTCAAGACGCTTAACCAACTGAGCCACCCAGGTTCCCCTAAATATTTTTCATTCTAGGATTTGTTATATAGAGTCATCTAGAAAAAACAGTTCTTAAAAACAGTGCAAAGACTAGAATGAGTAGAGAATAAGAATTATAAAAAAGACCTAAAAAAAACTACAAGTGATGAATAAAACCAAGTTTTAGGAAAACACTTTTCCTTTCCCTAAACTCCACACAATTTAACATTTCTTATCACTGCCTATTTACTGATATTTTCTACTTCTTTTTGCATTTTTTATTCTTTCTTTCTTGATTTCTTAAATTAAAGCCCTTATCTTTACTTTTCCTTTTAAGTAATCTCTGCACCCAACATGGGGATCAAACTCACAAGCCCAAGCTAAAGAATCACATGCTCCACCAATTGAGCCAGCCAGGCACCCTGTAAAGCCCTCTTATCATATCTGGCTTGACATACAAGCATTAGTCTCTCCTCATTTACAATCTTATGCTTAACTGTTTCAGCCTCCACACACTTCAAGTATAATTAACACAATGGTTGAATTAGTAAATTTTTGTTTACTTATTATTACTTTACGAGTTGGCTTATATATCTCCATTTCTTGCTCTATTCTCTAATTTGTCAAGATATGTATATACTTACTTAAAACCTTTATGATGAAGTTCTGGAGGAAGGGAGGTAGGAAGAAATATTTCAAAATAAGTGATGGCCTTTTGCATTGTTACATCAAAAGGGCACATTAAAGGCCGCCATTCTTCTAGCATCTCAGCTGTGGCATCTGCTGGAAAGTATCTAATAAAAAAGAAGGTATTCATTTACCTGATCATTGGCTAAAAGGTCTACAACATCAACATCTGACCAACAAAAAAAAGGGGAGGAAGGAAATGGATTTCATAAGGTACAACATACACTACAAATGTCAAGTTACCTTAAACACATTTTTACAACTCTAAAATAAATAACTTGTCACACTTAAAGGTAAATTTTTTTCTCATCTATAGGACTTAGAAAAATGCTATAAAGCTGATAAACTCATAAAATACAAAGTCACTTAAATAACCTACAAATTTATACATGGTTGTTTTATTTTTTTCCCTCCCTGTGTGCTATGTAATAGCAATAGGAAAAAAATCTAGTCACAGAGAATCCAGTCTATATAAGAAGTGGATAATCAGTGAAATGAAAAAGAGAACATTAGCCTAGGCATGTTTGGACCAACCACTTACTCTCGGTGTACCACAGAGCTCTCTTGTATACAAGAGTGGACTAGACTAGATGGTCTTCCTACAGGTGCTAACATTCTTCGAGTCTATGAAATGGGCAAGAGAGCCCCTGGGGTAGAGAATATTCACAAGATGAAAATCTGAAGTGTACATCCACACACAAAATAAAAGTAAATGGAAAAAGAGGATCCATGTATAATTACCAAGTACCCATTAAGGGGGTTTAAAATAACAAAGCGTATGAGAAGTTCACATTTGGGCATGGCCAAAAAAGTTAGGAAACCCTTTCAAATACACCTGTAGGATTGGCCTACATGTCACATTATTAATACAATTATATCTTTGTCCATCTGTATTAATTAGAATCACATCTCATTCATTAATGTGAAAAATAAAACTACATTTCTATTAATACTTCTTGGAGTCCATCAAGCATCAATGTGCCAGGTCATTATGCCACAGGTTAGAGTAAAAAAAAAACAAAAAAACACAGAATTTATTCCACCTTTAAAGATCTCATGTATCAATTCTCCTTCCTAATTTTTCAGAGTCAACTGTTAGCCTTGGGTGTTCCACGAATTGCCTAAGAACCTAAAAACCACTAAGTACCCCGGTAATGATCAAGTTTTCGGTGAGGCAACACAGGCCGAGAGGTCCCTGCCTAACTCAAAATGACACTGCTCACTGGGGGCTTATGCCTCAGGTTAAGTCTTAACCCTCAATCTCAAAAGGGAAACTATATCCTAAAAATACATTTGCCCAAGACTGAGAATGTAGTAGGTCAGCAACAAATACCTGATTCATAAAACCATTTATAACTTTAACTCATAAGAATATAATAAAACAGGTATTTCCATTCAAAAGAACTCACTGAATCCATACAGAGCAGGATAAGCAGTCTTAGAACAGCCTAATAATTGTCAAGTCCATAGAATTGGGTTTTTATTTATTTTATTCTATTTTATTTCATTTTATTAAGCTCTACACCCAACATGGGGCTCAAACTCCTAACCTCAAGATCAAGAGTCCATGCTCTACTGACTGAGCTAGCCAGGGGCCTCAAGTCCACAGAACTGGACTTTAATAGATTAAAACTAAATTCAACCCATATTCATCTTTAAACATCAGAATATGGAATATCTCTGTATGTTCTACTAAAAGAGAACATATTTCAAAAAAAAAGTCTGAACACCTTGTTATTACTCACATTTTAATATAATACCTACGATGCTCATTTTGGAAAATATTTTTGATCTGAGTAATGATACTCTAGGAAAATCTTTCAAATAAAGACAATTATACATAAATTATGGCATTCTCACTTTAAAATAGGTAACTGACACCCACACCACTTAAAAATTTCTAAATTTATAAATGAAATCTAAACAAGTCAGTTCAAGAGTTGGAAATGATATATTGTGCCCAGTGACTAACATCACAATGTTAGAAACAATGTATACCTTTAATTTCCTCTTCAAAGCATACTAGGGATGGGGAAAAGCCCACAGAAATAAAAGAGGTTTTATAAATTGAGAAGCTACTTACGGTCGGCAGCTTTTCACGAGTGTTTTGAGAACATTTTCTACAGAACTAGGGGGGAAAAAAGCCATTTGATAAATTAGGTTTGTGTATTTTGAGAACACACCTAATCCAATTAATAAATATCTCTAAGAAATGCTCATACATCTAAAAATTATCTGTGTACATGCAATAACTAATCCGTCTCTTTCATACCAACAGAACTGAAGGATTAACTACCTAAACTCTGTAATCTACTCTTTCCTTTGCTCTGGATTTGCTCATTCTCTGTTGTAATCTAAAGGGAAGAAAACTGGGAAAAGGACAAATCACTTTCAATGTTTACAAAGTAGGCAGCAATGACCACACTTAACAGCACATCAAGTACGCTCAGTGGCTTAAAACTTCAGATACTAATTTTTATTTTTATTAAAGTGCTCTTGTATCGAAACACAACAGCAGAAAAAAATCTGGTGTGCTTCTATCAGCAACTGCCAGAAACTAGTTTTCTGTAACCAATGGTGAGAGTTCTATAACCCTACAAGGTTACTTTACTGCCAGCAACAATTATCAAAAATAGCAACAGCCATCTTTTTGACCAGCTACTTAAAAAGCTAGTTGAGTAACATTAAAAAGCTGTAACTTATTTTCCAACTTTGTAGGTGGTTCAAGTGAATTTAAGAAAACAACATTAAGTATTTGTATGTGGATTTAAATAAATGTCTAAATGAAAAGGCCAATGTGTACTGGTTTAAACATTCATGGTCAGAATGGAATATTTAAATTAATTAGACCATAGTCAAAGAGGTAAAATGCAAATAAAACAAAGGGCACAAGGTAATTTTGGACTGGAATTTTAAAATAAATGTGTGGCTACTTACAGCATGATGTCTACAAGTAAATAAAATAAGTCCCCAAATCTCAAGAAAAAAAACTATGAGGGAAAAGGGTAACTTTCAGGCATGCTTCCACCTGACACTTTCTCATTAAGCTTCTTGAAATTGTTAAGTTCAGAGGTCTATCCAATTTCTCTGAAAGCTTAAGAACTAATCTGTAAAGAAATTCCAAGGAATAACACAAACCAAACTCAGCACAAGTAATCAATTATACAACCGAGAGAGAAAACTATGATTTCATTACTAGAAGCTATAGAAATCCTCTTTAATTTCAAAACTAGTCAGAAAAAAATTAACTGAAGAGGAAACCAGGCTACAACATATGAGATAATTCTAAAATAAAAAAGACGAACATATGGCCAGAGAGACATGGAACATTTTCTCTGATTATCAGGGAGAGAGTCTACCTTCTCTCATAAAAAAGCTAAGCAAGTGAGAAACAATTGGTTTAGAGAACATCTGAGTTTGCCTGGTTAAAAAAGGAGTAAACTTCTAACTACATTTAAACTCTCTGAAGATCACAACTATGATTTTTACTTCTGGGCATTTCCAAAGTACTTTTAAAAGGCTATGTGTTCATATATATTTATGCATATTTATATTTATTAATTTACAATAAACATTTTCTATCAGAGCAACAAAGAGCACAGATCTTTGGATCTTCTTTTCATTTGGACCAAAGAACCCCATTTAGAAACAAATTATAGACAAGGTTTAAAGAACCATCTAGTTCCAAACTAAGTAACAGATCAACTTAAATGCAAATTTAAAAAAAAGATCATTCTAAAATGGCAAACTTTGTGTCCAAGGAAATAAGCAGAAGATCTATAATTCTATCAGTTCCTAAAGTTTGTCTTCATGTTAACTTTACATTTATTTTACTGTTTCTGTGGCAACCTGTTTCAGAGTACAAAACAGAAAACCTGCTGTTTTCACTGGTAACTTTTCTATTCCACCAACAAACTTTCATATGTCAAAAATGATTCTAGAAAGCAGTCAAAAGGCTGCATAGCTACCTGCGTTCTCCAGTTCCCTTCACTCTTCAAAAGAATAGGATGTTAACTATAATACTTGATAGCTGTCACTTCACTCATTAGAGGAATAGGGTATGTGGGAATGTGCTTTAGTTCATCTAAATAAAGTCCATTTCAACCCCTCCTTATATATAAGGCCTGTGCCAATGGATTTATGCTCTTTATCCAGAAAAGGGTACAATCTCTCTAACCTGTGATATCTGTATAGTGACCTTTTGTGATTCTTGTAATCTCTCAAGATGAAGGGAACAATGTTTCTGTTCAAAAATAAAATAAAAGGTTAAGGCTAGATGCTACTAGACTATATTTCACTAATTTTTAGAGGGAGTGAATAATCACTATGTACTCTCCCAATTGTTGGAAATTTATAATACTGAAGTGATTACAATTCAAAACACTTTAAAAAAAAATCAAAAGGGATCTACAGAAGGAACAAGCTTTGGATGGGTTTTCTCATACCCTACTTCCTCTTAGAAAAGGCATGTTAAGTTGAAAAGAAAGCCATAAGCATATCATGCAAAAGTTCACAACCTGGGCTTAGAGTCAGACAGATATAAATTTGATTACCAGTTCTGCTACTTACTACCAGTTCAATATTACAGCCTCAGTTTTTCCATCTATATAATAGTAATAATACCTACCCCTCAAAGGCTGTTACAAAAATTAAATGAGATAATGTAAGGAAAACAGTTATCGGGCCCAGAATTAAGCATAAAAATTGTTAACTATAATTATTATTTCATACTATCCAAAACAAATTACATTTTCAATATCCTTAAGAACTAGTATTTTGTGCTCATTTTGCTTTCACATTTATTCTACTGTCTCTCAACAATTATTAATTTATGATTTAGGAAATCACATCAAAATAAGAAATTCTTCCCCCAATTCCCACCCTATTTATTAGGACAGAAAATAAGTTCTTGTCCCAGTTCTTGAGCTCTTGTCCCAGTTTCAACAAATGACTTTGTGTGACTTTTCTTCTCTGGGCCACAATTTCCTTACGCTGTATGATGACATAAGCAACTACCAAATAAGTAGCAGAGAAGCCTGAGAAAAGCCAAAAACCTTAGTGTCCAGTTACACCAGTTATTGAGATAGGAGACTTACATAAACCTGGAGGTTTATGCTTCCTACCCCTTTCCTTACCTAATTATCAGGACAATGTTCACTTCTAAACCAGAGAAATGTACAGCAAATGATGTATTCGAGATGAACGTAGTGTGGACCGCTCATAGCCAGAAGTACTTTTAGCTTTACTCAACAATTCTTGAACTAAATTTTAGCTTCATAATTATCATATTTGCTTTTTTATAAATGAATGGGGCAACTGTAACACTGGCATATTCTATATACCTCTGCCTTGACCTCTTTATAATTTAATGGTAATTGCTTATACGATATTTTCTTTCTTGAGAATGTACTTCATTTCATCCAAAAAACTCAGTTTTACCTTTCTCTATATCTAAACAAATAAAACCATCAGTTCGTCAAACACAATGCACCTCATATCTGATTTTTTGAAACCTAATAATGCAGTTAAATCAGCCAGTACTCATTTTTCACAGCCACTTCACACAAAATTAGGGTAAAGACAATTCTACCATAAGAAAGATTTAAGTAAAGTATAATACGTTCATCACTGAGGTAGCATTAACACTGATTTTTCATTATAACTATTTTCAGAAAAAAGTATGCCTCCATGGCTAGTGTTAAGAAGTTGTAATAATCCTGACAACTCAAGTAAAAAGAGCATATATAACTGCTGAAAGTGATGATAAGCCCGATTGATCAGTGTGAACTAAGTATTTTTTAAAAATGCTTTAAAAAGAGCACTTTCTAAAGAAAGATTATAACAGATACAACTTTTGAAAGAAACATTACCAAAGTCATTATTTTCAACATTTCCAAATGAAAGTCAAAATGGTATTTTTAAAAGAGCAAACAGAATGGTCCTCAAATAACATGTTAAAAATCACTTCATCTACCTTTAGTAATAATCACTGGTTATTAAAAAAATAACCATAAACTATTTTAAATTTCAATAGGTCCTCAGAGAAATCACTTTCATCATTTCATTATGTTAAATTCTGTAGCTAGAGATCATTCTTGAGCTGCTGATAGTAACTTAAACTTAGAAATGTAGCCCCATGTGTCAAGAAACCCCCAGCAGAGTAAGAACATGTCACTTCCATGTGTTGAAGGGGGTACAAAGGATTTAGCTGTATTTTAGGGATAAGAACACCAAATCAAAGTCCTTTGTCAGATCAATTGAGAAACAAATATCATCACGAACAAGTACCAGAAAAAGGAAATAATCAAGTTTTTCCAAGGGCAGATTAATATGAAAAATGAAAACGTTTAATATTCTATGATCCCCTTAGAGAACGATATACGAAAGAAAAATAGATCTTAAAAAATTATTTTTTTAAAAAAGTAAATTGAGTTATCTAGGTCCAAACTGCTCATGATGCAAATATGTAAACCTTTAACATCAAACAACTCATAAAAGTCAAATTGATAGTGACAAAACTAAACAGATTTATACACATACCAATTCAAATATGAATTGGGCATACCCATTTGTAAAAGCTGATCAATGCATAATTCCTTCACATCTTGTTAGTAGCAAGTCTTCATTAGTAACTTGCAATATGCTACCCCAATTTAAGTGGATGGGACATCATTTTAGGAAATGAAACTAGGCCCCTAACATTTAAATGCTTCTTTTACAATGTAAACAATAAGTGATTCTTAATGTTGCTATTATCAAGGCCAAACTACCTAACTCCTTTTTCTTATTAAATAAAAAAACCCTACAATTTGTTTCTCTGGTAGAACCTAGCAAAAGAGAAGAGTGAAAAATGGTCCCTTGCCCCTGAGGCATAAAGGCAGAAAGACAGAAGAAGGAAAAAAAGGAGAGGAGAGGAGGAAGGAAGATAAGGGAAAAGGGGAAGGGAAAGAAGAAAGTTAAATAATCCTTGCTCCAAAAAATAGAACCAGCTTTTAAAATCATGTTGAAATGCATGACACCCTAAGCTGCAGTTTCAAATAAAGACAAACACATAAGGCACATGAGTTTAAGACTTGAAAGACAGTTAACAAATGAAGCAACCTTTCGCTTTTGATTATAAAAATAGTATTCTAAAAATAGTATGAACACATGCAGTCAGCTGACAAAACTGTTTCAAAATGAGTCAGAATCCATCTAAGATGAAAATACTCAAAGCAAAATGCCAATTCTAAAGCATGCCATATTGAAGGGTTTTCTTAAATAAAATGTTTGTGAAGTCGTAACTTTATCCCTTGATTATAAACACTTGCTATACTAGTATACTAAATAGAAACTTAAGTAGAAAAGTAAACTGTAAAATGTTTAAAATGATTTCCTATTAGAAATTCAGTGGACACAGAGGAGCTCCGAGGAACAAAAACTAAAAGAAGTATTGCTTTATGGCTGGCTCTCCAACTGGTTTCTCTGACATCTTTTTTCTTTCTTTCTTTTTTTAAAGATTTCATTTATTTATTTGAGAGAGAGAGAGAGCACAGAGGGAGAATGGGAGGGAGAAGCAGACTCCCCACTGAGCAGAGAATCTGACACAGGGCTCGATCCCAGGACCCTAAAATGATGACCAGTTGGTTAAGGCAAACGCTTAACCGACTGAGCCACCCAGGCGTCCCGCTCTAACATTTTTGCATAAGAACTAATAAGACTACTAGATTTCTCTGATTTTAAAATCAAGGCAAGTGTGATGAAGAAAGTCCAAGAACCAAAGAATCATATAATCCTTCAAAGATGAATTTTTATAACTATACATAGCCTGACCTGAATGGAAATAAGGTAACAGGTACTCCTTTCAAAAGGTGGTAAATATCTGATGATAACAGTAAAAAGGTTACAGAAAATTAGAGAAAATGAATAAAGAATTATAATCCTGAAAAACGTTTTAAGTACAATTCCTTCTATTTTTTTTTATAGATATTAAGTTTCCTTTTTTTTTTTAAAGATTTTATTTATTTATTTGAGAGAGAGAATGAGAGAGAGAGCAAGCACGAGAGGGGAGAGGGTCAGAGGGAGAAGCAGACTCCCCGCTGAGCAGGGAGCCCAATGCAGGACTCAATCCTGGGACTCCAGGATCATGACCTGAGCCGAAGGCAGTCACCCAACCAACTGAGCCACCCAGGCGCCCAGAGATATTAAGTTTCTAACTTTGTCCTACAGGGCTGCCTCTCACCAAGCAAGAGCCCCTTTCAGAGTGGTTCCAGATCCTCAGTATTCTTTGTGATCCGTTTAAACTGAAACAACACATCATCATTTTTAAAAAAGAGTCTGCATCAACAGAGCTTCATGTCACAATGTATACTCCAGTGGAGGCACACTCCTGGGTGTGAGTACTCCAAGCCACTGAACCAATATGGTTCATCTTCCTGGAGCAACAATTTTAGTCAAGAGATACAGAGAAAAATGTTACTTACTTAGGAAAACATTACTTAATAAGCCCAATACAGATATGAATGTTTAAAATAACGTGAAATTTCCAAGAAATTTCTCACACCAGACTGCTTTAAGAAACACCTCAGAGCCTTGAGTAAAGAGAAGGAGGTATTAAGTGGACAGCTTGATTGACAGTATTAATACAGAAAGAAAACACAAAACTCATTTGGAAACTGGAAGACCCAGATCTTATAGAATTAAAAACAGGGAAAAAAGGAAAGGAAAGAGCATGGAAAGAAAACATGAGGGACTGATTAACAAGGCAGACAACTTTAGATTACAGGGATGCAAGGTAAGTAGTGGCAAATCAATGTGGCTGTTAACTACATGGAGGGAACATTTTGGAAATGTATGGGGCATTTTTAATGATCACAATTATTGGGGAGGACTCAATGGAACTTTTGTGATCCCGGTATATCAGGCATCCTCCAATTCATGGAAAAGCCACACATAACAAAAAATTGTTGCAAGATGTTCAAATGTCCCACTGTACAATTACATACAGGTGAAAAAATTTTGATCCTAAAAGTGAAGTGCTTTACCATCAAGTATTTTTTGCAGTTTTTTAAAAAAGACTTATTCATTTACTTGAGAGACCAAACACACAAGGGAGCGTGGGGCACGGGGAGGGGCAGAGAGAGAGAGAGAACCTCAAGCAGACTCCCTGCTGAGCCGGGAGACCCACAATGGAGCTCAATCTTACGACCCTGAGATCATGACCTGAGCCGAAGGCAAAGACACTTAACCAACTGAGCCACCCAAGCGCCCCAAGACTGAAGACTATTTTACAGTCTAGAACCAACTGTCATTACACTGGCAATAAGCAGACATAAAACAAACAATGTCACAGAATTTCATTAGTAATTTTGTTGTTAAAATGCTTCATGTTACTATCATTCTTCTTGGTACGGCACAAAAGGCAATTTATGCTGTATAAATTAGATACTGACATTACTAATTTATTTTAGCATTGCTTGTTAGTTTTCCATCTTGATAATGTCCCTAGAAGTCCACTGCACAAATTCTCTCTGACTTCACATATCATTGTTTTTCTTTCCAATTCTTCCTTTGCCTCTATTCCTTTCACATGTAATAATGTTCAAAAATAATGTTCTGTGATACTAAGTAACTATATAAAGGATTACTGTGACACTGTATTATAAATAAGGCCAGTTTATCTCCAAGAATATCATACTTCCTTTTCCCTAGCTTAGTACTCTAAAATTAAACGTATTTCCCTCTCTTTTATCATATTTAAATAAGTTTTACCTTTTATTCTTTATCCTAGCACTAGGTTTTATTTAATTTTTTTTAAAAGATCTTATTTATTGGTCAGAAAGAGAGCACACAAGCAGGAGCAGCAGAGGGAGAAGCAGGCTCCCTGCTGAGCAGGGAGCCGGATGCGGGGCTCAATTCCAGGATCCCGGGATAATGATCTGAGCCGAAGGCAGACGCTTAACCGACTGAGCCACCCAGGAGTCCCACTGGTTTTTATTTTAATGTCCACTCATAGTGCTGCTTTTATTTTCTTGTACTTCTTAATACAAAATGTATTTTGACCTTTTTTAAATTCAAACTTACTCATTTTAAGTAGATGCAAAATCTGAATACCATTTTGTATCTTTAGTGTAATGATGCCCGTATGTTTGAAATACACAGTTTTATAATAAACTACTGTCCCATTATGGGAACCATTTTATGGTTAGACATTATTTATATTTACGGAGTCCAAGATGGCTGTGGAGGAGGAGACCTAAGTTTCCTCTGGTCCCAGGAATTCAGCTAGATAGCTATCAAATCATTCCGAACAACCTGTGAACTCAACCGGAGGTCTAAGAAAAGAATAGCTGCAACTCTACAAATAGAAAAGCAATCACTTTCTGCAAGGTGGGAGGTGTGGAAAAGTGAATCCGAGGTGATATATGGGAAGATAAAATGCAGGGGGAGGGAACCTCCATCAGCCAGCTACTAGAAAGTGATATAGCAGCAGAGCACAAAATTGGAACTTTTAGAAGTCGGCTCCGGTGAGGGACATCCCAGTCTGAAAGGCGCTCAGGTGGCGAAGTGGGGGTGGAATCCCAGGTGAGACAGTGTGGTCTCAGGATCCTGAGGGTCACAGGAACATCAGGGGTGCCTGAGTACGGCAGAGCAGAGCTCCCAGGCATTGGAGCAGGGAAGCTGGCTGCAGAGAGTGAGCCCAGGAGTGGGCTCTCAGCTCAGGGCTGCCAAAAACCGTGAACTGAAGCACAGTCAGGTCACTGTTCTCTGAGCAGGGGCCCAACAAGCGGCAGAACTGGGGAAATCCCCCTTCTTACCCTGGGAGGAGCCACAGGGGAGCGCACCGCAGGAGTATGCAGGATTTGGAGACTCCAAACACGGTCGCGTGCCTGAGATAGAAACACTTGGTCACAGGCTGAGGGAGCACAGAGTGTGGACTGAGACCAGGGAGAGAGGAGTGACTGACTACTTTTCTCTGAGGGTTGAGCAGTGGGGCCCTGAGTTCTCTGCTCCAGGGCTGGAGATTGGGAGGCTGCCATGTTCATTCTCATCCTCTGAAGCTGCTCTGAAAGCCCTCAGGGAACAAAAGCCACATGGAGCGAAACGAAACAGATTACTTAGCCTGGCCCCTCGCAAGGGCTGTGCAATTCTGCCTGGGACAAATACACTTGAGAATCAACTCAAGAGGCCCCTCTCCCAGAAGATCAGCAAGATCATCCAGCCAAGACCAAGTTTACCAATAGTTGAGAACTGTAAAACTCCAGCACTAGGGGACGACAGCATATAGCATTCATGGTTTTTTCCCTACGATTTTTTAGTCTTTCAATTTAAATTTTATTCTTTTTCCTTTTTCAATTTATTTTATCAACTCTTGTTAAAATCTTAATTATTAATTTTCATTTTTACAGTTACAATCTATCTTTTCATTGTATTTAATTTTATTTTTGCATATATATAAGTTTTTCTTTCTTTATAATATGGGGGTGCAGTTTATTCTAACAGATCAAAATACACCCAAAATCTAGTTATGGTTCTGTTCTCTTCACTTGTATGATCATATTTTTCTTCGTCATTCTTTTTAGTAGTTCTCTGTTTTGTTAAAGTCTGTTTTAATTTTCATCTTTACAGTTACACTCTATCCTTTCAATGTATTTAATTTTATATTTGTATATATATAAGTTTTTCTTTCTTTACAATTTTGAGATGTTTTTTCACCTAACAAACTGACCAAATATACTCAGGATATACTGCACTGCACTGTTCCATTTACCTGTCTGTTTACATTCCTTTTTTTTTTCTTTCTTTTTCTTTTTTCATTTTTATACTTACAGTCTATCCTTTCATTGTATTTAATTTTATTTTTGTACATACAAAGTTTTCCTTTTTTTACAATTTTAGGACCTAGTTTTCTAACAAACAGACCTATAAAATACACATGGGATCCAGTGTATTGCTCTATTCTGTTCACCTGTCTGATTATATTCTCTTTTGTTGTTAATTTTTTTTTTCCAGTTTCGTGTCTCTTCTGATTTCTTTAGTGTATATTTCTCTGGGGTCCTTGTTGCCATTTTAGTATTTTGTTCTCTCGTTCATCTATTCTTCTCTGGACAGAATGACAAGATGGAAAAACTCACCTCAAAAAGGAGAACAAGAGTCAGTACTGACTGCCAGGGACCTAATCAGTATGGACATAAGTAAGAACCTGGAACTAGAGTTCAGCATAACGATTATAAAGATACTAGCTGGGCGGGTGCCTGGGTGGCTCAGTCGTTAAGCATCTGCCTTCAGCTCAGGTCATGGTCCCAGGGTCCTGGGAACGAGTCCCACTTCGGGCTCCCTGCTTGGCTTCTCCCTCTCCCACTCCCCCTGCTTGTGTTCCTGCTCTCACTATCTCTCTCTCTGTCAAGTAAATAAATAAAATCTTAAAAAAAAAAAAAAGATACTAGCTGGCCTTGAAAAAAGCATAGAAGACACTAGTGAATCCCCTTCTGGAGAAATAAAAGAACTAAAATCTAATCAAGTCAAAATCAAAAAGGCTATTAATGAGATGCAATAAAAAGTGGAGGCTCTAACTGCTAGGATAAATGAGGCAGAAGAGAGAATTAGTGATAGAGAAGACCAAATGATGGAGAATAAAGAAGCTGAGAAAAAGAGAGATAAACAACTACTGGATCATGAGGAGAGAATGAGAGGTAAGTGATACCATTAAGCAAAACAGTATTAGAATAACTGGGATGCCAGAAGAGGAAAGGGGTGGGAGCAGAAGGTATACTGGAGCAAATTATAGCTGAGAACTTCTCTAATCTGGGGAAGGAAACAGGCTTCCAAGTCCAGGAGACAGAGAACCCGCCCCCTCAAAAATCAGTAAAAATAGGTCAACACCCCAATATATGATAATGAAACCTGCGAATCTCAGAGACAAAGAGAACATCCTGAAAGCAGCTCAGGGACAAGAGGGCCGTAACCTATAAGAGTAGAAACATTAGACTGGCAGCATACCTATTCACAGAGACCTGGCAAGCCAGAAAGGACCAGCATCATATATTCAGGGTGCTAAATGAGAAACTATACAACTAAGAATACTTTATCCAGCTAGGATGTCTTCCAAAATAGAAGGAGAGATAAAAAGTTTCCAGGACAAATAGGAACTCAAAGAATCTGTGATTACTAACCCAGCCCTACAAGAAATATTAAAAGCAAAGAGAGAGCACAAAAGTAACATAGACCAGAAAGAAACAGAGACAACATATAGAAACAGTGACTTTACAGGTAATAAGACGGCACTAAATTCATATCTTTCAACAGTTATTTTTTTTTAAAGATTTTATTTATTTATTCATGAGAGACAGAGGGGGAGAGAGAGGGGGAGAGAGAGAGAGAGAGAAGCAGAGGGAGAAGCAGGCTCCCAAGGAGCAGGGAGCCCAATGCGGAACTCGATCCCAGGACCCGGGGATCATGACCTGAGCCAAAGGCAGACGCTTAACCATCTGAGCCACCCAGGCGCCCAATAGTTACTCTGAATGTACATGGGCTAAGTGGTGACATCTGAGTGGCTCAATCGGTTAAGTGTCTGCCTTCAGTCAGGTCATGATCCCAGGGTCCTGAGATCAAGCCATGCATCAGGCTCCCTGCTCAGGCTCTCTCTTGCTATCTCTGTCACTGTCTCTCTCTCTCTCAAATAAATAAAATCTTTTTTTAAAATGGGTTAAATGGTCCAATCAAAAGACACAGGGTATCAGAAAGACTGTAATAAGAGATCAGGAGGGACACTACATCATAACTGAAGGGTCTATCCAATAAGATCTAACAACTGTAAATATTTATGCCCCTAACATGGGAGCAATAAATTATATAAACAAATTAGTAACAAAATTAAAGAAACACATCAATAATAATACAATAGCCGTGGGGGACTTTAACACCCCACTCACTGCAATGGACAGATCATCTAAGCAGAAGATCAACAAGGAAACAAGGGCTTTGAATGACACATTGGATCAGATGGACTTCACAGATATATTCAGAACATTCCACCCTAAAGCAACAGAACACACACATTCTTCTCAAGTATACATGGTTGTGCTCTCTCCTCTTTCAATCCATGATTGTATTTATTTGGGACCTTTCTCTTTTCTTTTTGATAAGTCTTGCCAGGGGTTTATCAGTCTTATTAGTTCTTTCAAAATAGATCGTTCCCCAGAATAGATCACATCCTGGGTCACAAATCAGGTCTCAACCAGTACCAAGAGACTGGGATCATTCCCTGCATATTTTTGGACCACAGTGCTTTGAACTGGAACTCAATCACAAGAGGAAATTTGGAAAGAACTCAAACACATGGAGGCTAAAGAGCATCCTACTAAAGAATGAATAGGTCAACCAGGAAATTAAAGAAGAATTTAAAAAATTCATGGAAACAAATGAAAATGAAAACACAACTGTTCAATTTTGGGATATAACAAAGTTGGTCCTAAGAGGGAAGTATAGCACTACAAACCATTCTCAAGAAACAAGAAAGGTTTCAAATACACAGCCTAACCTTACACCTAAAGGAGCTGGAGAAAGAACAGCAAATAAAACCTAAATCCAGCAGGAGAAAAGAAATAATCAAGATGAGAGCAGAAATCAATGAAACAGAAACCAAAGGAAAAGTAGAACAGATCAACGAAACTAGGTGCTGGTTTTCTGAAAGAACTAATAAGACTGATAAACCCCTGGCAAGAGTTACCAAAAAGAAAAGAGAAAGGACCCAAATAAATTCAATCATGGAATGAAAGAGGAGAGATCACAACCAACGCCTAAGAAGTACAAACAATTTTAAGAACATATTATGAGCAACTATATGCCAACAAATTAGGCCATCTGGAAAAAATGGATGTATTCCTAGAGATGTATAAACTATCAAAACTGAAACAGGAAGAAATAGAAAACCTCAACAGACCCATAACCAGCAAGGAAACTGAAACAGTAATCAAAAACCTCCCAACAAGAGCCCAGGGCCAGATGGCTTCCCAGGGGAATTCTACCAAACATTTAAAGAAGAATTAACACCTATTCTTCATCTTTTTGAAGCTGTTTCAAAAAAGAGAAATGGAAGGAAAACTTCCAAACTCTTTCTATAAGGCCAGCATTACCTTGATCCCAAAAACCAACAAAGAACCCACAAAAAAGGAGAATTATAAACCAATATCCCTGATGACCATGGATGCAAAAATTTTCACCAAAATACTAGGCAATAGGATCCAACAGTACATTAAAAGGATTATTCACCAGACCCAGTGGGATTTATTCCTGGGCTGCAAGGGGGGTTCAACATCTGTAAATCAATGTGATACACGAGATAAATAAAAGAAAGGCTGAGTACCATATGATCCTCTTAATAGATGCAGAAAAGATATTTGACAAAGTACAGCATCCTTTCTTGATTAAAACTCCATGGTGTAGGAATAGAAGGTACATACCTCAATATCATAAAAGTCATCTATGAAAAACCCATAGCGAATATCATTCTCAATGGGGAAAAACTGAGAGCTTTTCCCCTAAGGTCAGGAACACATCAGGGATGTCCACTATTTTTTTTTTAAGATTTTATTTATTTATTTGAGAGAGAGTGAGTGAGAGAGAGAGAGAGCACGAGAGGGGGGAGGGCCAGAGGGAGAAGCAGACTCCCCACTGAGCCGCAAGGGGCTTGATCCTGGGACTCTGGGATCATGACCTGAGCCGAAGGCAGACGCTTAACTGACTGAGCCACCCAGGCGCCCCAGGGATGACCACTATTACCACTGCTGTTCAGCATAGTACTAGAAGTCCTAGCCTCAGCAATCGGACAACAAAAAGAAATAAAAGGCATCTGAATCGGCAAAGAAGTCAAACTCTCACTCTTCCCAGATGACATGATACTTTATATGAAAAACCCAAAAGACTCCACCCCAAAATTGCTAGAACTCATACATGAATTCAGTAAAGTGGCAGGATATAAAATCAATGCACAAAAATCAGTGACATTTCTATACACCAACGAGACAGAAAAAGAGAAATTAAGGAGTCAATCCCATTTATAATTGCACCCAAAAGCATAAGATACCTAGGAATAAATCTAACCTAAGAGGCAAGGGATCTGTACTCAGAAAAGTATAGAACACTCATGAAAGAAATTGAGGAAGACACAAAGAAATGCAAAAACGTTCCATGCTCATGGACTGGAAGAACAAATATTGTTAAAATGTCTATGCTACCTAGAGCAATCTATACATTCAATGCAATCCCTATCAAAATATCATCAACTTTTTTCACAGAACAGAAACAAATAATCCTAAAATTTGTATGGAACCAGAAAAGACCCCAAATAGCCAGAGGAATGTTGAAAAAGAAAACCAAAGCTGGTGGCATCACAATTCCGGACTTCAAGCTCTATTACAAAGCTGTCATCATCAAGACAGTATGGTATTGGCACAAACACAGACACATAGATCAATGGAACCAGAAACGGATGCTCAACTCTATGGTCAACTCATCTTCAACAAAGCAGGAAAGAATGTCCAATGGAAAAAAGACAGTCTCTTCAACAAATCGTATTGGGAAAATTGGAGAGCCACATGCAGAAGAATGAAACTGGACCATTTCCTTACACCACACAAAAAAACAGACTCAAACGGACGAAAGACCTAAATGTGAGATAGGAATTCATCAAAATCCTAGAGAACACAGGCAGCAACCTCTTTGACCTCAGCCACAGCAACTTCTTCCTAGAAACATCGCCAAAGGCAAGGGAAGCAAGGGCAAAAATGAACTATTGGGACTTCATCAAGATAAAAAGCTTTTGCACAGCAAAGAAAACAGTCGACAAAACCAAAAGACAACCGACAGAATGGGAGAAGATATTTGCCAATGACATATCAGATAAAGGGCTAGTATCCAAAATCTATAAAGAACTTATGAAACTCAAAACACAAAGAATAATCCAATCAAGAAACGGGCAGAAGACATGAACAGACATTTCTCCAAAGACATCCAAATGGCCAAGACACATGAAAAAAATGCTCAACATCGCTCGGCATCAGGGAAACACAAATCAAAACCACAATGAGATACCACCTCACACCAGTCAGAATGGCTAAAATTAACAAGTCAGGAAACTGACAGATGTTGGCGAGGATGTAGAGAAAGGGGAACCCTCCGACACTGTTGGTGGGAATGCAAGCTGGTGCAGCCACTCTGGACAACAGTATGGAGGTTCCTCATAAAGTTGAAAATAGAGCTACCCTATGACCCAGCAATTGCGCTACTGGATATTTACCCCAAAGATACAAAGGTAGTGATCTGAAGGAGCATCTGCACTCCAATGTTTATAGCAGCAATGTCCACAATAGCCAAACTTTGGAAAGAGCCCAGATGTCCATCGACAGATGAATAAAGAAGATGTGATACATGTATACAATGGAATACTACTCACCCATCCCCCCAAAAATGAAATTTTGCCATTTACAACAATGTGGATGGAACTACAGGGTATTATGCTAAGTGGAATAAGTCTTTCAGAGAAAGAGAATTATTGTATGATCTCACTCATATGTAGAATTTAAGAAATAAAATGGGATCATAGGGAAAGAGAGGAAAAAATAAAACAAGATGAAATCAGACAGGGAGAGAAACCAGAAGAGACTCTTAATCACTGGAAACAAACTGAGGGTTGCTGGAGGGGAGCGGGGTGGGAGGATGGGCTAACTGGGTGATGGACATTAAGGAGGGATTGTGATGTAATGAGCACTGGGTATTATATAAGACTGATGAATCACTGCCTTCTACCTCTGAAACCAATAATGTTAATTAATTGAATTTAAATTAAAAAAAGACATTATTTATATTTATTTTTGTCACTGAGTACAGATAAAGAATATAGGTAAATTATTTACAAATTTCATTTGAAAATAACTACATAATACAAAAGGGGTGCTGCCTGCTCTAAACCAAGCAAAGATTTATTTCAGCAAAGACACAATGTTTCTTCAAAAGACCAAGAACAGCCATGGTCAAACTTCTAAGGAAGGAGGTTTCCATGAGAGCAAGAATGATGGGATGCTTCAGGAAAAGACATGGTAATAAGCAGAGTACCAAGATGCAGGGTTGAACTAAGCAGTGACTGACAGGAACAGTGATAAGCTCTGACACAATTTCCAGGAAAGAAGAAAGCCATAGATATGTATTAGCGACCATGCAGGCTTTAAAAGGAAGCAGCTGCCTTTGAAAAGGTACATCTCAGGGCAGGAAGTAAGGAGGTTGGCTATGAAAAAGCAAGTAAAGGACCTAACTGAAGAAGAAATTATTGAAGAAGCTGCTTTTTCTCCCCTAGCATTTACCAATGATGTTCTGAGGCAGCCAAAAAACCAGCCAGGAAAATTTCAAAAAGATACTTATTTTGAACATAGTTTAAAGGTCCCTGAAATCTATGAAACTGTGATTCCAGTCAAAGCCTAAACGGCCTCATATTTTAAGAAGGCCCAGTCAATCCAATATGTGCCATGTTTCTTCCAGCAGAATTAATACTCAAAGGGAACCTTTACAACAAAGCTTTTATGCTAAATTTTGGGTTTTCATAATAATACTTGTAAAAATATATTTGAAGATGTACCATTTAGCTTCATTATGAATTTTCTCTTTTTATGGTTGAAATGGGTTTTGTCGTTTTAACCCATAAAATCTTCAGGAAAGAAATGATCTCTCACCACCCTATTTGTGAACATTGCCCAAAAACCAATTAGGTCCTAAGTTCAGGATCACCTATAGTCATTTTTTTAAAAATTCTTTTCATTTATATCATTTCACTATTTACTTATGACCTAAAAATCTTTTAAAGTCTGCCATCTGCAGTCATTTTCAAAAAATTCTATGGTAAGGGTATAACAAGGGCTGCTGACTTCAGTGAAGCCTAAGAAATGATCATGGATTAAAAGAACTGAAGTGGGGAGGCTATAAGAAGTCATGAAATAACGAAGACATGACTAGAACTGAGAGAGAAATCACAGAAATAAATCTTTAAGGACTTAATTTATAAAAAAGAAAGGAAAATAACACAAGTGTGTAAAATGGTGCTCTTCAGGAAATAGGTACATATGTGTATGACAAACAACTCTAGGTAATGAAAGGAGAGGTAAACTGAAGAAAATTGTAGAAACTTTCCTAAAAATAAACCTCAATTACAAATAGTTTTAAGAGTTTTTTCTTAGGGGCACCTGGGTGGATCAGTCAGTTAAGCCTCATTTATATCATTTCACTATTTACTTATGACCTAAAAATCTTTTAAAGTCTGCCATCTGCAGTCATTTTCAAAAAATTCTATGGTAAGGGTATAAAGGTATATTGATTTCGGCTCAGGTGTTGATCTCAGTGTCGTGGGTTCAAGCCCTGAGTTGTGGAGCCTACTTATAAAAAAGAAGATTCTGAGCCCAGCCCAGTGTGGAGCACAGGAAGCTCAGGAAGATCCACAGGTGGCAGAGGCATGAGCCCCTGGGCAGTCGGCTCCTTCCTGGTCTCTCCTTCCCCACACATTAGCATGAAAGCCTTTAGTGCAATGAGGCCTGTTAGAAAAAAGTCTTTTGGACCACAGCCTGGTCATCTCCTGGAGCAAAGCCCTGGTGGAGGACCCAATGAGCCTTCTGTACAACATGAATGACTGCTACTCCAAACTCAAAGGGCTGGTGCCCAGCATCCCCCAGAAAAAGAAGGTGAGCAAGATGGAAATCCTGCAACAAGGCATCTTGGACCTGCAGATCACCCTGGACTCGCACCCCACTATTGTCAGCCCATACCACTAGCGACCTGGACAGAGCCAGGCATCCAGGGCACTGTTGACCACCCTAAACACGGACATCGGCATCCTGTCCTTGCAGGCTTCTGAATTCCCTTCTGAGTTAATGTCAAATGACAACAAAGCGCTCTGTGGCTGAATAAATGGTGTTCATGACTTTCCTTTTCTTTGCACAACAACAAATTCACGGGATCTTTTAAGACACTGAACTTATTTTTTTATTTTATTAATTTATTTTTTGTGAGAGAGGGAGGGAGAAAGTCCCTGCACACATGAGTGCGGGGGGCAGGGGCAGAGGGAGAAGCAAACTCCCTGCTGAGCAGAGAGCCAGATGCAGGGCTCAATCCCAGGACCCTGAGATCATGACCCCAGCCGAAGGCAGACGCTTTAACCGACTGAGCCACCCAGGCACCCCCTGAACTTATTTTTCAACCATTTCACAAGAAGAACAACAAACTGAATGGACATTTTTTAAAAATGGAAAGAAAACTAAGAATGCCCATCTTCCCCAGGGTGTTCTCTGACCTGGACTGTGATATTAGTTATTTATGAAAAAGACTTTTAAATGCCCTTTCTGCAGTTGGAAGATTTTCTTTATATACTATTTCCACCATGGGGAGTGAAAACATTAAAATCGTAAGGAATTTCCCAATTTAAACAGACTTTGCCTTTTTTCAAAGGTGAAGTGTGAATACCAGAAGAATCCAGTATTCAGTTACTTAAATGAAGTCTTCTGCCAGAAATGACCCTTTTGACGCAAGCCTAATGAATGCTGTGCGTGTGTGTGTGTGTGTGTGTGTGTGTATGTATATATATGTATATGTGCACGCATGTGCACATTTGTGTGTGGTGAAACCTTGTGAACTCTATTTGGAGTTTTCTTGTATAGTGGCAAAGATGTATATTTCTGCATACAAAGAAAGTGTAATGATGTACTTACGCTAAACTTTTTATAAAAGTTTAGTTGTAAACTTAATCCTTTTATACAAAATAAATCGTGTGTTTATTGAATGGTGATTGCCTGCCTTATTTCAGAGGACCAGTGCTTGGATTTTTATTATGCTATGTTTTAACTGAGCCCAAATAAATACAAGTACAAATTTATGTAAACTGTATAAGATTATAATAAACATGTCTGAAGTCAAAAAAAAAAAAGAAAAAGAAATGAAAAGAAAAAAAAGGAGGTTTTGTTTTTTTTGAAGTAGCCCAATGCAGGGCTTGAACCCACAACCCTGAGTTCAAGAGTTGGACATTTAACCAAATGAGCCAAAGTTTAAGAGTATTTTAAGCCAAATATACCAAGACCGAGAAAATTAAGAGCTAGATCATAAACAGATAAAGCCTTGTTAACAAGGAAGAACGATACTTTGCAGTCAAGTCTAAAATCACTATTTACAGGGGCGCCTGGGTGGCTCAGTCATTAGGCATTTGGCTTCGGCTGAGGTCCTGGGATCGAGCCCCACATTGGGCTCCCCACTCTGCGGGAAGCCTGCTTCCCCGTCTCTCACTCCCCCTGCTTCTATTCCCTCTCTGTCAAATAAATAAATAAAAAATCTTAAAAAAAAAACACTATTTACCAAAAAAGGACAGATCATCATACTGTATTCTGTAAACTCAGAATAAAATACAAAAGGTACCAGAATTAGAGAGGTGGAAGAGTTAGGATGTACGTAAAAGAAGGTATAATCAACCAGACATTCATAATCCTAGTATGTCTAAACATTACATCCTAGTGTGTCTAAACCAAGATGTTGTGCATTTGAATAGCTTGCATTCCATGAACAGTCAGTGAAACTAATGTTTCTTTAACTGGGATGTGGGTACCCTCTGGAATATGCCAAGCTCTTCTTCTTGAGGCATTCATTTTACTTGAAGAATTAAAACACATGTGAATATATAATGAAGAATGCCAAATGTGCATTACTTACAATGACAAAATTCTAGATTTCAAACAAAAATCTGCTGTCCTTGGCCAGTATGGTAATGTTAGCTGTCAGATATCCTGGTAGGAAATTCTTAAGTGTAACTTCAGATATAGTTTAAAGAGGGCAATAAACTGTTTTGAGAGTCAAGTTACAAAGAAATGAGCACACTGAAATGTCTATTTGTTTACCTCAAATAACCCAATCACTTCTCAATTATGACCAAATCTTAAAAGCCCTCAAGTGCTCCCAAAGAAGTACTTTAAAAGGAAACTTACTTAGGAAACCAATTTAATCCCAGGTGCTCTGTCTTGGAATATAATATTCTTTCCACCATGTCATAAAGTGGTCTCCAAGGTAACTCCAAATCATCTCTTGAAAGAAGTTCCTTTTTCCTAATAAAAAAAAATAGTAACCATATATGCATATATTCATGTACAGCTGTTTATATATTATACCTACTACACAGGGAGGACAGTTGTTAAATGCTGCTGTCATCCTGGTGGGCCTTACTTTTCTCTATCCACAGCAACTCACTGGTAGAATGCAGTAGTTGGAAGAACAATGCACCAGATTCTTACTGCTGCTCAAACCTCAAAGAGCACCAGGTAAAAGGGGGCATTTAAATTTGTGCCACCATTACTGCCAATGAATTTCCTATTTTCCCATGTTACCTATGGAGTATTTAATTGTTTCCGGCATTGTGCTGGGTACGTAGGCGTAAAGAATAAATGATTCATGACTCCTCTAGGATCTTACCACATACATAATGGAAGAAAACTAGTTTAAACAAACATCAAGTAACATATATTTCCATGTGTGCTACAAAACAGAAGGCCTCACAAGGAGACAGAATTTTAATTAATTAACACATATGGCTTAAACTTATGATAAAATTTTCTGCGACCTTTTCGCAAACTGGCAATTTGGGACTTGGGTCTTCTTACCAAAGAACACTTAGCTCTTGTTGCCTAAAACCTTGAAGAAACAAACCAAAAACTGTTAGCAGAAATCACAAGAAATTTACTTACTTTAACAAGTTGATCAAGAGACGGGCAAATCCCTGCATCATGCTGATTTCCAGTTTTGGAATTGATACCAGCTCATACAATAACTTGATAAAAAGAACATGATCTTCTTTGCTAAATTTTCTCCCATAAAGTCGAATATATCTGCAACAGAAAAATCCATATAGCCTTTAAAAATAAATCACCCATATTCACTGCCAAAGTGTGGAAGCAGCATGAATGTCCATCGATGGATGAATGAATAAACAAAATGCAGTGTGTATTTGTGGTGTGTGTGTGTGTGTGTGTGTGTGTATTATTATGATGCTGTGAAATTAGCCAATCATAAAAGACAAATACTGCAGGATTCCACTTACATGCAGTATCTAAAATAATCAAACTCATTGAAACAAAAAGTAGAATAGTAGTTACCAGGGACAAGTGGAGGTGGGGCACACAAGGAAACACGGAGTTATTCAAGGAGTACAGGGTTTCAGTTATGTAAGATGAAAAAGTTCTTAAGATCCGTTGTACAATGTACATATTGCTAATAATACTGTAGTGTACACTTAAAAATTGTTAAGAGTAAATTTGTTTTTGCCACAATAAAAAAAATATGTATTATGACACCTTAATTTCAAATGCCCTTGATGTTAAGCATTTTATATCTTTACTCATTATGTAGGAAAAATTATTGTTTTAATTAAGACTAACAAATAATAATTTAATTAACAAAAGGCTTATAATGATAACTGAATTCTCATCAACATTCAATGACCAATTAAAATACTGTTGTCTTATTGTTGTTTGGTCTTAACTGCCTTTGGCCATTAGTATTCCTAAAAGGGGTTCCTTTGTCCCCTTCCTTTTATTAAGCAAGGGCTCATTCAAGAGAATTATCTGTTTATATATAACTCCTAAAACTACTTAAAAACAGCTTATTACAATATAAAGAATAAAACAGAACAAGAGAGTACAGATACAGAAGTTTACTGTTTTAACCAGAATCTTTGAAGAAGGAATAATGGTTTGCTTAGAATCCTAAAATACTCAAGTTACATAACTTGTAATACCATGTGTTTCTGAGTTAACTCATAGTTATACTAAAATTAAGTTACTATCAAAAATAATATAGTATTTTACCTCAAAGTTACACATTTTTAGTTTAACTTTAGATAACCAAGAATCCTAAAATACACAAGTTACATAACTTACAATACCATGTGTTTCTGAGTTAACTCATAGTTATACTAAAATCAAGTTACTATCAAAAATAATATAGTATTTTACCTCAAAGTTATACATTTTTAGTTTTTTAACTTTAGATAACCAAGAATCCTAAAATACACAAGTTACATAACTTATAATACCATGTGTTTCTGAGTTAACTCATAGTTATACTAAAAAATTAAGTTACTATCAAATATAGTATTTTACCTCAAAGTCACACATTTTTAGTTTTTTAACTTTAGATAACCAAGGTAATCAAAAGCATTAACTACAAGCAAAGGAAAAGGTGTCCTAAAAAGATGACTAATTATAGACTATTTTAAGGATGCATAAGTAAAACTTAAGTAACCAAAACTTACTTAGAACAAATTAGTGAACACTTAAAAATCATAAACACCTTTGAGAAAGAATCATTTTACAAATATATAAACCAACAGAAAAGATGTTATTAATATTCCTTATATGTTCTTTAGCACTGCCCCAATAGCTAAGATCAAATTGAATTTACGCTTAACTTCTAAAATTAGGATATCTAACTGCTTTTCCTTTCCAGAAATTCCTCAAAATTCTTGGTCCACTACAAACATACTTTTTCATTTTCCCAGGCTGTTGTGCATTTATTTATTCATTCAGCTCTTTTCTCGTTTCAAGACAGAATCCCATGATTTCACCTTAATACTCTGTGAGCGGGTAGTACAGACCGCAGAGCGATGAGAGTGAGTTACTGTTTTGCTTCTGCCAGGAATTACCGTGCAAGTTTCTTAACCACACTGGGCCGGTAAAGCAAATGGAATAGTGAAGGCAATATATAAAAACCCTAAGCCCAGGGCTACCAGAGGCACTTTAAGTTGCTGAATAAACGTGGTACAGCCTCCTGCAGCCTCCCCTCAAGTTCACTCTAAATTCTGGAGTAAAAGGTGGAAGCAACACTACTTTCAAATGAAAGCAAACTATATTCCTAAAAACTACAGTGAGAAGAGTTCAAAGAACCATCCTTTGCTTTCAGTAGCTACTTCAGGTCTAGCCAGGACTGTGGATGCCCCTGGAGCTCTGTACTTAACTCTCCTCTGTGGCTAGGATACTTCTGGGGAAAAATTGGGGAAACATGGCTTTAAGTCACCGAAATAACTTAGCTACAGTCCATTGCATTTACTACAGTAGAAAGGCAACTATATGCTTAACATTAGGAACACAAAATTCAGAACCCCAAATTTAATATTATGAAAAGACCAACAGGGGGATTCCTAGAGGAGGTAGAACTGCTGACAAAACTAGAGATGTTAGGGGATTACTCAGAAAGAAACCTTCTATTTCCCCTGTCAACCAGGAAACAGTTCTTGTCAATCAGAAAGTGGTTCTTGTCTCAGCATTTCTCAAAATGCAGTCCAAGAAAAATTTGTTCTGAAGAGCACAAGAAGTATTATAAGAAGAAAATTAATAATTGCTTTTCATAAAAATTGAGAAATTCTGTTCACAATAAAACACTATTAAAAGTGAAAAGCCCAATCTGATTATTTGGAATACATCCACCTGAGAAAGTACTCTTATGCAAATTACATAAGAACTCCTTCAAATCAGTAAAAGACACAACCAGATTTAAAAAAAAAAAAAAGGGCAAAAGACTCAGGCAGGCACTTCTCAGAAGACAACATACAGATGACTAATAAGCATATGTAAAGATACTCAACACCCTTACTCACCAGTAAAAGCAAATTAAAACCACAGTAAGAAGGTATCACTTTACACCCACCAGACTGACTAAAACTAAAAAGCCTAATAATACCTAGTTTGGGTGAGAATGTGGAACAACTGGACATTTCATATGTTAATGGTAGGTGTATAAAGTCGTATACCCACTTTGGAAAAAGTGCCTTGATAATACCTAACAAATGTCTATTAGACTGTTTAAAATGCGTATTCCTGAGTTCCATCTTAAATCTAGACCATTAAAATACCAGGGCTGTGAAATGCGATAAAATGTTCAAAAGAAAGAAAAAAATACTCGGGTGGAGACTAAGAATCTTCATTTTTCAAAAACTACTCCAGTTGGTTTTTCTGTATATTTATGTTCAAAAATCCTACTTTTGACCATATTGATAATCTTTTCTTTTTCCAATTTTCACTTTAAGTTTTAGAACTAAAAATTATCATTAGATGTCTCAAAATACTTGAAAACCTTGGTAACAGTCATGATTGATCTTTTGAACAGAGTATTTCCTAAACTATCCAGAATATATAGATGATGTCATTATGTTCCATCCTCCCACAGGGGAGAAAAACTATGAAAGATAATACAAAAGCACTTTTTAATTGCTTCCTTCCTCATCACAACCTTATACTGTATTAATCAAATGCTTTAATTTTTAATCTCAAGCAAAGAAAAGCGGTAGCACACCAGGAACAGTGGTTATTTAATAAAGTGTGCAATACTGCCAAGGTTTTTTCTACTATACAACCTGAAGAGTTTACTATTCATTACAAGGAAGTTTGAAGTAATATAAAATTATACATTACTGAAATGAACTAAGAATTAGAGCTTGACAAAAGGCTAAAAATACTGGTTTCAATACAAGCTTTGTCATTCACCAGTTATTTTTAAGGCAATTGCTGGGTTTCTAAGGTTCTAACTTTATCCATCAATCAAGTAAAATTAATACAATTTCAGAACAACATTAAGACTATTTGTAATTATAAAAGATATTAAGACATTTAGCAATGACATTTAATCTTAAGTAAATGCTTTATTTTGGGTAGTCCTACTCAAAAGACAAAAAAATGGAATTTTACTTATAAAATTTAAAAACTAGAGTTTAACTATATTCATTTAAAACACCGATGGATCTTTTTTTTTTTTGGAAAGATTTTATTTATTTGAGAGAAAGCACAAGCAGGGGGAGGGGCAGAGGGAGAAGCAGGCTCCCTGCTAAGCAGGGAACACCATGTGGGACTCAATCGCTTTTAAAAAATCCTACATCTAGGGTCGCCTGGGTGGCTCAGTCAGTAGAGTGGTTGAGCATCTGACTTGATTTAGGCTCCATGCTCAGTGGGGAGTCGGCTTGAGATCCTCTCCCTCTTCCTCTTCCTCTCTCCCCCACCCCCGCCTTGCACTCTCTCTCTCTCAAATAATCTTAAAAAAAAAAAAAACAACACACTCCACATCTAGCAATACATCCGAAGTAAAAATCTAGAATATCAAAGTCAAAATGCCAAAGTTTTTCACTGCACATTTGCAGTAAAATTTTCCTGCGGAAAAAAAAAAGGAAGCTGACATAAGAGAATGGTTTGTTAAATTGTGGTTTATGCCTTTAGATATAATGCAGTCATTTAAAATTATGTTTTTAAAGAACTCTGGTGGATGTGAAATGAAATGTCTTATTTAAAAAAAAACAAAGCAGGATACAAGGGGCACCTGGGTGGCTCAGTCAGTTAAGCTCAGGTCATGATCTGGGGGTCCTGGGATCAAACACAGAGAGGGGCTCCCTGCTTCGCAGGAGCCTGCTTTTCCCTCTGCCTCTGCCCTGTCCCTGCCCCCTGCTTGTGCTTGTGCTCTCTAACATGCACTCTCTCTCTCTGTCAAATAAATAACATCTTTTTTTTTTAAGATTTATTAATTTAGGGGCGCCTGGGTGGCTCAGGTGCCTCTCCCATTCCCCCCCCGCTTGTGTTCCATCTCTTGCTGTGTCTCTGTCAAATAAATAAATAAAATCTTTAAAAATAAAAAAGACTTATTATTTATTTGAGAGAGAGCACAGAAGGAGAGCAATGTGGGGCTCAATCCCAGGACCCTGGGATCATGACCAGAGCTGAAGGCAGACGCTTAACCGACTGAGCCACCCAGGCGCCCCAATAAAATCTTTTTTAAAAAAGGCAAGATACAAAACATATATGAATACAACCAAAGAAAAATATATAATCATACATTAAGATTAAAAGATAAAACAAGACACCATAACACATTACCTCTATGGTAAAATGGAGTGATTTTCATGTTTTCCTATATACCTTTGTTTATTCTAACTTTCTTAAGTAAAAAGGTATTATTTTTGTAATTAAAATTAACATCTAAAAACATTCCATATCAAATTTGTTGTAAAACACAATGTTTAAAATTAGGTAATCAATATTTCTGCATTTCTACATTTCTTTTAATAAAAACAATCCTTATCAAAGACTACTAAAGTCCTATTTAAAAGAGCACAGGAGTCAGGTTGTGGGGTTCTCCCTAGCCAAAAATGACACCAGAGCATGAATCACGGTAATTACCTGCGATGTATGTTTAAATCCATTGAGTTCATAATGAAACTAAAAAATATAAATACAAACAAAAGAAAAACTCCACAGATTATGCCCTTGAAGAATGCTATGGGACCAAATCATTATCTTAAAAACTGGTAAATAGGGCGCCTGGATGGCTCAATCTGTTAAGCCTCGGACTCCTGATTTCAGCTCAGGTTGTGATCTCAGCTGATCTCAGCTCTGTTAGATCCAACCCTCCCTCGGATGAGCCCACACTCCGCGTGAGTCTGCTTGAGTTTCTCTCCCTCTGCCCCTCCTCCTGCTTGTATGGGCATGCGTTCTCTCTCTAAAATAAATAAATCTTTAAAAAAAACTGGTAAATAAAGAGAACCGATGAAACATTTATCCTGGCTTCTATAAGAATTGTACCTCAGGGTAAACAATAGTTCAGGAGCAAAAGTTTTTTAGAGAACTTCAGCTAATAAGCAAAGAACCATTTTGCAATCTCTAAAGAATGCACAATGGCTATTAACATCACAAAAAGAGAACCAGGGATTACACTTCTCCTGATAAAAGTATACCATATACCTAATACCTAGTCTTGAAAAAGAAAGTGAAATTTTATGTGCTGAATAGAAGCAACAAAATCAATGACTGTATGTCTTTAACATTTCAATCAGACTTTGACTAAAGGTAATTAAAATTATATAATAAAGCTGACTTTTTTAAAAGACAAAAAATGAGATTACAGAAACTGTGCCCTCTTTTCAATCTTCTGTGGAATACCTATAAAACTGGTCATAAACTCACTTAATTCTAACATGGACATTATTCTGGCCGAACAGTCTGGTAATAATAAAATATAAATTAGAAAATATTAAGATGGTATAACAAAAAGAAACCAAATTATTTAAAAAGTCTTAATTAAATAGCCAGTATCAGACTTAAGGCATTCCCCTTCTAAGAGGCACTTCTTTATTTATTTTTTATTATTATGTTAATCACCATACATTACATCATTAGTCTTTGATGTAGTGTTCCACGATTCGATTCGTTGTTTGCGTATAACACCCAGTGCTCCATGCAGAACGTGCCCTCTTTAATACCCATCACCAGGCTAACCCATCCCCCCACCCCCTCCCCTCTAGAACCCTGTTTGTTTTTCAGAGTCCATAGTCTCTCATGGTTCGTCTCCCCCTCTGATTCCCCCTCTTCATTCTTCCCCTCCTGTTATCTTCTTCTTTTTTTTTTTAACATATAATGTATTATTTGTTTCAGAGGTACAAATCTGTGATTCAACAGTCTTACACAATTCACAGCAAGAGGCACTTCTTTAAAACCAAAAACCTTTAAAGGTCTACAACCTTTAAAACCAGACACATTCAAGACAATAACGACTATTCTTACTATTATTATTTAGCATTATTCTGAATCTAGAGATTAAAGGGTAAACTAGGAAACACAAATAGGCGTAACTGTTTCAGGAAGGGTAAAAGAGTATGTTGTCAATGCTATGATTTTCCCTAAAACATCTAAATCCAGCAACAAGAAAAACCCACTTTTATTTTTTATTTTTTTTTAAAGACTTTATTTATTTATCTGACAGACAGCGAGAGAGAACGCAAGCAGGGTGAGTGGGAGAGGGAGAAGCAGGCTTCCTGCTGAGCAGGGAGTCCGATGTAGGGCTCGATTCCAAGACCCTGGGATCATGACCTGAGCCGAAGGCAGACGCTTAAGGACTGAGCCAGCCAGGTGCCCCCGAAAAACCCACTTTTAGACTAAATAAGAAAATACACAGAATATGTTTTTTAAAATTGGCAGCCTTCCTTACGGTAACCAGATAAAAAATAGTGGTAAATGGAGGTAAACTGTTCCATTCATAATATCAACAAGAAGATTCATTAGAAATTTCTCTGAAAGAGGGCGCCTGAGTGGCTCAGCCGGTTAAGCATCTGACTTTGGCTCAGGTCATGGTCTCAGTGTCCTAGGACTGAGCCCTGCATGGGGCTCCCTGCTCAGCGGGGAGTCTGCTTCTCCCTCCCCTTGCCCCACCCCCCTGCCTGTTCTTTCTCAGACACATAAATAAAATCTTTTTAAAAAAGGTAATTTCTCTAAGAGAAATGTATAGGAATTACATTTTTCTTTTCGGTTTAGATATTTATTTTTAGGAATTACATTTTTCTTTTCGGTTTAGATATTTATTTTTAGGAATTACATTTTAAAACAATAAAACTGTACTAAAATGCAAAATATCTGAATAAATGGTGAGACATAACAATTTTTAAAACTATGTCTTAATACCTGACGCCTAGAGGTAAATGGTCATGGTAATTATATTTGCTTTAAAATAACTGTCAATGAGATGCCTGAAAAAACTCTTCCCTCTAACCAGAAAAAAACAATAAACAAAACAAAAAAACCAAACTCCGTCCCCACTTTACTGTCTTTTCCTTCTGTTCCTAAGATATCACCAATGACAAAAATAAAAAAAGGCAAAATGTGCAGAGAAAGCCAGAAGATCAGGAATTAATTACTTTGACTTTATTCCAGGACTAAGTCCTTCATCGTAGCACATAATATTAAAAATGCAGACACAGCTTCTCATTACTAGGAATAGTGAGTGAAGAGATAAAATGTAGGGTTTTCTCATAAATCCACCTCTCCTTCTCTTTTCACTCAATTACCCATGTAATCAAAATGCATTTCTAGATGTGAGGAATTATGTATTGGAAAACTTAAATATACAGAAGTAAGGGAGATAAACGAAGTACTATCAGTTTTGTGATTTTTTTTTTAACCAATGTTTCATCATAGATGAGTGTCCACTGAACTGAATCTTCAAAGATCAGAAAGCTGTCATCACTCTGAATAAGCAACCAAGGGTCAAGAAAATCTGAGCATTTGGGGAAAGAGGCTCCGGAACAGGCACAGAGACAGCTCTAGGGAGAGGAACAGAGCAAGAACAGCATACTTCTATGACAAAAAGACACAACCAAGAGAATGTTCCTTATTTTCTCATTTCACTTCCCAAGAGGTCAAGCTGAGAATCAAGAAAAGGGATGCACTATCACACACACAAAAAAACAAATAACAATAAAGGATATTAATTCCAAGGGCCTGCTGACATGGAAGAAAGGCAAATTAGGTGTTATCTAAAGTGGAGAATATCTTATGTTGCCATGCTCTAGATTGCTCTGCAACTCCCAACGTTATCATCAACTCTGAATAGCCAGTGTATTTATTGATTTCAACACAGCAGCCAAGCCAGCAGGAGCAGCACAGTTCTACAAATTTGCAGAGAATTCAAAGTGTTCTAGGTCAGTCCCTCGGGCAAGTCATTTAATCTCAAGACCTGGGTTCCCTCACAAGGCTATGGTGATGGGTAAGAGATTAATGTACAAGAAAGACATTCTAATTTAACTGATCTGAAATGGGCCCCGAGTACCAGTTGTTTTTATGCTTCCCAGACGTTTCACTACATTTGAGAACCACTGCACCTTAACAGACTGACAGGAGTACAAGATATGGTGGTTTAAAATCTATTTCAACCACTAAAAATGAAATACTTATACACTGTTTCAATTAGTATTTCCTCAGTTATGAGGCTAAATATATCTTAAGATATTTGCTTACTATATATTTTCTTGTGAATTATTTGTTCATATCCTTAAAAGCCTGTCTATCCTTTAAGGCTTCCTCTTTGACAGTCTTCCTTCATTCCCAACCAAAAGTGCTATCTCTGTCCTCTCTCTCTCTTAACAGCTTGTACCAAATGAGTATGTTCCACATTCTATTTCTTACTGCAGTTATACATGTATATATTATAATGTTTCTTTAGATGACTAATGGGTAAGGATGGCAGGGACTATGCCTCTATACATATATAACCCTCAACTCTAACCAAAGAATGAAACAAGGTGGACATTCTGAGAAACATCTTTTCAGCTGACCAAATGTATGAGTGCATCTTGAGAAATATACTGGCTTACATAATTAAAAACAGCTCACAAGAACTAGTTCTATTTAAAAAAAAAAAACCCTTCAAACAATAAATATTTTACCAAATTAAGCAAATTGGCCTTAAAACATTGAGTAGGTTTCCAAAACACACTATAAAACAGGTCTATTATCTTTACCAAGTATAGTAATTCTGACAGAAGGCCCTAAATGGACAAGGAGAGCTGAAGTACACACTTCTCTTTATCCCCATCTATACCACAGGCTAAACAATACTCACTGGAGTGTCAGCATATTGTATTTCAGAGTTATATCCTTTATGACTTATTATAACTGACATGACAATTTCTGCAGTAATACAGTCATTCACTATTAATACCTAATAATGATCCCTCTATTCTTTTCCCAGTTGCTTCTCTCTAGAGTCAGGGACAAGGGGCATTCATCTCTTGAAATGCTTTCTGAATGTCACTTAAAGGCCAGACATGGCAAAAGGGAGTGGAAAGTAACAAATGGTCCTGGAGCATACAGCCTAGAGGGAGAGAGATAACTGATTTATTTCAGAATGTGCTCCAAATACAGACTTTAACAGTTATGTGGTCGACTTATTTATATCTTTGTTCCCCCACATTAAATGGCTTTCTCAAGATTCCTGCTTACCTAACCAAATCCCACCTCAAGGCTCAGGTGCCATTCTTCCCCTGGTGGCCTTCCCAGGCTAAACAGCCTGCGAGTTTCCTTCCTCTGGCACACATGGTTAAGAGCAAGCCCTGTGGTCATCAGACAAATCAGCTAATACCGTACCTAAGTCTCATTTCTTCAAAGGTAAAACTGGGATAACAAACGTACCTACAATTCATAGGGATGTTTGTGAAAATTAAGTGAAATAATGACTGTAAAATCATTAGCATAGTGCTGGCACACTCTGAGGTCTCAACATATGCTAGGTAGTATCGGTGCCACTCATTCAATAATCTATTAACTAATGCTCTCTTGCAAGATCCCGCAGTTTACTGATTTTTTAACCTGTTGGAACTTTCCGTTTTTACCCCTCGTATCTTTGTGGCTCAAGGTGTAGGTGTTGATTAGATGATCTGAATTACAGAAAGAAACCTGTAAAATCAGTAGCTTTCATATTTTAGGAGCCACAACCCACCATTATAAATATATAACCCAGTATTATACATAAACATATACAAAACTGAAAAAAAATACATAAAAAACTGAAATTAAGGTCATAAACATTCAGCCTTATTACTTCTAAATTTACTCTAATAATTCTAATTTAGTTCACCAGCAAACAAACAACCCCCTCAAAACAAACAAACAAAAAACTGGTCAAGACCTAAATTGATTTCACAATGCTTTGGCCATAACCCACAAATGAAAAATTCTCTATTAAGCACTTATAAATGAACATATAGATGAAAAATTGTGAGACCATACAAACTAAAAAAAAAAAAAAAAACTCCACAAAACGAAAAAGTTTTAAGATATTTGTCTAATTATGCTTTTTTAAAAATCACATTTTAAATCATTCTGGAATTTGTTAAATGGTAACTTTTTTCCTGCCATACACAAAATAGGGACCACTGTTTGGTATATGTTGGCAGAAATTTGACAATATTTTATTTACTGGGATGTCTGGAAGTAACCCACCTCCCCTCATAAGAGAAAATATCCCAACTAAACTCTTTAGGAATCCGCCCAAAATATAAACTAGACTCTAATGCAAAAGATTGCATTCATAAAGTTTCTTACTCTAAAAACTTCTACCTCATCCTTGGTTTAAAAAAGAAATTTGTCAGAAAACAAAATGAAATACTCACACTTAAGAGCCCAAAGATTACTAACACATTTCTTTTAGAGTACCTACCATTAGGAGATTAGAAAGCATTTTTAATTCTTAAGCAATTTCCAATTTATATGAACTACAATACTATTCTCAAACCCATTTCAAAGGTGTTAATTTTTTCTTGGGAAGGGAAAAAGTCTTTACTATATTTTGATTTTTATCTTTAAAGCTTTTTTTTTCTTTTTAAGTAATCTCTACCCCCAATGTGGGGCTCAAACTCACAACCCTGAGATCAAGAATCGCATGCTCTTCTGATCGAGCCAGCCAGACACCCCTTTACTTTATTTTTAGACTCTAAAATTTAGGGTCTATTTATTGTGAAAAAAAGCCGAAATAGCATAAAAAGGCGATGATCACTACCAAAACTGTATGGTTCACCTGTTCAAAAACTGTATTAACTACACTCTAAATTATTTAGTACTAAATAAACATAACAATCATTATAGATTTATTTTTAAATTAAAGTCTCAAACTCACTGATGCAACCAATATAATCTGCTTTATTCTCTAATTAACTTTGCTAAACCCACTCCCCCCAGACTCCCACTTTGGATTATGAAACACACCATTCTCTTCTTTAACCAAAATGCTCCTTCCCTCTGTTTCTTTCACTAAATAGGTAATTTTCTTTTGAATCCCATATTAGAATAGAGGATTTCATTTCCAGACACCTGGGTGGCTCAGTGGTTAAGCGACTACCTTCGGCTCGGGTCGTAATCCTGGAGTCCCGGGATCAAGTCCCGCATCAGGTTCCCTGTGCTCAGCGGGGAGTCTGCTTCTCCCTCTGACCCTCTCCCCTCTCAGGCTCTCTCTCACTCTCTTTCAAATAAAGAAATAAAATCTTAAAAAAAAAATAGATCTCATCCCGTATTTGTTTTCTCCATTTTGACTGTAAAAGTAGTAATTTCTTAGAATTCCATAATGCTTTAGTTTACAAAGACCAAAAAATTAATTATAATATCAGAGTACAAATGAATGCATATATACTGCCGTACTGCTGTAGTAAATGCTGGGAGAGGAGGAAAGGAAGTAAACATGGAGGACACTGACCTCAAGAAGGCTCACAGTAGAGGGAAGATTAAATACAAAGACTACAAAAGCACAAACAAGGGATCAAGAGAGAGTACACTAAAAGGGAAGAAATGCTGAGTGTAGGCCGAATATGGAAGTAGCCAACCTCAAGATTCCAAATGGGAATATTTATAGTATGCGCTGCTTTTAACATTCCAGTGGCTGTGTCAATGAATGAATATACAGGTTTTGGTTGGTTGCTTGCTGTTGCTGTTATTACCCTGTTCTCAGCTTGCCATTCACACTGTATGAGATTCTGATCTAATTTTCTACACAGGTTAGAAACACAGATTTGGATTTTGTATTAAAAAGGAGAAAAGGAGAGCAGTGAGAGAAGATTCACTAGAGGTAAGTCTCTTTAACAGAAAAGTTAACACCTGGGTTCCAAAATGAGAAAATGGGTTAAGAAGCTGTGCCCTTATTTACTACTAAATAAACAAGCATCCCTTAAAAAAGCAAGAAACTGTCTCCATTTTAGTTCAGTCAAGAACATATATTTCAAAGACAATTTTATTTTATAACACTGCAGCAAGACCACTTGGGAAAATTGTTTTAAATGATACATTCACATTTCTGAACAAGGAATAGTACTGTTTTATTAATTTTTTTTCCCTAACTGCCCTTCTCAGTGCCTCCATTTAGGGCATTAAAACACACTGGTCAGATAAGAATTTTTTTTAAGTAATGACCTTATAATTCATATTTACTTTCCTCAAGTTTCTTGATGGAGCTATTCCTTGTCTAGGCTGTCCTTAAAGAACAAAAATGTGTACTTACAGAAAAAGCAGCACACTGGAACTTCCCAAGAGGGAAGAAATCTTTCACTAACATATCCCAAGGGCCAAAACCAGTGCTGGGCCCCCACAAAGCACTCAGAAAATATTTGTTCAAAGACTCCTGCCACCACTCCTTTGCATCCAACTATGTATTAACTACTAAGAACCTCAGTATCTTTGTTTTTAAAATGGAGAGAATTCAAGGAAGTCCTGGTTGACCCAGGACGGATTCTATGTCTCCACAGTTAAGAGGGGGAGAAGAACAATGCCAAAATACACAAATGTTCATTAATAAGCTGCCCATGGGGTCTGTATGAAGTAAACCTTAGACAAAACAATGCAAATGGAAACTCAGAAGTAAAACCACAAATTTTACAAGTAGAATTTCACGAGATTGATCAAAGTGATGGATTATCGTTCATTTTTCTAAGCTTGAGAATGGCATCAGTATTGAGTTTTTTGGTTTAATTCCTTTTCCCTTGCAGATACATACTGGAAGCACTTATGAATGAAGTAATATGCTTCAAAAACAATGGGGGGTGCATGGAAGTGGAAGAAACATGATTGGCCATGAGTTGATAATTGAACATAGGTGATGGGTACATAAAGTTCACTATATTATTGTCTTTCTTTGTATATGTGTGATATTTTCCACAATAAAGAATGTTTAAAGGAAAACAAAAAAAGTATTCAAAAACTATTCAAATCATATATATTGACAAATGAGATTCTGCAAAAACATTCAGTTAACTAGTAAGGAGAAAAAATTGACAAGGTGTTTTAAAAGAATGATTAAGGGGCGCCTCAGTGGCTCAGTCATTAAGCATCTGCCTTTAGCTCAGGTCATGATCCTAGGGTCCTGGGATCCAGGCCCACATCAGGTTACCTGCTCAGCAGGAAGCCTGCTTCTCCCTCTCCCACTCCTCCGGCTTGTGTTCCCTCTCTTGTTGTCTCTCTCTGTCAAATAAGTAAAATCTTAAAAAAAATAAAAGAAAAGAATGATTAGAAGAGGTTCTTGAGGGACATCTAACTAGCTCAGTCAGTAGAGGATGTGACTCTTAATCTCAGAGCCATGAGTTCAAGCCCCTCATCAGGCATGGAGCCTACTTAAAAAAGAGAAAAAGAAAGAATGAATGAAAGCAAGTAAGGCAAGAAAGAAACTAAAAAGGTGTTTGAAAAATGGGAAGGGCCTCAAAAAATATATATATATACACATATATATACACACACACACACACACATATATATAATATCTAAGTTTGAGATTGCTATGAAAAATTAAATGTGTGCATGTGTAGGTAGAGGGGATATCTGTATTTTCTGCTCAATTTTGCTTTGAACCTAAAGCTGCTCTAAAAACTAAAGTTGGTTAATTAAAAAAAGAAAGAAAGAAAAGTACAGTTTATTGCAACTTTGTCAGAAAAATTCATGTCCCCAAATAATTTAATTCATTTACTTTGTTTTTCTATGGAAAATCAGCTTTCAAATCAATTCAACAAAGAAATTTTGGTTCCTGTTTTGAGTGTGGTCATATAATAACAAAGGCAAACCTTTTCTACTACTTTCCCTAACTGGTTCTCACTGATCAATGTGGTAATTTGTCAGATTTCAAGATTTTTTACAGGTAGAAAGCACTTCTATTTATTACTTCACAATTTCAACACTTAAACATTAGATATCCAAATAAGTACATCGTGTTAATAGCTGAGATTCAGTGGTTGGAATTTTCTACTTTCTCCCCCAACACAGAGATGATACAAATTTGGGTGCTCCTGTGGTCAGATTATTACTTTCCACAAAAGAAGTTCAGTGTATTTGATAATTCATATCTTGACTAAACTTAAGTTTCCGGTGGTTATATAATCTAATTATCATTATGTGGTTTCAACTGGGATAATCCAATTCCTAACCAAGGCTGTATCATGTTCTTAATAATAATTAAACAAGGAAGTTATAGTTTAATTAGCAAAGCAAATGATCTGTCAGTATAATAGAGTCATTTCATTATAAGAAAACAGCAGAGAACATTTCATTATAACAAGACATTTAAATTTGTTTCATAATACACCAAGTGCACATCCTTCCCTAAAATCAAAATTTTGTTAAAAAAAAAAAGAAACACAAAAGAAAGGATTATGGATGGAGTAAACTTTAGGAAATAGTAGGCTATTCACTTGTTTTCCCTCCTCCAGACCAATTTAAAGGAACACAGAGCTAGAAAGGCCTTTTGGGACTAACTCAGTGATTTTTCGAACAACATGTTTCAGAGCCCTGAGCAGGCTTTCAGGGGTTCTATAATCAGTGAAGTGTTAAAAAGAAAAAAGTCAGTGCAACTTTATCCAGCCCGAGGAGCCCAATATTGTGTTTAAGATTTTGCTTTTATAGAACAGTCCTTGGGTAAGTTTTAAGTTTGAAAAACCACTAAGAGTCTATACTCCTCCCACTTTCTGAAAGAGGACCCTAAAGCTGAGAGACATTAAGCAAGACCAAGATGATAATAATATTCACAGCAAAGCCAGGTATAGATCAACTGACGTCTTCAAACTAGACCTCACCACACATGAAAGGTCCAGAGGGAAAAGGGAGAAATAATAAGTTTCAAGATTATCTTTCTTCAACTCCGTCATTCTCTACATGGACCGTACCAGTTATCCACCAACACCTTTCACTTCGAGTCCAGGAGCTGTCTTTAGTGCTGTTTTCCAAAGACCATTAGGTTTGTGCCTCTCTTCTCCAATTGTTTCCCTGCTTCTTAAAAACATTCCCTGTGATATTACCTCATGCAGTTCTAATACTTTAACTTGTCCATACAAGAGAGCTTGTATTTTACCACAGGGCCAATTTTTGAAGTACACAGAAATAACCTTTCTTCACAGAGATGTTACACAGACCCAGTCTCAAAATGGATTGAAACAGAATGACATTAAGTACTTAAGTGAGGTAAAAAGTAAAAAAAGGAGCAGGAGCCTGAGTATCCCCAAACCAGAACCCTACCCCACACAGACCTGTGATGCCCAGAGTAGGGGTGTCCGGGATCCAGTCCCAGTGCCTCTGAACAGCATTTACACTCTGGTCTTCTTTAGGAATGTGCTTGATCTATAGAACTATTTTCAGTACTTTACAAGCTGCTCAAATAGTCCTTGCAAATAGTCCAAAGAAAGATACACACTGGCCTATTTGAGGCTCTACAGGATAAAAAATAAAATCATGAAACGCCAGACCAGGAATGTTTCTCAGGAATTATTTAGTCCAACCCCCTTTCTTTCACAATACTGAAACACAGGATTAAAGTAATCTTCCCACAGTCACAGAGCTACTGGTAGAAGTTAGATTTTTTCTTTCCTTTTTTTTTTTTTTTTAAGATTTATTTATTTGGCAGAGAGAGATACAGCAAGAGAGGGAATGCAAGCAGGGGGAGTGGGAGAGGGAGAAGTAGGCTCCCTGCTGAGCCAGGAGCCTGATATGGGACTTGATCCCAGGACTCTGGGATCATGACCTGAGCTGAAGGCAGACTCTTAACCGACTGAGCCACCCAGGCACCCCTGCATTTTATTTTCATTACTACTTTCCATTCTTCTACAAAGTACTAAATATGATCACTACTCAGGTAATTGACAGCTGTCATCACATGTTTTGGCATCATTTAGATGTAAACTTGTGCAACACACAAGGCTCATTAAAAAACAAGTGCAACTATAAACAGGTCACCTTAACATGACTTAGGAGAAAAAAAATACACCCAAGATCACAACATGTTCCACCAAGTTCAAAATGTCTCACAGTGCAGTCCTGAGAATCATTTTGCAGCATTTAACCACTGTTACAAAATAAAATTCCGACAGCATTTCTTGCTGGTTATTTAAACATGAATGGTTTGGGGTTCACAGGCTAGTAAGCCTTATGAACTGCAATCTTGCCCTAAACACCAAGGACTGTCTCCACTGTATTTTTAGCTGTTTTTGGTAAAAGCTACTTATACTTAATATGTCAAAAATAATCCAGTTCCAGGTGCTAATTTACCAAGCTTAGTAATATGTCAGAAAACAATGCTTAACTCTGTGTAGATCCAGATTCAGAAATCCAAACCAGCCCTGAAACAAATAATACATGTTAATAAAAAGAAAAAATAAATAAAATAAAAAATAAAAACCCTGAAATAATACATTACATGTTAATAAAAAGAAAAAAAATAAATAAAATAAAACAAAAAGAAAGAAATCCAAACCAGGTACGCATTCACACATTGGTATACTTATATATTGTGCATCTAAAAGAAGCTGTGTCCCCCAAAATGGTTATTCTCCGGTAAATCTAACAAGAATGATTAAAATGGGGGAATTACTGGAACCGACAAAGTAACTTTATTTTTACTGTGCCTAAGTAACACAAACACATAGGAGGCTCACTTGAAAAATCATTTGATGTTAATCAGTTATAAAACATTCCTCTTTTGGAAAGTGGTTCTTCTCCCTGTTGCACTTCTTTTTTTTCAAAGTCTCCCATGAATCCTAAATACATAAACTTCATACTCTAATCAAGAGGAGAGCTGTTAACCTTGACATTTTATGGTCTCTCTTTGAAAAGGGCAAATTAAGTGTTTCAGTTTAGTTTTAATTAAAAAGGTATTACTCCCACCACCACCACCACCACCACCGTCATCAGGAGGAGATGAGAAATTTGTCAGAGGCTCCCTAATAACTGGCAGATAAGAATCATCCTGTGAGGAAATGTAGAGGAGACTATTGCATTACAAAACCCTGAGTCATCACCCAGTTCACTCAGCAGATTTGGGTAAACACTGGATAAGTGACTTATGTCTTGTATGTTTATCCATCCATACCCACATTCATGAACATACAATGTTATCAGATTTTGTGTAGTTAACCAAACAAGACACAGCACAACTTTTTTTTTAAAAAATTCTTCTGACACAGTGAAGATGCCCATCTTGCTGGTTATTTGGACATAAATGGTTTGGGGCATATAAAAAAATAAAAGTCTCTAACCTTTCCCCCCAGACTGTATTTTTACTTGCTTTCCCCCTTATTTTCAGTGGCACTATAGTTTGCGGGGTGTTTGTGCAAAAAAATAGTAACAGTAATAAAAGAATAATTTAACAACTGAAACTGATTTAGGTCATCTATATTCATCTGAGAGACTCAAAAATTAACACAAGCCAGGTACTCATAATGCCCTGGACAATCTGATAGCTCTCTGCTTTATTTTCCTTAGGGTCGCACATTTCCAAAGGAAATGTCACAACTGGAGAAACACACATTTTCCGGAGGTTTTAAGACTCAACATTAACGTCTAGTGTACAGTCCGAGAATGAGCTAAGGGCTGATTTTAAACCAATCTTTTCAATCAAAGCCTGAGCAGGCCCAAAAAAGCAGAACCTACAAGTTCTCTACGGCTTCCTTCCCATTCAGAAAGTTACTAGCCACGAATTGAGGGATACGAAGAGGCGGAGACCGTAGAGGAAGAGCCCGAGGAAACACCAGGAAAAGTCAATAGTTGCTCCCTCATAGATGAATCCTCTGTCTCTCCTCCCTCATGAGCAAAGGTCCAAGGAGGAGCCTTGGGGGACCGCTCACCTCTTTCCCTGGGAGCCCGGTGCCCTCCGGCTCCCCAGGGCCCCGCAGGTCGGAAGACAACAACCCGAACCTTTGGGGAGAAGCAGCAGGGGAGGACGTAGAGGGCTGGTGAGGACCAAGGAGGTCCCGCAGGAAAGTGGCAGGGAGGGGACTTGAGTGCTTCCCAGGCTTCTTGTCGCGATTCTCCGACTACTCCTCCGGGACCACCGGCTGGAGTCCGGGCAGAGTTGAGTCCAGCGGTCCGGTGCGGACAAAGAGCGGCCTCCCCCACCCTCCGCCCCGGACGCCCTCCCACTGAGCCTTTGCCCTCCCCACCCCCCGTGCCCACCCTGCAGGCCCGGACACACTTACGTGGAGAGTTTCCTGGTCCAGAAGAGGCCCCCGGGCCACAGCTCTTGAAGCTGCACGGCCCGGCCCAGGTTGCTTTTGATCTGGGCCAGCTGCAAGTCGGACTCGGCGTCCAGCCGCTCAGCATAGGGCAGCAGCTTGTTGTAGACGATCTCCTTCTGAGGGACGAAGCCCTGCGGGTCCGGGCCGGGAAGCCCGCCGGGCTCCGGGGGATGCCTGCCGTCCGCCCGCTCGGCCGGCTCCATGAGCCTTGGGACACCCCCCCACCCCCTCCCACCCTAACCCTCCCCGGCCCCCACCCCTCTCCGGGCTCCGCCTCCTCCGCGTCGTCGTCGCCCCGCGGCCGCCGGCGGCCCGTCGCCCTCGGCCCGACCGCTGGGCCCCCTCCCCTGGCCGGCGCGCTGCTGGCCCCCGCGCGATCCCGGTTCGTTGGCGGCGGCAGAGGCCGCTCCGCCCGCCCCGCACCGGCTCGGCTGGTGACGCTGCAGCAGCCGGGCCCGCAGATTCCGGACGGGCCTCAAGTCACTTCCGGGGCGGGGCGGGGCGGAGCGACGGCGTCGGAGGAGGTGGCGGCGGCGGGAGCCCAGCGGGCCGCTCCTCCCTCGCCGTGGGGCCGGCTCGGAGCCCGCACCCCCGGGCCTTACCGCCCGAGCGCGAGGCTGCCCCACCGGAAACACGAGGCCGAATTCCAAGCTATTGTCCTCCCTCGCTTGGGGTCGCGCGCCCCCTGCGCTGCCCGCGGGAGCCCGTAGTCGCTGTGCCTTCCGACAAGGCAGTGGGCCTAGTCCCTCACCCTGAGTGTGTGGAAAAACCTAGGTACTCTGTATCCATCTCACTTGTTACTTACAGAAATCTTTGCTCAGTCTCCTTTAAGCCCTCTTTTTGGTCTTCTTCGGGCCGCCCTCATTCGAAAAAAGTGAATGTTGATTCAACAAATATTAATCGAACTACTATTTTGTGTGTCAGACGCTTCTTTTAGGCCCTTGAGACGAGAAGAGCACGTGGTTTCTGGCTTCCAGGGTTTTACCGTCAACTGGAGCTTTAGGGAATAAGCAGTTACAAGACAACACTCTTAGTTGCTGGATATGTACGGGATGCCTTGGGAACACCTAAAGAGGAGTTAGTTCAAACTGGAGGGGTGTCAGGTAGCTTTCGAGACGAGATACATAAAGTTGAGGTTAAAGGCGTTGAGTGCACAGTTGGTTAGGAAAAGGAGGAGAAGGTATATTTTAGCTGAGGGAACAGCTTAGACGCAGCAAGCATGCCCTCCAGGAATTCAGAGAAGTTCAGAATGGCTGCAGATTGCTTGCAAGAGGAGCGCAGGATTGAAACGTAGAAATACTAGGAAGTTTTCAGAACTTTAAACCTAAAAGCAACAAAAGTCTGAAACATTTTACGCATAGGAATGGCATGATAAAATTTACATTTTCGAAGAATCACTCTGACTTTATGTAGAGAATAGATTAAAACAGACTCGAATTGGAAACTGGAGGACCCCTTAAGAAGCTGTGACATACTGATGGCATGGATGTCAGTTGAAATGATTTGAGAACTATTACAGTAAGAAGTATGGCCTGGGCTTGGTAGCTGATTGAATGTGAAGAGTGAAACAATGGGAAGAAACAGGATGATTTCAGATTTCTGGTTTGGGAAGGTGGGTAGATTTAATAAAGTCCTTCCCGGAGGTAGCAGAAACAGATTTGGAGGCTGAATTCCTAAAGGATGGAAAAGTACTTTATGTATGGATCAGGAGGATGATCTAAACTGAGATATGTATCGGAGGGAATGAGATACCAACTATCGTTAAAAGATAACTGAGACTTCTTAAAAATTTTAAGAGTTTATTGAGTAAAAATCTATCGGAATTGGACACGGCCAAACCAGAAGTGGTTAGGAGCCCTGACAGGAAGGAGCCAGGGGAAAGACAAAGGTAGAGAAGGTGTAGAGACAAAGAAAGGAGATTATTTGATTGGGCGTAGCTTAAAACCCAACTGGCTGTTTGTGACGGGTTATCCTTAGTGTTTAGATTTCATAACCTTGAGGCATTTACACAGATTTTGGGCAAAGACATTAGAGCCACTTCAGTCTAATGGCCTTTATGTAATTAGTTTAACAGTATAAAAAGAATAGGGCCCTTGACCAAACTCTCAGGAGTACCATATTTAAGGATGGATAGAGAGGGGAGAGACCACAAATACTCATGAGAAGAGGTTAGAGAAGGAGGAGTTCTAGGAGGGTGGGCATTGAGTGTTTCAGTTGGAGGAAATAATCAATGTACCAAAAGTGGTTGACCAGTCAAATGAAATGAGACCTGAGGAGAGTTTATTGGAGTTACTGATACAACAGATAACAACAGTTTCAGGGGCGCTGCAGTGGAAACCAGATTACAATGACAATGGGAAAATAGGAAGTAAATAACTAGAGGCAGTAAAAGCGGACAACCTTTTTTAAGTTTGGGTGGGATGGGCGCCTGGGTGGCTCAGTTGGTTAAGCGACTGCCTTCGGCTCAGGTCATGATCCTGGAGTCCCGGGATGGAGTCTCGGGATCGAGTCCCGCATCGGGCTCCCAGCTAAACCGGGAGTCTGCTTCTCCCTCTGACCCGCGCCCCTCTCGTGCTTTCTCATTCTGTCTCTCTCAAATAAATAATAAATAAAATCTTAAAAGGAAAGAAAAGCAATCTTAAAAAATAAAAATAAATAAAAGTTTGGGTGGGAAGAAAAAGAGAGGTAAGGAGGTAGTTGGAATAAAAAGGAATTTTTCAGGATGGGATATGTTTTAAATATTAATGAGAAGGAGCCAATGGAGAAAGGTTGAAGATAATGTGGGTGAGGATGACAGAGAGTGGGAGAGAATGTGGAGTCATTGGCCTCTAGCAATAAACCAGACTGTGCTTCCATTGTCAGAGGAGAAAGGCAGGGGAGGATAGGTGCAAAGGCAGAAAGGTTTGCAGATTTGGTGACTGGAGGTTGGAGGAGTTCTTTCTGATTCTTTCTTTCTTTCTTTCTTTCTTTCTTTCTTTCTTTCTTTCTTTCTTTCTTTCTTTCTCTGTGAAATAAGAGAATAAGAATGATGGGAGGAAGTGGGGCGAAGGAGATTTGAGATTGGAGCCAAGGTTTAGAGTAGTCTCAAAATTCAGAAAACTCATTAGAGAAACAGTAAAATTACTTGTCAGTTAAGTCTGGAAGCATGAATTTTACTGTCATCTGTGTGAACAATTTAGTGATTTTCCCCAATAATGTTTAGCAGCCCAGGATTATATGCCATGCAGTCTGGTATGATACAATGACAAAAGAATAAGAATGTGTGTTGGTGGTAGTGATGGTAATGGTGTCAGCTACCACTGTTGAGCACTTCTCTCAGCCAGTGCTTTACCTACAATACCTCATTGAATTCTCTTTTCTAAGTAGAGATCATTGGCTTGAGAATATTTAAAAGAGAGTGGTTAATGTCAAAATTGGCTGAAGTCTAACTGAAGAGAGAAGAGGGCTGATAGAGAGGTCAAGGGACTTAGATCCTAATGAAGTATAAGAGCAATGTGAAAGGATTAGCCTGAGCAAGGGTTCTAGAAGAACAGGAATATTTCGATTTAATATTTCAAAGAGGCTGTTCCAATGATGTCAGTTTCCCTGGGAATGGATGTCAGAACTGGAAAGATCAAAAGAATTATTGGAACAAAAAAGATGACGTCTCTTTCTGTTATTCTATATGAGGCTTAATGGAAAACACTAGTGAAACCTCTTCCGGTGAGAAAGTTGGGAGACCTTAAGTTTCTCTGGGGGACATTTTCTACTCATCATTGGAGGTAGTAACCCAAAGCCTGGGGTTAATTTTCTCAGACTACCTCCCAAGCATTTTTTTTTTTTTAATCTTTTAGAGCTCAGGATACTCCACCAAAAGATAACAACCCATCAGGCTTTCAGTCAGACCCTGAGGGAGACATTGGCTCCTTATCAGACCCCTCCAGGAAGCTGACTAAAATCCGTTCCTGGAAAGTGCAATAGCCCTTCATGGAAAATATTCTGAAGATGGAGGTTTCTCCTCAGGCTAGAGGAACTGCCTGGGTTAATTACCAATCAAATATTTATGCCTTTGGTTCACTACCTGATAATCCAAAAAAAAAAAAATGACAGGTTGTTAGTTTCCTGCCTTTAGAAGTATTTGAATTGTATTAGAATGATTCATTCTAATATAATCAAATGTCCAAACTCCTGCTGTGTTGCAGTTACTAAAGGCACAAGAATATTGGACCTGAGAAATGAGAGGTTTTTACCCTAGTTCCTATATGATTTTTTCTTAGTAGGCTCTATGCCCAGCATGGGGCTTGAACTCACAACCCCGAGATCAAGAGTCACGTGATCTACTGACCAAGTCAGCCAGGCACCTATAGTTCCTATATGATTTTTTTAAGCTTTTATTTATTTATTTGAGAGAGAGAATGCACTCTCAAGCAGGGGAGGGGCAGAGGGAGAGGGAAAGAATGTCAAGCAGATTCTTAATCTCATGACCCTGAGATCCTGACCTGAGCCAAAACCAAGAGTCAGATGCTCAACCAACTGAGCCACCCAGGTGCCCCTCCTATATGATTTTTAAGTTTTGGAGTTTTTGTCTAAAAGCCCTTCTTGTGCAGCATGGCATCCACTTCACTTCATTAGAGTGTATTTGGAATTCATTTTTTTACTAAAGAGGAAATCACAGCTAAAGCAATGAGTTTTTCTATGATTACTGCTTTACAGTCTTTCTCTTTGTTAGGCATTTTGCCATTTTACTATGATATAACTAGATGTAGATTTCTTTTTATTTATCTTGCAGGGGAATTGTGTTTCTTAAATGAAAAGATATCATTCATCAATCATGCAAAATTTTTGGCTGTTATCTGTTCACAATTTTTCTGTTCTTCTTCTCTCTTTGTAGAATTCCCATTAGATATATGTTATACCTTCTCATTCTAATCTCTATATTTGTTACTTTCATTTTGCAAGTCTTCATTTCTTTACCTCATTCTGGATAACTTTATCAGACCTATTTCTAATTCATAGAATTCTTTTTTATTCTGCATCTGATCTGTTTAACTTGTCCACTGAGCTTCTAATTCTAATGATTATTTTTTTAATTTTAGAAGTTCTATTTCATTCCTTTCCAAATCTGCTATTCCATTTTCATTTACTTTTGTTCTTTATGGTTCCAGTGACTTCTTTAATGATTTTAGATGTGTTTATTTATTTGACAATTATATTTATTTTTATTTTATTTTATTTACTTGAGAGAGAGAGAGAGAGCATGAGCGGGGGGAGGGACAGAGGGAGAAGCAGTCTTCCTGCCGAGCAGGGAGCCCGGTGTGGGGCTCAATCCCAGGACCCCAGGATCATGAGCTGAGCCAAAGGCAGACGCCTAACCGACTGAGCCACCCAGGTGCCCCAGACAATAATATTTAGACAATCCTTTCTGTTATTTTAGATTTTTAGGGGTGCTATGTGTTTGTTGACTTTTGTTCATGGTGGATCATTTGCTTGTATTTTACAATTTTTTATATTATGAGACTATCTTCATACGGCTTTTTGTCTCTGTAAATCCCACATGACCCAGAGCATTTTGTTTGCTTGCACCAGATCCACAGAAATAGCACAGGCCCAGTACTAATCAATATTTATGTTCATTTTTCAGCTAGTGTAAATTTGAATTTTTATCCTAGGTAAGTTACAGACCTGGGAATTCAGCCCTTAGAGAATTCTGGGGTTTTTTGCAATATTTTATTTACAACTCCCTTTGGTCTGAGGCATCAGCTTCTTTCCCTGAGTAGATTATTAAAACCCAAGTCAGTTGCTGTTTCGAGATCCAATAACATTGCCCCAAAATTGATGCAGAATTAACTCACACACTTGGCACTCTGGCTTTCCTTTCCTCTTTGTTTCTGGATCTGGAGATTTTCCTTTTCTGTGTGTGAGTTCATCAATTGTTATCACTTGTTATGTTAAATGCAGCGTTTCTATATAAGGGTTTCTGCATTAGCTCAGGTTGCCATACCACTGGAACTGGAGATCCTTAAGGAATGAACTTCTAACTCTAGATTATTAGATATCATTTGGAGCAAAAGGGAGTAATCATGCATGATTAAGAACTTTTTTAGAATCCTCATATCATATAGCTGGTCGTTGGTGATGCATATCCATCAAGCTATATTTATTTAAGGATTAAAAATGTATGATATTATTATTTAGAAAATGCCTATTTGATATTTAAATGCAAAGAGTTTTTCAGCACAACTGAAGCTCTTTATGTTTCTTCTTTTTGACAAGCTATGAATAATGTAGGAGGTCACAGCTTCCCTCTAATCAAATATAGTAAATAGATGTATTTTTTAACAGTGGTTGAAGAAATTAACCATAGAGGCAGTGGAGAGATAATAACTAATGCACAAAGAGGATACATACTCTTTCCACCTACCCCCCAGTTTTTATATATATGAATAGAACAGGCCTTGGTCATAAGCAGAGAATGGAATTGTCTGCATGAATAATTTGAATAGCCAGCAAGACACTCACACTATATCTGATGCTTGAAATGCTACCCTTTACAATCTGTTTCTTTGTACTAACCAGAATCTCTTTTGAAATTTACAGACTCATAAGAGGGGTAATATATCAAATCCCTAATTCTCCAGGGTGAATTATATATTCATTAATTCAATAAACATTATTGAGTGCCTCCTGAGTGCCAAGTTTGAGATCATAAGATGAATGACATAGCACTTGTCCTCAAGGAGTTCACTATCTAGTGGGTTGACGGTCAAGTAAACAGATAAATTAAAATTGTAACCAAATGTCAGCTGGGATCTCCCTACCTCTTAAAATCTCTAGATGAAACTAATTGAAACTGCCTTCCATAGACTGAAAACTTCAGTGCCTCACCCAGTAGTTCTGCCAGTTTGGGGGGATGGGAGATTGTTTTTATAGTAACTCCTAGCTCTAAATTTTTGCTTCTGGTAAACTAGTTCTGTCAAGTGATCATCTTCCCCTGAGGCTTCTGTTGTTCCTGTTTCAGTACTGCTTTAATCTGAACATAGAATCTAGCCTTTTCCCTTTTTTCTACAATTTCTATACAGCAAATCATTCATAAAAGGCTGTATGTGTGTGTGTGTGTGTGAGAGAGAGAGAATAAATACAAGCAAGTTCAAAGAGACAAAGAGATTTATATGCTAGAAATAACAACTTTTAATATAAAAATTTTTTCTTAAAAGATCCATTTTCTATGTGATTGATGATGTTATGGAGCTCACTGTCTAGTGGGCCTTTCAGACATTAAACAACTTATTCTACAGGTATTTTAATTACAGAGTTTTTAAATGCTGTAATAGGATAAAGGGAACTCTGATTGTTAGAATAGGGGGACCTGGCCTAGACTAGGAGGCCTAGAAAGATTTCTTTGAGGAAGTAGCAGTTGATGAATGAGGAGTTGGGGGAAAGGATGGTTAAGAATGATCTGGCTAGGAAAACAGTATGAGTGGAGGATTGAGGTGGGGGAGGAACTTACCTTGGTTGTGAAGCTCAGAAAAGACCAAAGTGTACAGGAAGAGAGGATAAGAGTGGCAGAGATAGTAAGCAGTTAGGTCATGTAATACCTTGTAAGTTGGGCTAAGAATTTTAGATTTTATCCTGAAAGCTATTTCAGATATATGAGTATAGTGCTTTGGGCTACACCCAGATACTTGGAGGAAGCTGAAGGGGTGACATTAGGGTGTGGAAGTCATGAAGCCAAGTGGATAGGTATACTGCAGGCAGAGATAGAAACATGTGGAAAGTATGTGGAGTTTTCACTGAGCCTAATTAGGCCAGGGAACAATGAGTACAGTATGGCAGGAGCACAGAAAATGTGGATAAGGCAAGAGAGGAGACAAGAAGGTAAACTGAAACCAGATTACAAATAGTCATGGATCTATGTATATTGATGATAATGATGGTAGTGGTGTTAGCTCATCCCCACCCATACAGAGTGGGCTGCTTTTCTGGACTCAGAATCTAAGTAGTTCAGTTTTTAAGTTGTTGCCTTGTTTTGTTTTTTAGGTTCATCTTTTTATTTTGAGTAATTGTAGATTCACCTGTACTTGCAGGAAATAATGGAGATATCCCTTGTACCTTTTACCCAGTTTCCCAAAATTGGTATTGTCTTGCAGAATTGGTATCATCTGTAGTACAATATTATAATCAGGATATTTACACTGATGTAGTCAAGCAAGATATAAACACTTCCACACCGCAAGGATCCCTCCTGTTGCCCTTTATACTGACATTTACTTCCTTGACCCCTTCCATGTCTCTAATCCGTGGAAATTACTAATCTGTTCTCTTTTTCTATGATTTTATGGTTTCAAGATTATTATATAAATGGAACCATACAAGATATAACCTGTTGGGATTGCCTCTTTTCTCTCAGATAATTCCCTAGGGAATTATCCAAGTTGTTGTGTGTGCCATAGTTGGTTTCTTTTATAACTGAATAGCATTCCATAGTACTGATGTAGTATAGTTTGGTTTTTGCCATTCCAAGTAAAGTTGCTGTGAGTATTCATCTACAAATTTTTGTCTGAACATAAGTTCTAATTTCTCTGGGATAAAAATCTAAGAGTGCAATTGCTGGGTCATGCTGGCTTGCGTTGCTTAGTTTTATAAATAAAATAATGCCAAAATGTTTATGTGGTGATACCTCATGGTGGATTTCATTGGCATTTCCCTAATGGAGAGGGATGTTGACCTTATTTTCAAGAGCTTATTTGTTACCTGCATGTCCTCTTGGGTGAAAAATGTCTGCTCTTTTTTTTGCCTGCTTTTTAATTGGATTGCTAGGTTTTTTTTACTGTTGAGTTCAGCATGTTCTTTATATATTCCAGGTACTAATCCTTGGTCAGATATATGATTTGCAAATATTTTCTCCTTGTTTGCAGCTTATCCTTTCATCCACTTAATAGGGTCTTTTGCAGAGTAAGTTTTTAATTTTGATAAGGTCCAATTTGTCAGTTTTTCCTTTTGTGGATCAAACTTTTGGTGTCAGATCTAAGAAGTTTGCCTAGTCCTAGATTCAAAGATTTTTTTTTTTTTAAGTTTCACGTTTTACATTTAAGTCCATGATCCATTTTGAGTTAATTTTTGTATGAGTGTGACATTTAGATCAAGATTCGTATATATTTTTAAAAGATTTTATTTATTTATTTTACAGAGAGAAAGAGAGAGAGAGTGCACACGCACACAAACAGGGCGAGTGGCAGGGAGAGGGAGAGAGAGAAGCAGGCTCCCCGCTGAGCAGGGAGCCCCAGTCAGGGCTCAGTCCCAGGACCCTGAGATCATGACCTGAGCCAAAGGCAGACACTTAACCGCCTGAGCCACCCAGGCGCCCCCAAGATTCATATTTTTGCCTATGAATGTCCAGTTAATTCAGTTTTAAATAACAACACTTGAAGACTACCAAGAATCTAGTCAAGGTAGCATGGTTTCAAACAGAGTCATTTTATTTCAGTCTTTACTCAAACATGCAGTGGAAAGGCACCACCCACTCTTATGATCCACTGTGAGCCAATACTTGAATGAAAATGAAAATACCCTCAAGAACAAAGTGTAAGTTTATGGTCAGTTCTTAAGTCCATAATTAGTAATACAATGAATACGTTTGACTGACTCTGCTAGAACATGGTCCTGCTAAAAATACACCTAATTTACTTTATTCAGAACACTTTCAATATTGGGCTTCTGTAAATTGTTTTTGACTGCTCAGCATCTGAACCCACTTGCTAGATTTGGGAAATCCTCCCATCTAGGTCTTGGTGAGAAGTAGGCTCCTACCTCTAACTTCAGAAGCCTAAGGAGTGAGATGCACCCTCTACCCACTCCCCTGACAGCTTTGTGATTCAGATTTTGCCACCATGTACTTTAAATCTTGACCAAGTGATGCCAAAATGAAGGGATAATGGATGACATTGGATCTTTGATAAATAAGCAGTCTGGCATCCGTGGCTGTGTTGTCAAAAGCAGCAGCTGCCTACAGTCACCACTATATCAAAGGGAAGAGATGCTGGATGTTGTTGGCGGCGGCAGCATCTGAACCAGATTGTTTCTGTTACCCTCACTTTCTTGGTTCCAGCCCCTTAGCCAAGAATCTTTCTTAGCCTTTTTTATCAATTCTGTGAGTTACCTAATACTTGCCAATAAATTTATCTTCAACTTAAGTTAGCCAGAGTTGGTTACTGATAGTAAAGATAACTGACATCAAGAACCCTTACTGATACTGTTAGCAAATTAGTCTAAAGCTGTGGTTTAGAGAGCTCCCACCCTCAGAGTTTCTGATTTAGTAGATCTGGGGTGGGGCCTGTGAATTTGCTTTTCTAACAAATTCCCAGCTGACGCTGCTGCTGCTGGTCAAGTGACCACACTTGATCTTCATCAAGTTGGTGTGATTTTATAGTTTTCTCTCAAAAAACTGCTGATTCGTGTTCCATTGTTTGAATATACCACAATTTGCTTATCCATTCATCTGCGGATGGACGTTTTGGTTATTTACAGTTTTGGGCTATTACAAATAAAACTGCCATGAATATTAATGTATAGGTCTTTGTGTGGACATTATTTTCCTTTTCTCATGGGCAAATATGTGGGAGAAGACAGCCTGGATCATATGGTAGGTATATGTATAACTTTTAAGAAACTGCAATGTATTTTCAAATGTGCTGCCATTTTACATTTTTACCAGCAGTGTACAAGACTTCTTGTCTTTTTATTTTTATTTTTACTTATTTATTTGAGAGAGAGAGCAAGCACGAGTGGGGGGGGCAGAGGGAGAAGGAGAAGCAGGCTCCCCACTGAGCAGAGAGCCTGATGTGGGGCTCAACCCCAGGACCCCGGGATCACGATCTGAGCCAAAGGCAGATGCTTAACCGATTGAGCCACCCAGGTGCCCCAGTGTACAAGACTTCTAGTTGTTCCACATCCTTGCCTCCTCCGTATAGTCAGTCTTTTTAACTTCAGCCTTTCTAGTAGGAGTGTAATAGTATCTCATTATGCTTCCAGTTTGCATTTTCCTAATCACTAATAAAGGTGAGCATCTTTTCTGAGTACTAATTTACCATTCATTTATCTTTCTTGGTGAATTGCCTATTAACATCTTTCATCCAATTTTTTGGAGCCATATTTGTTTTCTTACTGAGTTTCGAGAGTTCTTTATATATTCTGGGGATAAATCCTCTACCATATATGTAACTTGCAAGTATTTTCTCCAGTCTGTGGCCTCTTTTTTTCTCACTCTCTTAATAGGCAGAAAGTCATTTTAACCAAAATTATCAAGAGCCTCATCAATCTTCCTAATGACTTCCCTTAATTGCTTAATATTCAAATTATTCTTTTTTTGAAATACATTCCTTTTCTATTTACTCTGCTCCTCTAGATAACTGGTATGATTGCAATCTCACTTGCCAACAGCCTTATGTGTGATTGGAAGAATCCTTTAACATTACTTTCATCAACTTCATGAAATCTTGCACTTGTAGCAAAATGTGCAGTTAAATTCTTTCAATTCTTTGATTTGCACTTGTTTTATATTTGGGGATATTACCACAATCTCAAAGTTCAAACCAATGAGGATGTCAATTGAGGAGCAACTGAATGAGACAGGGTAGGGAAAGTAAGTACTGGTGTTTCATATGGAAAAATATTTGAGTTGGGACTCATTTTGTAAATGATCAGTTTATTAGAGAATATTAATATGACTTTTGCTTCCATACGGGAGCACAGACTTGTATAATAAATACTAAAAAAACAAAGCTTGCAAGTAAAGACCCCTCTCTCTATATATTTCCTCTTATATCTTGATCCCCCCTCACTCATTCTGCTGTAGGTACTCTGACCTTTGTTTCTTGATCAAGCCCAGTTTTTTTCTCAATATAAGAGTACCTACTTTTTCTTCTAACCAAATAAGTGGGCCAAGAATTTAGATTTACTCCAAGTGCAATAGAAATCAGTAGACAAGTTTTTTTTTTTTTAAAGATTTTATTTATTTATTTGAGAGCTAGAGAGAATGAGAGAGAGAGAGTACAAGAGGGAAGAGAGTCAGAGGGAGAAACAGACTCCCTGCTGAGCAGGGAGCCTGATGCGGGACTCGATCCCGGGACTCCAGGATCATGACCTGAGCCGAAGGCAGTCGCTTAACCAACTGAGCCACCCAGGCGCCCAGTAGACAAGTTTTTAATCAGGAAAATGACATCATTTGATTTGAACTTTCAAAGGATTTCTCTGAATGGAGAATGGATTATACAGGGATAAGAATGGAAGAAGAGAGACTAATTAGGAAGCTATTTCAGTAGTCCAGTGAGAGATGATGATGACTTGTATCAAGGTGAAATAGTGAAAAGTGTCAGATTTGAGATATTTTGAAAGTAAAACTAACAAAATTTGGTGATAGAATGTGGCATGAGAGAAAGGGAAGAGTCACAGATGACTCCCAGATTTCTGCCTTTGGTAATAGCATGTACGGTAGACCCATCATTGAGATGGGGAAAATGGAGGGTGGGATCAGGTTTGTGAAAAAGCAATCATGAGTTCCATACTGGCCATACTGAGTTTATCTACACGCCCTAAGTGAAGATTCAAGAGAGCTTTGGGTATCAGTTTCTAGAGTTAGTGGTAGGAATTAGGCTGGAGATACAAATTTGGAAGTTGTCAGCATATGGATGATATTTTATTTAGTGTTAAGGGAACAAATAAGATCACCTGAAAAACAGTATAGATAGAGAAGAGAGTAAAACCTTGAGGCTCCAAGTGGGACAGAGCACAAGAAACCAATAAAGGAGTATAAGAAAAGGAAAACCAGGACTGAGTGGTGAAGACCAGCTCTGTGTTTGGATATTCACTAGGAGGTTCACTGGAATCAGCATATGGTTGTACTCATGGCTAAGATTTATCACAGTGCTACAGTAAATACGTTGTGCTGGATCATGTGAGAAAAAGACATAGGTGGAGTCTGGAAGAATCCATGAACAGGCTTCCTTAATGCCCTCTTTCTCCTGTGAGGGGTCATATAGAGTATACTCTTCCCCTAGCAGTGAAAATGCAGTAATACATGTGTGATGTTTCTGTTCAAGGAAGCCCATTAGAGACTAAGTGCCCAAGAGTTTTATCTGGGTCTAATCATGTACGTACCCTTGGTCTGGGCACAGTGAGCTATCATTATCAGTTAAGGAAAAAGGGAACACTACTGAAAATCAAGTTTTCCAATGCTAGCCAAGGGCCAACCTTGCAAGCCCCTTCAAAGGACAGCAATCTCAGGCCTGCTAGTTTAACTCTTTTCTGTACAGAACGGCATCACAGAAGCTAAAGGGGGAGAATGTTTCCAGGGAGAGAGATGCAACTGAAGAATTAAGAAAGATAAGGACCAAAGTGACCAGTGGATTTGACAATATAGAAGTAATCATTGACTCTGATACACAAAGTCCGAGGCGTGGTGGGACAAAGAAGGTAGATTGAAGAGGATTCGAGAGTGACCTGGGGAGGGAGTAGAGACAGCATTTAGAGATAGGCTGTTTCAAGAAGTTTTCTGTGAGGGGAAACAAAAGAAGGAAAGGTAGTTTAAAGATGATAGAAGTCAAGAAGAGGTTTTTTACAGATGACAGATATTAACACATGTTTGTTTTGGGATCAGAATTATTCATTAGAAAGGGAGGGATGATGGAGAGAGTGAGGGATTGGATCCACAGCAGGAGTGAAATAATAGGAGAGATACTCCTCACATTGAACCAGGAGGGAAGAAGGAAAAGACATACAGATTTGGGAATCCAAAAATGAGCAACTTTTTTTCTTTTTTGCAGGTACACATGCTTGGGCTTTATTTAATACCATGTCTGTGACCAAGGACCAGCTCAGAATCCACAGTTGGGACAGAGTTGTGTGGCCCATGGCTCACCAGGACGCCCCTTCTTGTGGTCTACCCTGTGCTGACATAAGCCAGGGGGTCCCCATGAAGAAGGTGTGGAACTCAGTTCACTCACAGGTTTGTTTGTTTTTTTAATATTTTTTATTTATTTATTTATTTATTTATTTATTTATTTATTTATTTGAGAGAGAGAGAGAGAGTGCACCAGCGGAGGGGAGAGGAAGAGGGAGAGAGAGAAACAGGCTCCTTACAGGGAGTGTGACATGGGGATCCATTCTAGGGATCTGGGATCATGACCTGAGCTGAAGGCAGACACTTAACCGACTGAGCCATCCAGGCAACCCTCACTCACCAGTTTTTAGGGCCTTTATAAAATGAACTTTTTATTCAAGCAGTTGCTTCTTCTAGAAACTCGGACACTGGTGGGTGGGCCAGGGTGGGCTCTAAGCACTGGTCTTCTTTTGTTTCGGTTTAAACTTGTTCCAAACCCTCCCCAGGGCCATTTTTCCCATGAAGAAGGTGATAGGAAAATTACACTTCTACCAGTCTCTTATAATACATGTGCTTCTGAAAATTTGTACTTAAAAGTTCCTTAAAAAGTCAGCCATTTCTTCCACATCTAATGTTGCTTTTTGACCTGATCCTGCTCTCAGTCCCAGGCCTTTAACTTTTAGTTGTGAGTGAATAAATTCTTCCTTTTCCTTATGAAATGTCAAATTCTGGTTTGCCCAGACTGTTGGTTCCATTCTTGTGTTTCTTATCTTAAATCTCTTAACTTTTGTTCCAACAGTGATTCATTTTCAGGGATGTAAAAGCGAACAGGTTGAAGGTTTGAAATTTTTCTGCAGACCTATCCAATCATGGCAAAATTTTTCTGGGAGGGCAGAATCCTGAGACCTGACTCAGTGCCGCATCCCTGAATTCCGTGCCGTGCTCCAGGGAGAGCTGATGGCCAGGCCAGCGAAGGTATGGCAAAATGGAGGGAGACGGGCCCTCCTTGAGGGCTGCAAGGTTGTGATGGTCCACGTCCCCCCCAAAATGAGCAACTTCTTAGGCTTTTATTTCCTCAGAGAAGTATGAGGCAATGTCCTCAGTTGAGAGTAGAGAGTGTGGAAAAGATGTGAAAGGTGTGAGGAAAAAGTAGAAAGTTGGGAATTTGTAGAGTAAGGAAGAAAATAATTTGGGAAAGAGAATGTATAAAATGGGAAGCTGGCAGGCGAGAGGTCATGCTAGAGGGTTAGGAGGACTGTGTAATTATTTAAAATATTTTATTAATGAGAGGCAATAATTTGAGTTTTTTTTAAAGATTTTATTTATTTATCTGAGAGAGAGAACGAGCAGGGGGTTGGGGCAGAGGGAGAGGGAGAAGCAGACTCCCCCCTGAGCCAGGAACCCAATGCAGGACTTGATCCCAGGACCCCAGGATCACGACCTAAGCCAAAGGCAGATGCTTAACCAACTGAGCCACCCAGATGCCCGATAATTTGAATTTATATCATTGAAATGTTTCAACTTCTACTAAGGTCTGCTTCAAAAGGAAACTATTGTATTGGATAGCAGTTAAAAATAGGAAGGTAAGGATGGGGCCTTCAAGCAAACAGTTCTTTATTAGCTCAAAACTACTTTAATATAACAATTTCTTTCCTAAATTACCACTGAACAGTTGAAACTGAATGACCAACTAATCTCCTTAGCCTAAACACACATACAAAATATACCTCTAGCATTACATTATAACTTCCCCAATCAAACAAAACAGGAAGAGTGGTTATGTTTAGCTGATTGTGTGAGATGGTCTGTCATATAGAGTTTCCGTTAAATTCTGATTATCAAGTTAGTGTATTATGTGGTAGATATGTGTGTGTGTATATATATATATATATATATATATATATATATATATATATATATACCTTTCAATACTGCCATGACAGGAATATCTTTCCATTTTCAGAGATATGTCTCATGAACACAAACAAAATATATTCAAAAGAAGCTTCAAGAATCTTCTCTGATGGACATATTTTTAGTGTCTGTACTAACTCTCATATTTGCTGAACCCCAGCTGCAGCTCTTGTCTCATAGAACTGCCCTGCTCCTCCCATTTATTCCATTATTACTTTCAGTTGTGAGATGAAAACATTCTCTTTAAAATAAATTGGCTCCTCTAAATAAAGAAATGTTCAAATAGCTACTTTAGTCTCTCATCTCAAGTTAAATCAGAGAAAAGATTTCAGCATCTAGAAAATTTATTCAAACCTGCAGTGACCTTGGTGTTTTTCTCAATACATAAATCACTATTACCACATTTCTTAATTTTCTAATGCATGAAATAATTAAACTTAGAATATGCCTTTCCTAGACACAATTAATTCAGTGCTGTGATCAATTTAATTTTTACTTGTATGAATTTTATAATGTGTAACTTTTCATGTATTTCCAAAGTATGTTTTTTAAAGATTTTATTTATTTATTTGACAGAGAGACACAACGAGAGAGGGAACACAAGCAGGGGGAGTGGGAGAGGGAGAAGCAGGCTTCCCACTGAGCAGGGAGCCCGATGTGGGGCTCCATCCCAGGATCCAGGGATCATGACCTGAGCCAAAGGCAGATGCTTAACCACTGAGCCAACCAGGCGTCCCCTCTTTCCAAAGTATTTTTATATTATTAGGGAGTGGATGTAAGACCTATGAGAGATAAAGGTGGAGGAAGATGGATTGAGTAGGGAGAGCCTGCAGACCTGCATGCTGATCTGACATCTGTGAAAAAAGTGGTGAGGAAACAGGATTGGATGGTGAGAGCCTCAGACTTTGATGTACAGCCAGCAAAATCTCAGCCAACCCACTGGGGAGCTCCAGAGCAAAGATCACCTGTTAGAGAAGGCCTGCCTTAGGTAGACATGGCTAGACCATGTCTGTTGTGATTATCAGTCATTGGTGGGGACTGCCAAGGGAAGAGGATGACCTCAGCTAGAATACTGCTGTGGTGGGTCCTGAAGGTGCTGCAGTTGGAGGCTCTTAGCTGACTGCATTATAACAGATGAAGGGAGATCCAAGCAACACATGTTCATGCCTCCTACATCAGTTGTGCCCCTTTTGCTAAGATTGGTTTTCGTAAGCAGTTCAGTTGTTCACAAGTTCAAATCATGGATTATTGCACAGACTCGTAACTTTTCTTCTTTTGGCCAGTCCCTCATCTCTCCATGAAATACTCTTAGCAGGGGCGCCTGGGTGGCTCAGTTGGTTGGGCGTCTGCCTTCCACTCAGATCATGATCCCGGAGTCCTGCGATTAAGTCCTGCATTGGGCTCCCTGCTCGGTGGGGAGTCTGCTTCTCTCTCTCTGCTCCTCACCCCGCTCGTGTTCTGTCTTGCTCTCTCTGTCTCTCAAGTAAATAAATAAAATAAAAAAAAAAGAAATACTCTTAGCAGATTAATCTCCAAAAAGATCATTTTTATTCTGTCAGTCCATTGCTCAAGAATATTCAGTGTCTCTCTGTTATTCACAAAATAAAGCCCAGACTCTAACCTGGTGCTCAAGGCTAACACAGGACTACCCCAACCTAGCATTCTGTTTTTATCTAACTTTATATCCTTTCTAGTCAGTCCATGTGGAGCCTCCTTGTGATCTCTCCAACATTCTATTTATATTTACGTATTTCTTGTTGTTCTATTCCATTTGACACATGATTCTTTCTTCTGTCTACTTACAGAAATGCCCAATCCATCTTTCAAGGTCCAGTTTGTATTCCCTCTCCAACAGAAATCAGTATCTTACCCTTCCTCAGAAATAGTTCAGTATGTCTCCCACTTATTCATATTCTTCCTTATCTTATTACTCAAATTTTATTTTATTTTAATTTAATTTAATTTAATTTAATTTTTATTTTATTTTATTTTATTTTATTTTATTTTATTTTATTTTATTTTATTTTATGTAGTTTCCACGTCCAACATGGCACTTGAACCCTGAGATTAAGAGTTGCATTCTCTACCAACTGAGCCAGCCAGGAACCCATTATAATGCAAGTTTTGATGTGAACATGTCTCTTTCCCAAGTATCCTGTTATATCCTTTGGGATAAGAGGAACACAATGTTGGTTTTTATTCTGCAAGTACTCCACGATTGAATGAAGAGAGAGATGCATGAGAGAATAGGCAGTATAAGAAGCCACTACAGACATGCAAAAAATAAAGGAGAGACAAAAATTTAGGGTAGGGTGATATAGGAAAATAGATTGGGAAGTGAAAAAATATTCCATGTGACTATTTTGTGGGAGTGGATGACTTTCTTCACTTTCCTGTTTCTTAGTCAGAGACCACAGCAGAATTCTTTATCCAAGGTACAGAGATGTCTAGGTTAATTATGAATGGGCTTGGGGGGAGTGTGCTAATCAAAATTTCTGAAATTTATAAGAAGTTTTATATATGTATATGTGACTTTTCTGAGAATAAGATCCATAACTTATCTGATTTTCAAAGGAGTCTGTGATCATAAAGAGACTTAAAACCATTTGACCAGAGTTCAGGGCATTGGTAGAAGAGAGGTTGAGTAGGATTGAACGTCATTTGGAAAGCAGGAGATCATTGGTAATCTTAAAGAAAATAATTTCTGAAGAACGAAGAAAGCAGAAGCCAGATCCCCAGGAATTAAGGAGTGAGTGGGTGGTGAGGAAGTAGAAGTAGCAAATATAGATTTTACTTCCAGAAATGTATCAGTGAACGAGAAGGAGATATATGATAATTTAAGAACTAGTAGGATCAGGGGAAGGTTTTTTTTGGTAGGAGATACTTGAGCATATTTACAAGGAAGAGGTGAAAGGGGAGAATAGAGGAAGTAGATGGGGAAGTGTCTGGGTAGTCTGGGTTTATGCTGTAGTAGCACCTCCAAGAGAATAGTGACACAAGACATAAAAATTTATTTCTCACTAGTGTAAACTCTACTGTAGATTGCTATCCTCCATGCTGAGACCCATTGAGGCTGGTTGCTTCGATCCTTGGGCTATATGCTCAAGGGGGGAAGAGAGAGATGAAGGGGTGATGCAGAGGGGTCTTACTGCCACCACTGTGAAGTGACACCTGTTACTTCCATTCATGTTTCACGAGGCAGAACTAGTCCCCTGGTCATGCTTAATTGGGGAAGGGGGACAAAGGGGAGGGACAAGGAATGTAGAAGAAATACAAAAGAGGGCGCCTGGGTGGCTCAGTCATTAAGCGTCTGCCTTTCGCTCAGGTCATGATTCCAGGGTTGTGGGATTGAGCTTCGCATCGGGCTCCCTGCTCAGCGGGAAGCCTGCTTCTCCCTCTCCCACTCCCCTTGCTTGTGTTCCTGCTCTTGCTATCTCTCTCTGTGTCAAATAAATAAAATCTTAAAAAAATACATGAAAAGAGATTTGGGGGCACCTGGGTAGCTTAGTTGGTTAAGCATCTGCCTTTGGCTCAGGTCATGATCCTGGAGTCCTAGGATAGAGCCCCACATCAGGCTCCCTGCTCAGCAGGGGAGTCTGGTTCTCCCTCTCCCCCTCACCCCACTCGTGCTCTCTCTCTCTCTCTCTCAAATAAATAAGATCTTAAAAAAAAATAAAAGAGATTTAGTGAGCATACAATTATCTTTACTATATGAAAAGGTCAAGAAAAAAGCAAAGAAATTTTGGGAAGTTGAAAGTGGCATAGTTTTTAAATGTCCCTATATGTTCCTACAAAAACAGAGCGAATTGATTAGCAAAATCTAGGGGTGCCTGGGTGGCTCAGTCAGTTAAGTGTTCAACTCTTGATTTTGGCTCAGGTCGTGATTTCAGGGTCATGAGATTGAGCCCCACATGGGGCTCTCTGCTGTGCACAGAGCCTGCTTAGGATTCACTCTCTTCCTCTCCCTCTGTCCCTCCCCCATTCCCCCACCACAGCTCTATCTCTCTTTCTTAAAACAAACAAACAAACAAACAAACAAAATCTAAAACCCGCAAACAACATTAATAACAAGTTTAGGTAGCAAGGTATGAACTTCCAAATATACCCAGGTGGGCACACATCATGAAAGCAACAAGATTCACATGTGATAGGAGGTCGAGAGTGCCAAAACAAAACAAAACACCAGATTACAAAAAGATGCCCCAAAAAGGAGCCCCACCTGGTATATAAAACTAGAGAGTTCATCTAAGGGTAGCAGTTAAAATTGAGCTTTGTGGGCTCAATTTTTCAGGTAGATACAAGGGAACTTGGGAAGATCAGATGGTGCTGGAATGGTCTAGGCTCTATGGGATGGTGCTAGGATGGTCTAAGCTATATGTGCTTTCACAACCAACCTGAGCTCCCTACCAGGAGCAAGCCCTACATGAGAGAGAAGCTGCTAGGACAAGACAGAAAACAGGCCACATTAAACTACCACAAATAGTATATTAATTATAAAAACTCCAAATCTGAAATTTCATTCCCCTATTTTCCTTACCAATTATACTCAGTAGCATTGTTTGATCTCACATATAAGAGGACTTGTAATGAGATTACATAGCACCATCAAGATACTTCATTAATAAAATACAGTCAACACAGAGACCCTTCAAATTTGACCACAAACTCTCTCCCATTATCAAATTCCCAAGGAAAATAGAAGTCTAAAGATTAAAACCCCTAAAAATTTAAGTCAAGAGAAATTACTGACCAAACTCAGATTCTCTTGCCCTTGAGATTTAAACTTCAAAGAAATACAGTGTTCAGAACTCATCCTTTCCACTTCATATTTCACTCAATTAGAAGAGTTTTCAGGGGGCACCTGGGTGGCTCATTCGTTAAGTGTTTGCCTTCAGCTCAGGTCATGATCCCAGGGTCCTGGGATTGAGCCCGGCGTCGGGTTCCGCACTCAGCGGGAAGCCTGCTTCTCCCTCTCCTGCTCCCCCTGCTTGTGTTCCCTTTCTCACTGTGTCTCTCTGTCAAATAAATAAATAAAATCTTTAAAAAAAAAAAAAGAAGAGTTTTTCAAGGAATAATAGGGTTTGAATTTTTTGTAAACAGTTGTAGCTTGGACAAAAGTTGTATTAGTTTAATATCAAGTCTCTCATTAAGTTTCTAGAGAATCAAAAAAGTCAGTAAGGATATTGGTTAATCCTTAGTTTGGTTGGCTCAGTTGGTTAAGCATCTGATTCTTGATTTTGACAAGTTATACCCCACCTCTAAGAACTTCTGCCCAGAAGTAGCACACACCTTTTACTCACATCACTTCCATTCACATTCCATTGGTCAAAGCATGTTATGTAGCCTTTTAACTACAAATGGAATGCAGGATTCTATTGCCTTTGAGCTGCATTTAGAACCCTATTCACCAATACTGCTTGAGTTGTGTCTCCTGAGCTGACAGTTGTAATCCTTGGCCATCAGTTGCTGTAACTGCATTCAGCTAGAGAATAGCCTAAGCCAATGTTTCCCAAACTTGTCTGATCAAAATAATTACCTAGATGCTTTTTATTATTTAACAACTGTATGCAAAAAAAATACTGATTCCTATGTTCTATTCCTGCAGTAATGATTTAGTAGTTCTGAGATGAGGGCTAAGAATCTGTATTTTTTAAAAATACCCTCTGTTAGACAAGGAAACCTCCTTCCTAGCGTAGGTATTTTTTTTAATAGACTTTATTTTTTAGAGGGGTTCTAAGTTCATAGAAAAATTGAGTGGAAAGTACAGAGAAGAGTTTCTGTATATTCTCTAACCCCACACATGTACAACCTGCCCCACTATCAACATCCTGCACCAGAGTGGCACTTTCCTTACAACGGATGAATCTACATTGATGTATCATTATCACCAAAAGTCCATAGTTTACCTTAGGGTTTACTCTTGGTGTTGTACATTCTATTGGCTTAGACAAATGTATAATGACATGTATCCACAAGTATAGTATTTAGAATTATGTCACTGCTCTAAAAATTCTCTGCTCTGCCTATGCATACCTCCTTCCCAAACTCCAGGCAACCATTTATCTTTTTACTGTCTCCATAATTTTGCCTCCTTCAGAATGTCATAGAGTTGGAGTGGTATAATATGTAGCCTTTTTAAGATGGGCTTCTTTCACTTAGTTTTATGCATTTAAGATTCCAAGATGTCCACTGATGGCTTGATAGCTTTTTTTTTTTTTTAGAGAGAGAGAGAAGGTGGGAGAAGGGGCAGAGGGAAAGGGAGAGAGAGAATGTTAAACAGGCTCCATGCCCAGTGTGGAGCCCCATGTGAGGCTCAATCTTACAACAGTTCATGACCTGAGCTGAAATCAAGAGTCAGACACTTAACTGACTGAGCCACCCAGGTGCCCCAATAGCTTATTTCTTTTTAATGCCTAATAATATTCCACTGACTAGATGTACCACAGTTTGTTTATCCATTTACCAACTGAGATATATCTTGCTTGCTTCTAAGTTTTGGTAAGAGTATGTTTAGTTTCATGAGAAACTACCAAATTGTCTTCCAAAATGGCTGTACCATTTTGCATGCCCACCAGCAATGAAAGAGCATTCCTACTGCTCCATATCCTTGCCAGCATTTGTCCCAAACTGCAGCTGTTAAAAGCCCATACAACTGTCAAGGTTAAAACATTCTAAAGTCCACTCATACCTCTGAATTTATATAGCTCCTCTAAATTTCCAGTTTTGGTTTTGATTTTTTAATATTTCTCAACATCTGTCTGTTGAGAGGTCTTCAGACTTCAGGGCCATATTCCCTTTCCAAACTACAGGTTTCCCCAGGCCCTCCAGAGGCCAAGCTGGCCTCCTGTACCTCTTATGGCCAGTGAGAGAGTGATTGGTCCGGGCTGTGTGGACTGGCTGGCTGCCAAGAGATCTAAAGCCTGGTTAGAGAATGCTAGTTTATTCTGGACAAACTTACCAATCAAGTGAGTCATTCCACTTCCCCTAAAGTAGAGTAAGTACAGGGGCAGAGAGGCCAAGAGTTACATTCATTGGGTTCCTTCTTCATGGGAAGAAACAGAGACTATAGGAGAAGCTTTCTTTGTAGCAGGGTGGTCTCTGTCCTCTGGTGAAGTAGGAGACAACCTCATGTCATAAAAATGTTTCAGGCAAGGCAAGATTTGAGAACTTTAGGAGAATAGAGGTGGTTTAGAGTAGCTGTTGTGGGGAATGGAATAGGGACTCAAGGAGAGATTAATTATAAAAAAAATTCCTGGGGCGCCTGGGTGGCTCAGTTGGTTAAGCATCTGCCTTCAGCTTGTGTTGTGATCCCAGAGTCCTGGAATTGAGCCCCGTGAGCCCACATCGGGCTCCCTGCTCAGTGGGGAGTCTGCTTCTTCCTCTCCCTCTGCCTCTCCTCAGCCCTGCTCGTGCTCACTCTCTCAAATAAATGAATACAATCTTTTAAAAAAATTTCTGAGTGTACCTGATGGTCTAGAAGTCCAGCTAGGTCCAGGAAGTAATCAAGGTTTAAATCAAACCAGGAGCTGAGAGGAAAAAAGTGAAAAGTAGAAGGGACTAGTACCAAGCAGAGTGGGAGAAAACCAAGATAACTATGGTGACCAGGCTCCACAAAGAACAGGTGAAGCCAATTGGAATACTGATACTGCTGGCTAATGTTCATCACAGATTTAATGTGTGCCAGACTTATGTGGATTATCTCATTTAACCTTCAGAGGAAACCTGTGAGAAATTTAGGGCATAGAGGGATTAAGTAATTTGTCTTTGGTCACTCAGCTAATGAAGAGAGGGTCATGATTTAAACCTAGGCAGACTGACTCTATAATCCGTAGCCTTAACCATAGCACTACTAGGTGAAAGTTGATAGAATTTATATTACTCTGAGGACAAATACCAGATTCAGTAGAATGGGAGAAATGATGAGAGAAGAGGTGATGGCTGGGGATGGGCATTTATTTAAAATCTGAGAAGTTGAGCAGATTCAATATCCAAGGAAGAAAGGTGGCAAGAAGTCAATCAGGCTGAGAAAATATGAGATCAGGTCATCAAAAAGTCATGGACAGGGATGTTGAAGTTGTCAAGGGTGATGTAATTGGAGAGAAAGTGGGATGTTCCAGAAGCTATTGGGGAACATAAAGGATATCCCAAGGCTGGTAGACAAATTTGATAGGGAAAAGAGGATGGTATAAACATTTGTCCTAAATATCAAAGGAGCATATGCAATTTATTGTAATCATTCTCTCTCTCCTTCTCTCCCTCTGGAGAGACCAACTCTCCTTTATTTTACTTAGGAAAAAGATAAGGAAAAAACAAAGACTGAAAAGACATGTGGCACTGCTAATAATCATGGCTACTTGGTGACAAAGTAAAATAATTGTTAAATCTCTGTTGTTTGGCCTGTCTCATTTTAACATTGAGAACTGAGCTATTAAATACTAAGTACAGGTTTTCCCCTCAATTTGAAAGCAAAGTGTTCCTGTGAAACCTTTCATAAGCTGAAATGATGCTAAGTGAAGAAGCAATTACCATTGATTAATATGGAAAATTTTTTTAACATGCCCAGACCCAAAAAAATCACCTCTCTTCGGCTTTTCTGAGACCTTAGGACACATCTTGCTAATGGATGCACAAAATAAATCAAGATAAAGCCCAGATGCTCACGGACACAGTTCAAAGTGATGACATCAAAGTGATGCTCAGATGCTGAGTGTAGTTCCTGGGAAGGAGCTTGGTGGGGCTGTGCTCTCTGCTCCAGGTGTTCACTGCCTCTGTAGCATAAATTTGTTTTGCTACAAAACAAATGCTGAACACTACTTTCACTTTTCACCTTTCTTCTTAAAAGTGAAAATCCTCTTTGGATTTCTTTCAGTTAGTACAAACAGGTACTAACTTCAGTCTTTCATAAAAACAAAGTAGAAACATGAACTTTCAAAAAGCCGGGGATACCTCTAATCATTTTTTGTGAGTATACAGAGCATAGCACTTTATTTCCCAGGGCAAAAATGTAACACTTTTATTCCCAGAAGCTGTTTTTCTGTTTTTCATTAAAAGTTTTTGATATAGCTGAACATGTCCCATTTAAATGTACTTCTTACTTCCTTGGATACTCTTTTATTTATTTATTTATTTATTTATTTATTTATTTAAGAGAGAAAGAGAGAATGAGAGAGAGAGAGCATGAGAGGGGGGAGGGTCAGAGGGAGAAGCAGACTCCCTGCCGAACAGGGAGTCTGATGTGGGACTCGATCCCAGGACTCCAGGATCATGACCTGAGCCGCAGGCAGTGGCTTAACCGACTGAGCCACCCAGGCGCCCCTTCCTTGGATACTCTTGAATAAAACATTCCCTCGTGCTATTCCTTGGCAGAAACAATATTCATTGGCACTGTTTGTTGACATTTCAGAAATGTCTCCTGCTTTGTATTATTCCATTTTCAAATTTGTATTATGTTATCCTTCATGAATACATAGCAATTTTTGTAGTTGTCTGTCTGTCTCTATCTCTGTTATCATATTAGAGGGAAGACCTCTGCTATGCAGTTCTTAATCTCTTTTAAAGTCACATACATTTAATGCTATATTTTGCGCTTTTTTTTTTTTTTGAGTCCTTTCTCATTTCTACTGACTTCTCTTTTCTCATTGGAAAGTGGTTTGTGTCATTTAGCATTGAGCTTTGGCACTTTTGGTACTAGATCTTTATTAGAAATATCAGATGATAATCTGGCACATTGTGACATCTAGGTATATTTTCAGCTATTTTCTATTTATATATCCTTTGGTTTTTTTTTTTTTTAAAGAAAATCTAATATCTTTCTTTTCCTTCTAGGGCATTCTTCCCTTGCAGAAGATACTTTGTCAAATTCATAAATACTTTCAAAGAATCTGATATGCATTTTAAATGGTTTCAAGGCTTTTCTGGTTTCCAGAATATCTATACCTGAAAATTTTATATTTGAAAAGTACCTGTAAACTTTACTAATATAAAATACTCCTGAAATAGTCAAATTCCCTTTGATAGGTTAGTTGCTGAATTTAAATTTGTTTTGCATTTGTCTTTCTGTTTTCCCTATGCCAAATACAAGCACAACACCTTGGTATGGCATTCAGGGAGTTACTTATCAGCATCTGGTTATTCCTTCCGTCCTCATTTCCTCCAGGGGCTGCCACCCTGACCCACAGTTCTGGCCTTCATCATCTGTGGCCTGGGGTGTTTCAAGAGCCTCCCAGGTGGTTGGCTGCCCCTGGCACTCTATCCCCTATCATCTTTATCCAGAATGATCCTATTGAAACATAAGGCAGGTCATGTCACTCTTTGGCTCTTGAATGGCTTCCCATCTCATTCAGAGTAATAGCCAAAAAGTCTTCACAGTAGCTAAGAGTTCCCAAGTGATCTGGCCCTTCTTCCCTCTCTCACCTTGCCCTTCCCTCTCCCTCTCCTTCTGTTCCAGCTATACTAACTTTTTGCTGTTCCTTGAATATTCCAAGATGCTCCTACCTTCAAGTCTTTGCTCAAAATGTCACCTTTTCAAGGAGGCCTTCTCTGAACCCCTATTTTAAATTCATTTCCCCGGCAATGTCTATTCCTTTCCCCTGCCATTTTTTTTTAATAAAACATTTATTATCATCTGGTATATTTTAATGAATGTATTATTTATTACCTGCACTGCCATACACTCAAATATAACTTCCATGAGGAGCTTATAGAACAGTGCTAGACATGGAGAAGTCTCTGCAAGAAGAAACAAAAAAATTGAATGAATTAACTTAGTTAGCATGAGAAATGAGAAATGTTTGCTAAACAAAATGATGTACTAGGACACTGGATAAGAATCTGTTTACAATGGAATCTTTCAGAAGCTTATTGGAATCCCAGATGACTGGGCGCAGTAGGGAATGCAAACCTTTTGGTTTGTGTGACTGACCTTCCTCTTCAGCTTCTGGGCTCCCGTGGTGAAGCTAAGGGTGGGGCTGGGGTAGTACTTATCTTCACAAGTACTAAACTAAATCCTCAAAATTTAGTTTAGCTAAATTAAATTGAGGTCGCAGGATTACTTTTACTTATGTAATACTATTTAGCTAGCTTCTAAATTCTCTAATCTGTCATAAACTTTCATTAGGAAATCTTGTGCGGCTTTTATGGAAGAATATGTATCTCCCTCTTCATTGGAGCTTCTAGCAAGTTTTATGTTGGGTTTTAAATCGCAAATGAAGCACAGTTTTATTTCAAGAAAGAAATAGAAGTTTAAAACCAAACAAATCTTTAACTCCAAGTTCTGTTTTCAGGATGCTAGACTATTCTCCGATTAATCAGTGCCTGGAATCTGCAACCACCATTGGGGTGACATAGTTTTGCACTTGCAGGTGGTTTAAAGAGCCCACTGGAGGGCACCACGTTGGTGTCTTTGCTGCTGCTGAGGGTGGTGGTGGTGTGTTCGAGCAACCAGACTTGAGCATGGAAGCACACAGCATCCTCAGCAAACAAGGATTCAATGTCCAGTTCTTTGGAACAGGAACTCACGTGACGTTGACAGGACCAGCACGTGATGAGCCAAATATTTATGATTTCAAAACTACTTAAGATTAAATGTACAATGATCTCCTTGGGAAGGACAGAATGGCATTTTACGTATATTGGACAGAAATAAGAGAATCAAACCCTGGCCAGAAAGCTTCCAGAATGGCAAAGATCTGTTTGATCTGTTCCTCACCTGTGAAGAGAGAGTGAATGACCAGATGTTTGAAGATCTAAATTCCAGAGAGCAGGAGATCTGCCAGCCTATGCTTGTGAGCAACATGGACATCCAGAACTGTGACGGAGAGGCCACCCTGGAGACATTCTTCATCCATGAGCTATGCCAGTGCATTCAGCACGGGGGGGACATGCAGAATTAAACTGATGAGCTTCTGCAGGATTTGGAGGAGAGCTACATGACCTTCCTGCTCACAGTTGCCTGTTTCCACTGACCTGCCTGGCCTGGTGCCTGGCGGGCCTTCCACCCTCCTGAAGCCATCTTCTTGAGCTTCCTCTTTGTAATGCTTTTTCCTTCCTGATATTTGTTTTTCCATTTAGGGATTCTGCCAGTGGATGGTAGTAATACCCAAATAAACTGTACCTATGAAATGAGAATATCCACATAAATGCTAGATTAAAAAAAATCAATTTTTTTCTATCTCACTTTTACTTATGAGTGGGATTTTGATCGTAAATATTTTTTTTCTTTAACCAAAAAGGAAAACAATGGTTTATAATACATTTCCCCTGTACATCTATCTTTCTTTGTGGTTTCTTCCCCTTCCCCCCACCCCCCCAAGCTTGCTGGAATGTTCAAATACCCTGAATAAAGCAGTGGACTTTATCTTATTAGGAAAATAAGAAAATTAAAAAATAAAGAAGCTGTTGGACTAGAAGGGTACAGGCAATCCCCCCCAACCCCATTCTCCATTTAAACCAGCTCTGAAGATTCACCCTTCCCTACACCTTGGATACAATTTTGATCAGCTTTCAATTTCAGGTAATTCTTAGATAAGAAAAAATCTAGTCCACATTAGAGGGTCCACATTTGAGATGGTGTTGCTCTTAAAAGGGGCAGGCACCCTTTAAATCCAAGCCAGTTTCCTCCTGTAGGATTGTACTTTGTCCAACTCCCACCCCACATCCACATTGGCTCTGAGTATGGCTCCCTCTTGGGACTGCATCTCTCTCTCTTGCCCTTCCCTCCCTTGGCTCTGCCATCTGTGGCTAATGTAGCCACAGTCTTTCACTCAGACCATTTTTTTTTTAAGATTTTTCTTATTTATTTGACAGAGAGAGTGAGAGAGCACAAGCAGGGGACACAGTAGAGGGAAAGGGAGAAGCAGGCTTCCCACCGAGCAGGGAGCCCGACGTGGGGCTGGATACCAGGACGCTGGGATCATAACCTGAGCCAAAGGCAGACACTTAACAATCTGAGCCACCCAGGCGCCCCTCACTTAGAGCATTTTCAAAGTGAGACAGTTCCCACGTACCCCCAAATTTCAAGCTCTCCAAGTGATTCTCTTAAAAACCTCCTCCTCTGAGGGATAAGAACTCCCATGTTGGGCGCCTGGGTGGCTCGGTTGGGCGACTGCCTTCGGCTCAGGTCATGATCCTGGAGTCCTGGGATCGAGTCCCACATCGGGCTCCCTGCTCGGCGGGGAGTCTGCTTCTCCCTCTGATCCTCTTCCCTCTCGTGCTCTCTGTCTCTCATTCTCTCTCTCAAATGAATAAATAAAATCTTTAAAAAAAAAAAGAACTCCCATGTTGCCTCATGTATGTGGGCTTGGGGGGAAGGAAATGCATAGCAACACAGGGAACAGACCTCACCACCTGCTTCTTCCACCTCAGTGAATTTTTCATCAACTCATATAGTCTGGAGGAGGATGATACCTTGGGACTGACAGAACTGGTTCCTCGGTGTTTTAACAGCTCAGAAAAGTGCACACCTTTAGAGCAAGGGAAGTACTTGACATGTGTTATGCAAACAATAGAGGCCTCAGCTGAACCTGAGAGTCTCTCCTGCCAGTCATTTTAACAGATTTATTTGTCAGTTTGTTTGCCACACTCAACTGTCCCTCTTCATTTCACCCATAGACCCTGAAATATTTTATAAGAAAGTCTTTGTCTAGGTAACAGATGGTTGAACCAGAGATGGACTTCTGACCCTGGTGACCAATCCAAAGACTGATCCAAGCTGGTTCTTTCCTGAGAACTTTTTTTTAAAACATCTTTTAAAGATTTTATGTATTTATTTCAGGGAGGGAAAAAGGGAGGTTGGAAAAGAGGGAGAGAGAGAGAGCAGGAGCAGTGGGAAAGGACAGAGGGAGAGGGAGAAGCAGACTCCCCACTGAGCAGGGAGCCTGCCTGGGATCATGACCTGAGCCGAAGGCCAAAGGCCAAGTCTCCACCTACTGAACCACCCAGGTGCCCCTCTCCTGAGAACTTGGACTGAGACTTAACTGAAAGTTAATTCAGAGGGAGGAGTGAGTCCTAATGGGCAAACTGATAGTGAGTAAGCAGAAGGAAGCACGAGGAGGTGGGAAATCATATAGCAGAGAGGTGCAGGGAGCAGTGTCTAGTGCCTTTCCATTTCCTGGGATGCATTGTACCATACTCTCTGCATTTGTTTCTGTAAGATTCTCTTAAGTTCTTTTTTTATGGCCCTCGCTTTCACTTTAGCTGCTTGAATGAGAAATATCTGTTCCTTGCAAACAAATAAACAGACTAGCATCATAAATCTGTAAAATGTTATTTTTTTTTCACTTGCCCCTTCTTTTTATTGAGTGGTTGTATTTCTCATTGAATTTTGAGAGTTCTTTATAAATTCTGGATTCAAATCCTTTATCAGATATATGATCTGCATATATTCTCACCTAGTTTGTGGCTTTTCTTTTCGTTTTCTTAAAGATGTCTTTCAAAGAGAAGTTTTGAATTTTGATGAAGCCAGATTAATCCATTTCTTTCTTTTTCTTTTAATGAATAGCTCATTTGGTGTTGTAAGCAAAGAAATCTTTGTTTAAACTGAAGTCACAAAGATTTTCTCCTAAGCTTTCTTCTAGAAGTTTTATAGTTTTATTATATTTTACATTTAGTTCCATGATTTATTTTTGGTTAATTTTTGAACATAGTGCAGGGTTTGTTTTTGGGGGGATGGGGCACATGAATATCCAATTGTTTCAATACTATTTATTGAGAAGATTCTACAGAATTGCTTCTGAGACTTTGTCAAAAACATCAGTTAATCACACATATGTGTGGCTGTAGTCCATTTCACTGCATGTGATTATTACTATGGCTTGTCTATTTTCTATTTGTCCAATCTATTGTTTTCTTTGGTTCTTTCTTTCCTGCCTTCTTTTAAAGCAAATAGAATATAATTTTAGTATTTCTCTTTTTTTTATTTATCAGCTTTTTAGTTATATCTCTTTGTATTAAAAAAAAGTTATTTTCTTTATGGTGTGCTTTCTCTTCCTATTTCAATATTAGACCTCAGGGGATATCTTGAATTTACAACCTTACCCTAATCCTCCACTAATCAAAGTGCTGTCTGAGGACCAACAGGCTGGGTATCACTGGGATTGTGTTAGAAATACAGAATCTTATCCTGCACGCCAGACGTACTGCATTGGAATCTGCATTTTAATGGGATCCCAGGTGATTTTATATGCATTTTACAATTTGAGAAGCCCGACTGTAACCTACTCTACACATTTAGTCAAATCAATCTTCCTAAAATTCTGCTTTCATTATGTTCCTAGAATTTTAAATGGTTCCTCATTGCTCTTAGAACAAATCAAATGCCCCAGCCTGACGTTTAAGACCACAGTAAAATGGACCTAGTCTACCAATCTTTTCCTATATGGATGTCCTTCTCCAGCTAAATTGGTCTACTCTATTATTCTTCAAATGTGCCAAGTATATTCAGAGTCTTTGCTCATGGCATTTGCCTATCTGGAATTTTCATTCCCATCTCCCTACACATCCATCCTTCAAAAACCAGTTCAGTTTCCACATCTGAAGGTTCCTGGGCTGACCTCAGATCCCCCTGCTTTCTTGTCCTCCAAACGTCTTAACTGGCTATCCCAATACATTTTTTTTTTAATTTATAACCTCCCCTCCCATTAATGCTTATTACAATACAGTGTTTTCATTCATTAATTACATCCTTATTTATTTAAAAACTTGTTTTAGTTTAGAAGAGGCTTGTTAATTTTTAGGGCTGTAATTTCTTTGATCAAGCAGGTGTTAAGGCCAAACAGAAAGAAACTAAAAGCATTGTGTTCTTGTGCTTCTGTATTTGGAGGTGAAATTTTTTAAAAAAGATTTTATTTATTTGAGAGAGCATGCACACACAAGTGGGGGGGAGGGGCAGAGGGAGAAGCAGACTCCGTGCTAAGTACGGATCCTGACGCTTTCCAGGACCAGGACCAGGACCCTGGGATCATGACCTGAGCTGAAGGCAGACACTTAACTGACTAAGCCACCCAGGTGCCCCTGGAGATGAATTTTTATCACATTCTGAGAGGGCGGTAATTTCAGTGACATTTTATTCCCCATCAGTATACAAAAACATGTTATATATAAACGAATTTCTAAAAGGGAAGGTTCGGATGGATCTCTTTTGAAAATATGCCTAAGATATTATTGCAACTGATGTTATATATACACATGGTTTAGGAGTCAATTGCTATGTAATTCTTCTTATGAAAAACAGTATTCCTCCCTGTCCCCGTTATGCACTCTTAGTCCTTGAGTTTTAGCTGAGTGAGAAAGTGTAGATACCTCATATGCTAATATGTTAAGTCTACATATGGATTAGGCAGTTGATGATGAGCAGGAAGAGTAGCAGTTATGAGTGAGCATGGGTTTGCATTTGGAAGCCATCTTCACTCTCCCCTCCTTTAGATTTGAGCTAGTAAAACATGGAAAGAGTAAGGAGACTTGAGATGGGCCTGTCCTGGGACCCAGCAACCAAGAGTATGGCTCTTTCTCTTTTGCAGTAGTTACATAAGCATCCGCGTAGATGTAGACCAGTAGTTTTCAAACCTTTGTGTGCATCTATATCAGCTGGAGGCTTGTCACTGGGCCCCACTCCCAGAGTGTCTGATTTAGGAGGTCTGGGGTAAGATCCAAAAATCTGCTTTCTAACAGATTCCCAGATGATGTTGGTGCATTCAAATATTGCATTTGAGAATCACTAGTGTAGTGGGAAAATGTCAAAAGGGAAAAATAGTCCAGTAAGTCTGAAATGTTAGTGCTGGTCCCATTTTATATCTCTTTTCTTTTGAAGATGTGAAAATTGTAATCATTAATTCCAACAAATGTTTTTAAATGAACAAAGAAAAGACATCATTTGTTTAAATAGAACTGTTCAGGGTTCTTGCTCTTTATATCAAGCATTTACAAACATCAATCTCTGTCTAAGAAAAGATTTTTAGTTTTATTTTTTAAAATTTGTGAATGCCAAGGAAATATGTTTGTTTCCATGTGGCAATGAAATGGATAAAAAATGCTAGAAGTACTCTGTAGATTGTTTTCACCTTGTATTCTCTTCAATGTTTTGGATAAACTAATTTTTTACTCACTATTAATTGGTCACATTATCATTTTGACGTTGAGTTTTTTCTGTGTGTGCTTGCTGTGTTTTATATTTATGTTTCCCCACCCCCTTTTTTTTTACAAAGATTATATTGATACTAAGTGAGGGGACCTCAGATTACTTCCTGAAGAATGGCGTCTACAGTAGTACTCTTGGAGCTGTGGATGATGCATTTGCTTTTATTTTTAATGGTTATCTTAAAAATCAAAATACAACTTCTGCTGATTGAATGATAAAACTGTACTTGTATTGTAATCGCTTCCCCTCTGGGAGAGGAAGCATCAATACAGTACTTTACTCAAATGCTGTTAAAAAATAATGCTTTTAAACAAGATTTTGAAATGCCTTACTATTGACTATTAAACAGTGGGTGAAAAAAAATTTTTAAGTCCAAAATTATATATCCCAGTAATTGCTGTCACTTTGGAAGGCTATATACAGTTGTCTTTTGAACAAGGCAGGCTTGAACTGTGTGGATCCACTTACATGCAGATTTTGTACAGTACAGTACAGTATTGTAAATATATTTCCCTTATGATTTTTTTAAGATTTTATTATTTATTTATTTGTTTATTTATTTATTTTTAAAGATTTATTTCTTGAGATAGAGAAAGAGACCGTGAGTGGGGGTAGGAGCAGAGGGAGAGGGAGAACCCTGACCAGAATCCCCACTGAGCATGGAGCCCAAAATCATGGTCTGAGCCGAAACCAAGAGTCAGCTGCTCAACCGACCGAGCCACCCAGGAGCCCCTTATTTATTTATATATTTGAGAGAGAGAGGAGAGAAGAGAGTGCACCAGCAGATAGTGGCGGGGGGGGGGGGGGGGAAGTGAAGGAAGGAGAGGGGGGGGAAAACAACTTCAAGCCGACTCCAAACTGAGCCGGAACCAGATGTGGGGCTGGATCTCATGACACTGAGATAATGACCCTGAGATCATGACCTGAGCTGAAACCAAGAGTTGGATGCTTAATCAACTGAGCCACCCAGGTGACATTTCCTTTATGATTTTCTTAATAACTTTTTCTGTAGTTAGCTTTATTGTAAGAATACAGTATTTAATACATATAACATATAAAACTTGTGTTAACTATGTTATCAGTAAGGTTTCTGGTCAACAGTAGGCTATCAGTAGTTAAATTTTGGGGGAGTCAAAAGTTATACACAGATTTTCAACTGCATGGGAGCTGGCACCCACAAGCCCCATGTTGTTCAAGGATCAACTGTATTTATGTCAGTTATTCGTTATTACCTAAAACAGGGGTCTGCAAACAAGGGCCCTGTGGGCCAGATGTGTTCCACAAACTGTTTTTGTAAATAAAATTTTTTTGGAATGAAGGTAAGCTCATTCATTTAAGTATTGTCTGTGGTTGCTTTCATACTACAATAGAGGAGTTGATTAGTTGTGACAGAATCCATAGGACCAACAAAGCCTAAAATGTTTACTGTCTGAAATTTTACAGAGAATGTTTGCCAACTCCTGGCCTAAAATAGGAGCTCTTATTTTGTTTTTTATTTTATAGACACAGAACTTTTTTTTGAATAGCATTTTTTATGGCAACTTTTTCTTTCTTTTTTTCTTTTTTTAGAGATAGAGGGAGAGAGCACAAGCGGGGAGCTTATGATGGCAACTTTTAATTTGTCAAGGTAGACATGATTTTTCAAAGATACAGTCACTAGTGTTAAAAAATGGTAAATAATTTGAGTGATCACGTGTTCAAATGCCATTTTGTCCTAAATGAAATGTGGATGTATTTTAAATAACCATACTTAGGGGTGCTTGGGTTGCTCAGTTGGTTAAGCATCCAACTCCTGATTTTGGCTCAGGTCATGATCTCAGGGTCGTGAGATCAAGCCCTGCATTGGCTCTGGGCTCAGCGCGAAGTCTGATTGTCCCTCTCCCTCTGCTCCCTCCCATCCCTGGACTCTCTCTCTCAAATAAATAAATAAATAAAAACTTTAAAAAAATAACCACACTGAAAAATAAAAATAAAATAACCACATTGATTGTATTAGGAGATTCACAAACAGGCTCTGAAACTCTAAAGTGGAATTCTGAGAAATGTTGGAGCAAGAGTAACATTGTTGAAATAAACATATAGGCTCCCAATGGGATGATTCTTTTAAATCAAAAATTAGTTAGCTTATCTTTTTTGCCTACTCTGCCTTCTTTTAAGGTTGATCCTGAATAAAAATGTCTATATGATTCCAAAACAACTGGACAAATAAGTTGAGGCTATCTAGAGTCATGGAGTACAAACGAAGTTGTTTAATATAACTTTTTATTTTACATCTGGGTTGTACTATTGTTAAACATATAATCTTAAATTTAGTTGAACTATCTGAACAACTTTTTAAAAAAGATTTTATTTATTTTAGAGAGAGAAAGTGCTCAAGTAGGGAGAGAGGCAGAGGGAGAGGGAGAGGGAGGAGAAAAGCAGACTCCCCACTGAGCTTGGAGCCCACCAGGGGGCTCAATTTCATGACCCTCCCCCCCCAAGATCACGACCTAGGCTGAAATCAAGAGTCTACTCTCAACCGACTGAGCCACCCAGGTGCCCCTCTGAGCAGCTTTTAATAAACGCCTCACAGTTTAATAAACATGTCATAGTTCACAGACTGTTCTGTGAAGAAAGTGACATTGTAAGTGCTCAGGCAACATAAATACTTTGGCTAACCTTCAGCCAGTGAGCAAAATTAAAAAAAAAATAAATAAAAAGAAATTCATATCAGAGAAATTCATATTATCTTACCATTACTATTACTGATCTTGCTTTTCCCCATAACTTTCTATTCTGTAAATTTCAAATGTATAGGAAATTTATAAGAATAATATGACTCATTCATCTCATCTTGATTCACCAGTTTTTAATATTTTACCATTTACATTTATTTGTTGCTTTCTTTCCTCCCTCCCTCCCTTCCTTCTTCTTGATTCACCAATTTTTAACAATTTTGCCACATTTGCTGTCCTCTCTTCTCTCTTCCTCCCTCCCTCCCTTTCTTCCTTCCATTACTCCTTCCTTTTTCCTTTGCTGAATCATTTGAGAATAAGTTGCAGACATCATGACACTTACCCTGAAATATTTTAGCATAAGTAGCGTAAGGACATAAACCTGTGGTTCTTTCAGGGTTTTCATGATTTTCAAGTGACAATGCTTTTTTATTTTTGTTGTTTTTGTGATTGATGATATCATTTTACATTGCATGTATGTATATATGTATGTATGTGTGGGTGAGCATATATTTTATTATTCTTGGGTAATTACCTAGGAGTGGAATTGCTGGATCTGTGGAAAGTGTATGTTTAACTTACAAGAAATTGTCACTTTGTTTTTTAGAGCAACCATATAATTTTGTATTCTCATAATCAGTGTTTGAGAATTTCAGTTGCTCTATGTCCACACAAACACTTGACTTTCCCACTCTTTTACAATTACATTTTAACCATTCTTTTTTTTGTGTGTGTGCAAAAGGTGGTTTTATTAAAGCATGGGGACAGAACCCGTGGGCAGAAAGAGCTTTCCATTTTAACCATTCTGATGTGTTTGTAGTGGCATTACATTATAATTTCATTTGCATTTGCTTTATGACTGAAGATGTTGACAATATTTTCATGGGCTTGTTGCATTTATACACTTATTTTTGGATGCTTTGTCTTTTTAAATGTTTTGCCAATAGAAAAAATAACCTTTTTATTTTAGAACAGTTTTTGATTTACAGAAAAATTGCAAAGATTGTACAGAGAGTTCCCATATGCCCTGTACCCAGTTTCCCCTATTATTAACATCTTATATTAGAATGGTAAATTTATTATAATTAATGAAATACTGATACATTGTTATTAACAAGAGTCCATATTTTATTCAGATTGCCTTAGGTTTTACCTTTTTCTATTTCAGAATTTCATCTAGGATATCAGATTATATTTAGTCATTGTATCTCTTTAAAAGCTCCTCTTGGTTATGACAGTTTCTCAGACTTTTCTTGTTTTGATGACCTTGACAATTTTGAGGAGTACTTGTCAGGTATTTTGTAAAATTCCCCTCAACTGGGATTTGTCTGATGTCTTTCTTTTGTTTAGATTGGGATTATGGGTTTGGCAGAGGAAAACCACAGAGCTGAAGTGCCATTTTCATCATATCACATCAAGAGTACATACTATCAACATGGTTTACCACTGTTGATGTTGACCTTAAGAATGTGGCTGATGTAATGTTTGTCAGGTTTCTTACATTTTATTTTTTTTCAAAATATATTTTGTATTTTTGATGTTTATGCACATTTCCAAAATACTGTGTTTCTAGAAAATAATAGCTGACTGTAATACTCCCAACTTCATTATTTCCTTTCCCAAAGTGGCCTTCAGTAGGAATATAAAAGAGTTTAACTAAGTTAGTTTTTGATGCTCTCCAACTTCCTTTTCTTTTAACAGGTCATTATGAATGTCAATTCTGTACCAACTGTTGTGTGCCATAACAGTGACCACAGTCTGTGCTCTCAAAAAACTCATTGTCCAGGGAGTGACCAGAGAAATAAAGAGAAAATTGCAGTGCAATGGGATGTATGCTATAATAGAGGAAATTTCAGGATGCTCTGGAGGGATGCCACATCTTATGGTGTGTCAGAGGAGGCTTCCTGGAGAAAATTGCTTCTAGGCAGAGACCTGAATGAAAAGGAATTAGCCAGATAAAGCTGGAGAGAGGATAAAGAAGAGTTCCAGGCCAAGAAAGTGGCTTCTTGCCCAAAGACCAGTAAGTGAGAAATCATTGTGTGAATTGGATATTCAGGTAGTTTATGAGGATTCAAGCCCAAGGAAAACTGATCAGTGAGAATATTGGCTGGAGAGGTGAGGAGAGTCCAGAGCACAAAAACATTACAAGTCACATTAAAGAGTTTAGACCAGTAGTTATCTATAGGGTGTGGGATGGGGGAGGTCAGTGCTGTCTCCACTATCCCAAAATTTGTAGAGATTTTTGCTTCTAATGTAATCACAGCCCAGCATTGTTAAAAATTGAACTAATGCTGTTTATGTTAATTATTTGTATTTCTCCTTTATATTAGAGTGCTATATTAAAATTATGTTTAAATTGTGTACATATATCATTTACTTTCTCTAGGAATTAACTTTCAGAATAATGGGGGGATGATCAAAATTATTTGTTATATAATATTTTGCCTAACAAAGTTGAAAACTACTGGTGTAGACATGCCGAAGGCAATGAAGAGTCCCTGTAAGCATTTAAGCGGGGAATGATATGAGCAGATCTGTGTTTTGGGAAGATCCTTCTGGCTGTAATGTGGAGAACAGATTAGAAGGAGCTGTCTTGGAAGTCTGAAGACTAGTTGGATGACTATTGTAGTAATCCAGATGAGAAATGATGGTGGCCTTCATGAAGTAAGGTACCAGTCATGGAGATATAAAGAATATAATGATTTTCCCCAGTGGATTCTTTAAAGAGTTAGCTTTTCTTCTCCCAGTATATTTGCTTTTCCAGACCAAAAGAATATTAGAAATTTCAGGCATCCTGAAAATTCATGGAGAAATATTTTTTTTAAGGATTTTATTTATTCATTTGTCAGAAAGAGCCCAAGCAAGGTGAGCGACAGGCAGACGGAGAAGCAGGCTCCCTGCTGAGCAGGGGGCCTGATGTGGTGCCTGATCCCAGGACCCTGGAATCATGACCTGAGCTGAAGGAAGATGCTTAACTGACTGAGCCACCCAGGTTCCCCTCATGGGGAAATACTTTACAGCAGAGACATTCCCCATATTTCTCAAGTTATATCAATAGTGTAATGTTTAAGAGCCCAGACCTTGGACAAACTGCTTAATTTCTCTAGGCCTCAATTTCTTCATCAGCAAAATATAGGTATTCATTTTACCTACCGTGTTGTAATTTGATGAGCGTAGATATTCTCTTCACCTACTTGTTAGACCAACCTTAACTCTAGCCAAAAAGAATTTCAAGAACAAATTGCACAGTTATCTTTCTTGTACTGTATTGGATTTATACTCATCCACATGGTCACAATTTGCTCCATTTGGGACAAATTTCAGACAATTCTAGGATTGGAATGCTTGGCCATGATCAGTGGCCACAGAAGAGAGTGAAACTTATCTATGGGCACCAGGCTTTAACCCAGTGGCAAATGTCTTTGTAATTTGTTATTGTCCTTTGAGGCTATGGCGAAGTGCCTTTCTAGAACTTGTGAATGAGGAAATAAGAATGTCCTCTGAAAATAAACTGTAGGATCATAGGAAAAAAATGTATAGTTACCTGAAAGAGATAGACTGACTTGGGCCAGCAAAATACCAATAATCAGACTGCTGACATATTAACACATCTAAAGACATCAGTCAAGAAAGTATTGATTAGCCATTAACTCTTAGGTAAAGAAACGTATAGGCAAAACTGGCCATCCTCAACCAAGCTCAGAGTAAAAGAAAATAACTCTTAGCTTGAATGTGTCTGGTTTTAATGAAGATGTATGCAGGGGTGACAGCTAATGGATTATTGAGGATTTTGATTCTTCTTGTAATCTCAACTGAGATTGATGCTGTGACAATTATTATAAGTAGTTCTTATTATTTCTTCTCTCCTTTTCTCCTGGGAATAGGACCTTTTATTTTTCATTGGGCACTAGCTCACCCAGAATAAAGACTATATTTCCCAGCATCTTTTGAAATGAGTTGTGGCTATATGACCAAGTGTTTGTTTAGGAGATGCAAGCTGCATCATGTGTACAAGTCTCAAAAAGTTTTTTTTTTTTTAAATAAGGAAAGGGCATGCTTTCCTCTGCTTTCTCTTTCTTCCTTTTGGTTAGAATGTGTATGTGATGGCTGGAGATTGAGCAGCTATCTTGAACCATGGTGTTGAAACCATATCTTGAGGGTGGCAGAGCAACAAGATAGAGGGAGCCTGGGTAATGGTGGATTTGCTATATAAGTCTTGATTTGTTGAATCTGGACTTATTTTAATGAGAGATCATAACTTGTTCAAGCATACCTTGTTCAAGCTACAGATATTTGGGGAATTCTACCACTTATAGCTGAATCTAATTTTAACTAATACAGATGCCTCAGAGTCAGTATTAATTTCCTTTTGGTACTATAATGAATTATCACAATGTAATGGCTTAGAATATTGCAAATTTATTCTATCACAGTTCTGGAGGTCAAGAGTCCACATTGAGTCGTACTGAGTTAGAATCAAGGTGTCAGCAATGTTGTATTTCTCCTAGAGGCTTTGGAGGCTTTCCTTGCCCTTTTTAGCTTTTTAGCTTCTAAGTTTGTGAGGTTGAGCCTTTAAAATAAAAAGAAAGGACTTAGTCAAAGGTATGTGAAGTAATGTTGTTTCTATGTAGTATTTTTTAACATAGAGAAAAAGTCTCTTGGAAGATATTTTAATAGATATTAGGGTTGTTTTATTCTTAAAATAAGTACTGATAATATTCTGACATTGTGACAATAAGTAAAGCCTACTTTTAGTTAACTAATGAAATAAATGAATAAAATGTATGGTAAAATTGAAATCAGAATTTTTTTTTAAGATTTTATTTGCCCCTAAATCAGAATGCTTTTTAAACAAATGAATTCTAATGTAACACTTTTAAGCAAAATGGTTATTGTGATCATTATCAGCAGATAAGATGTTAGAAATATTAATTATTATAAGAAACATGAAGATTCTTTCAAGAATATTAAGGTGACTTAGAGTTAGCAGATTCTGGGATGCCTGGGTGGCTCAGTTGGTTAAGCAACTGCCTTCAGCTCAGGTCATGATCCTGGAGTCCCAGGACAGAGTCCCACATCAGGTTCCCTGCTCAGCAGGGAGTCTGCTTCTCCCTCTGACCTCTCCCCTCTCATGCTCTCTCTCTCAAATAAGTAAATAAAATCTTAAAAAAAAATAGAGTTAGCAGATTCTTTTCATCAAGTGCATTAAACAGATTGGGGTAAACATTTTCCCAGGGCGTAACAATCTCCAAAATTTTCTCTACAACTTAATATTCAGTGTTACCAATGCCTTCCCTTACATAATAAAGAAATTAAGGCATAAAGTAGGAAAAACAAGCTGGATTTATTGAGACAACTCTGGATCATCACTTCCTGGAAGGTGGGAGGTCAGATTTATTCTTAACTTCTGAGCCTCCTTCTTCAACCATTTACTCTGTGTTCTCAGCCTAAAATGCCCTTCTTATTGGCCTACTAAACACCTGTTCATCCTCCAAGATTCACATTAAATATCACTTTCTCTGTGAAGGCTTCCTGGGCCCTAAGGGGAAATTGACCCTTTCCATCTTCTGTGCACCCACTGCACACTCTGTACTTCTTTTTTTTTAAGATTTATTTATTTATTTTAGAGAGAGAGAGAGAGCAGGAGGGAGGGCAGAGGGAGAGGGAGTGAATCCTCAAGCCGACTCCCGGCTGAGGATGGAGCCAATGCGGGGCTCCACGTGGGGCTCAATCTTACGACCCTGAGATCATGACCTGAGACAAAATCAAGAGTTGGATGCTTAACTGAGTGAACCAACCAGGTGCCCTGCATACCCTGGACTTTTTACCTATGTCCACTCTATTATATGCAAGCTTTTTGAGGGCAGGGATATAATGTATATGTAAACTTAGTTTACTTAATATAGCACTTACTGTAGTACTATACCAGGCACTATTCTAAACATTGCATAAATATTGTCATTTAATTCCCATAACAGTCCTATGAGATATGAGGACTTCATGAAATATTACTCCATTTTATAAATGAGGAACCCAAAGTACAGTGTTATATAATTTAGCTTTACTCATCTCTCTTTCACTAGCTCCCAAAGCTGATGTTTTGCATAGGGTAGGCATTCATTCATTCAGTAAATATTTATCCAATACTCCATATATCTCAGGTATTCTTTTAGGTGCTAGGATACAGCAATCAATGAAGTTGACATAAACCCTCCCCTCGTGGAATTCATATTCCGGTGGTAGATATAGGCAAAAAAAAAGGGGGGGGGAGGGAAATTAAATCTATGTTCTGGTAGATGGCAATAAATTTTACGGAAATAAAGCAGGGAAGGTAAAAGGGAGGTACTTAGGAGTTGTAATTTTATTTTATTTTATTTTTAGCTTGTAAACAATGGAAATTTATTTCTCACAGTTCTGAAGGCTGGAAGTCTAAGATCAGAAGCCAGCAGATTCAGTGGGGTGGCTGATGAAGACCCATTTCCTGGTTCATACCTGGGCCCTTCTGTGTCCTTACATGGTGGAAGGGTTGGGAGTTGTGATTTTATTTCTTTTTTTAAGATTTTTTTTTAAGTAATCTCTACACTCAACATGGGGCTTGAACTCACAACCCTAAGATCAAGAGTCCCATGCTCTTCCAACTGAGCTAGCCAGGTACTCCGGGTGGTGTGATTTTAGATGATACATTAGTCATGGTTCTCCAGAGAGACAGAAACAATAGACTTTATTCTTCTTCTATATATAAAGTAGATTATTATAAGGAATTGGCTCACATGATTATGGAGGCAGAGAAGTTCCAAGATATGTAGTCAGCAAGCTAGAGAACCAGCAGAGCCAGTAGTGTGGTTCCAGTCTGAGTCTGACGACTTGAGAAGCAGGAGTGCTAATGATGTAAGTTCCAGTCCAAGGACAGAAAATTAATTTCACAATCAGGCAGGCAAAGTTCCCTCTTACACCAGCCTTTTTGTTCTATTCAGATCTTGAATTAATAGGATGACACCCCTCCATATTTTGGGAGGGCAATCCGCTTTACTCAGTCTACTGATTCAGAGGTTCATCTCATCCAGAAACATCCTCACAGATACATCCATACATCAAATGTCAGAATAACATTTGACCAAACACCTGGGTACCCATGGTCGTGTCAAGTTGATATATAAATGAACAATTATGAATGGGTAAACAGGGAAGGGCTCACTAAGAAGGTAACATCTGAGGGAGGGAGGTGAGTGAGTCATGTCTTAAGGAAGAACATCCCAGAAACAGTGAATACAAAGGTCGGGGGGTGTCTGGGAAGGTTAAGGAACAGCAAAAGGTGGGGAGAGTGCTGCAAGAATGGGATCGGCAAGGACAAAAAAGCAAGGGATGAATTTCGAAAAGGAATGGGCAGGGAACAGAGCATGTAGGGCTTTAAAGGAATTTTAGGAATTGAGCTTTTGCTAAAAACATCATTGGAGAGTTTTTGAGCAGAGGAGTGACCCTCTTTGATTTGTGTTTTATCAATATCACTGGCTTTTGCTTTGAGAAGAGTCTGAAAAGTGTCAAAAATAGAAGCTGGGAGATTAGTTGGGAAACTCTGGCACTAATTTAGGTGAGTGGTAGCAGTGGTAGTAGTGAAAATAGTAAGAAGTCACATTCTGGACACAGGTTGAAGGTTAAGCTGACAGATCAGATCTGGAGTGTGAGAGAAAGCGAGGCATCAAGGATGACCTCAAGGTTTTGGCCTGAGAACTGGGGAAGGGTAGAAGAGAAATAGAGTTTGGTGGTGGGGCAGCAGTAAGAGAAGATCAGGAGTTCAGTTTTGGACTTGTTAAATTTGAGATGTCTATTAGTCATCCCAGTGGAGATACTGAGGCAGCTGGATATGTGAGTCTGCTGTTCAGGGGAGGAATGCAGGCTGAACACAGCATATAATAAATGGTATTTAAAGCCATGAGACTGGATGAGATCAAGTAAGTGAGTGAAGATAGAAAAGAGAAGAGGTGCAAGGACTGAATCTTGGAATACTGCAAGTTTTGGAAATCAGAAAGATGAAGAGAATCTAACAAAGAAGAATGAGGGGGAGCAGCCAGATAGGTAAGAGGGAGACCAGGTAAGTCTGCATTCAAAGGCCAAGTGGAAAGTGGTTCAAGGAGGAGAGATCATATTCTGCTATCAAGTAACATGAAGACTAAGACTTGGCCATTGGATATAGCCACAGGGAGGTCAAGGTGACCTTGATAAGAGCAACTTAGTTGAAGTAGATTGGATAAATATCTTTTTGGATTAGGTTTAAGAGAGAACTGAGGGGGCACCTGGGTGGCTCAGTCGATTAAGGGTCTGATCCTTGGTTTTGGCTCCGGTCAGCATATCAGGGTCATGGGACTGAGCCCAGCATCAGGCTCCGTGCTCAGCATGGAGTCTGGTTGGGATTCTCTTCCTCTTCCTCTCCCTCTGCCTCTTCCCCACTCACGTTCTCTTTCTCTCTCTCTCTTAAATAAGTAAAATAAACAAACAAAGTTTTTAGAAAAAAGAGAGAATGGAAAGGAAGATATTGGAGATGGAGAATATAGACATCCTGTGGAAAGAAAGAAATGGAGGTAGTAGCTGGAGGAGGAAGTGGGGTTAAGAGAGGGTTTTTCAAAGGTGGGAAAAATAATGTCCATAGATTGATGGAAATGATCCAGTAAAAAAGGCAGAATTGAGAAGATAATTACTGGAGTGATGTCCTTGAGTAGGTGAGAGTGAGTGGTACATGGGGAGAAAGTGGACTTTTCTAGGGGCACACAGTGTTCATCTACAGCCATGGGAAGGAAGCCTAGGACATGGCCCTGATGCAGGTGGCGGGTGTTTGTGGGGGCTTTCTTCTGATTCATTCTGCTTCCTTAGTGAAACCAGGAGCAAGGCCATCGACAGAATGAAAATGGGTGGTGTGTGGGTATTTGAGGTTTGCAGAACAGAGAAGGTATAAAATATCCCCTGGGAGATTGGAGGAATCAAAGGACCAGGAAAACAGTATGATTGCTGGTAGCATTAGGGCCTACTTGCGGTTTATGATCATAATTTAATGTGGGATCTCAGCATGGTTTGGTTCTTTCCCAGCCACATTTAGCATGCACAGTAGGCACTATGGGGAACAATGCCTTTAACGAGGGTCCTTGTTCAACCAAATGAGTATCTCAAAGTGTGGCAGAGGTCAAGGGAGCTGAGGGCACATGCAATGTAATAGAAGTGATTTTAAGCTGAGTAAGGAATCGAATGAATGCATACACGAATGAATGAACTGTTTCCCCATTTGGAGTAAGTTTTTTCTCTTCATCCATTGATTTAACACACTTGATTCTTAATGACCCACATAAGAACTGTACAATCCAGAAACCAGGCTTGGGGTTAAGCTAGTAAACACGATCTTGGGTAAGAATAATTGAAGAGGGGCAAATGTTATGTCATAGGTCGTGGTGGAGAGGGAGTTTGCTATTTAAGTTTTCCCTTAGATTGTTTAGAACTCATCTTCTATTCAAATATTAGCTTATTCTGGCAGCAAAACACTGACCTCTGGCAAATGCTGGAGAGTGATTCACAGAAATTTCCATGAACACACAACTTTTTTTTTTTTTTTTGCCAGAACTCAGCATCTTTATAAGTGCCTGATAAATATTTGGATTGGTCCTAATTAGGACTGTGTATCAGGGGCATGATGATGAAGGGGCTCTTATTCCCTTTGGGTCCCTGTTTGGCTTCAATTTTGACTTCAGCAGGCAGAAAGAGAGGGAAATATTAGTAGCTGTCTTTCGTCATAGAAAAAATGTTTACAGTGCAGTCTCCTTTAATCTAAACTCAGGGTTAGAGAGGGCCAAGCAGCCTTTCTTAGCCAACCACCATTGCCACACCCGTCATTTTTCATCTCCCTAAATCTTAAATATGGCACAAAATGAAATGTTTTTCTCCTTCATTCTACATGAATAGCATGGCCCCTCCCTGGCCAAAGCCTTGTTACTCTTTGTGGTCAGGGACCTTGGTGAATACAGAGTGTGTGTGTGCTATATTAAAACTAGTGGCCTAAAAATAGTTGTGTGCAAATAGAAGATGTGTGTTTGCTGAGTTCAGGCTTGCCAAGCCCTGGAACACTTAGTCCAGGAGTGTAGCAAGTATATCTTGTCCTGTTACCTGGAAATCCTAACCAAGGCAGAATCCAAAGGAATTCAATACACAGGCACTCCTACTCAGACCAGTGGTTCCCAACAGGGGCAGTACCACCATTTAGGAGGTGTTCTGGGAATTATGGCTGCATTTTTGGTTATCATGATGATTGAAGCCATGCTAACTGGTATTTGGTGGCTGGGAGCCAGGCTTGACAGATGTGTGGAACAGTTCCATAGAACAAAGAAATTATCCTGCCTATCTTTCACTCATCCTTCAGGGCATTGATGTGGATGAAAAACCTATATACAGTTATTTGAACATAGACCCTAACTCTAATTTTATTTCTTCTTTTTGTTGCACATAGAGCATTATGTTAATTTAAAAAAGGTTTTCTGTGTGTTAGTAAGTTATATATGAATTTCATTTCAGGACAGTGAAGGAGATTCTTTCTTTCTTTCTTTCTTTCTTTCTTTCTTTCTTTCTTTCTTTCTTTCTTTCTTTCTTTCTTTCTCTCTTTCTTTTTTTCAGATTTTATTTATTCATTTGATAGAGCACAAGCAGGGGGAGCAGCAGGTAGAGGGAGAAGGAGAAGCAGGCTCCTTGCTGAGCTGAGCAGGGAACCCCACTCGGGGCTCCGTCCCAGGACACTGGGATTGTGACCTGAGCCGAAGGCAGACGCTTAACTGACTGAGCCACCCGGGCAGCCCCGAAGGAGATGTTTCATTGTAAAAGTATTCTTTTATGACTGAGAACTACTGTTCTAGATATTTGGTTGTGCCTTATCCTTTCCAGGCAAATTCAGAAATTATCTATAATTTCATCTACCCTTAGGCCTAAGAGGTAGGGAGGCATCCATCTCAGGAGTCCACATTTAAATCCTAAAGTATGAAGAGTTTCAATTGGGGGCTGTCTGTGGTTCCACCTGCCTTACCCCATATTAGGAAGAAATTAAAGATAGGAACAGCCAAAGCTTCTTGTGGAAAAAGAAATCACAGTACAGGCAGGTATGTGAGGATGAGACATTCTGGGGCTAGGCATCAAATTAAGTGGATATCCTTGCCAGGGGTGGACATTATGCCTTCTCTGTCTTCTAGCCTTCCAGTCCCAAACTCTCCCCACCCCAGATAAACACACACCACCCACTCCTGTTCCTGGAAATATAAAGTACATGTCCCAGTTACTCCATACACACTGCAAACAGACTTCCTTTGTTCTCAGGATGTGTGCTCAGGATGTGTGTGAAGGTTTACACTAAAACATGTCATCCACCAAGCTCCAGACATTCCACTTGAATGAAGGTGCCAAGTGAAAGGTTTGGAAAGATCTTCAAAAGATCCAGAGAGGCAAAGTGTTCATTAATCAGGACCCTACAATTATAAGGATCTGAGGCCTTTTCCCATCATTAGTTTGAAGCAGCTGCAAATAATCACAGTAGGAAGGAGCAGTGCATGACACCACAATGTTACAGGCTTAAAATGGCAAACTGATTTTTTAAAGAGAGAAACAGACTAAAAGGAAGGTCTTAGGGACCACCGAAGAGAAGGTTTGATAGTCAAAATTTATGAAATTATGGGCAACTTTCTGCTATTGAGCATGATGTGAAATCTCAGGAGGTAAAAGGATTGACTGAGAAATAAATGTTTGGTTCCAGACTCAACATGGTCTCTCATGAATCTATGCCAAGCCCCTTACAGTGGAGTTGTGGCTTGGACCAAATATTTGCTAAATGAGGTCAAGGTATGGAGAGGAAGGGCTGGATGGAGCGAAGTGATGAGATTAAGAGGAGGGTCAGCTTCATGGGTATGTAACCTGTGTTTACGAGGGCCCCACACTTGGTTTAATATTCTGCTGTCACCATCCTGAGATTATTAACCATTTTTGAACAAGGGCCCCCACATTTTCATTTTACACTGGTCCTTCAAATTCTGTAGCCAATCCTTGTGAAGAGAGAGAACATCTGAGTCTGAGAGACCTGGGTTCAAATCCAAGCTCTACCACTAGCTAGATTTATGATACTGGGCAACTTTTTCAACCTCTCTCAATCTGTAAAATAGGAGCCATAATGGTACCTATCTCCCAGAAGACTAAAGGAAGGCTAAAAGAAGCAATAGGTTGTGAAGACAAAAAACCAATATAGCAGTATTCAGTAAATAGTATTAATGTTATCAATGACAAAGATCCGGATGACATCGCAAAGGCATCAAGGCTTGGTGGGATCAAGGCAGTGCTGGCGTAGAATTGTTTTCTAAATTCACTTTTACTAACACATTTCTTCTCTGGGTGTGTGTATTGATGTTACCATCCCTGTGGCAAGACAGGCTAAGATAATTTTCTTAATTGCAGGCTTCACTGACACATTTTGTGCCAGAACCGAAGAAGAGTAGGTGTTATTTCAGATCTGTGAATCATCACACACACTCATGCATCACATATTTCTTATAGATTTAAAGAGTTGAACTCTAACCAAGATAATGGAGACATTATTTTAGAATGTAGAAATATGCCCATATAAAGGCAACTTGCTGTTGAAAATACTTCCTTTGCTGCGTGGGCCTGCCAAGTCATTTTATTTGCCATACAGTTATTTAATGCAATGTTCTCAACCAAAGAAGGTGCAAATCAAAAAAATCACCGGACCCATTTTGCTAGGACTACATATTAATTATCACCTTGTCATGAACAAATTGATTGTATTATATTAGAATAGGTTTTGGGCTAAGTGAGGAATGAAATGTGGAAGTAAGGCTGAATGGAAGGATTTTCTTCCATTTGACTAAATGCCCCCTATTAATTCCTTGCTTATTACTATAATTAAAAGTAGTCTTTGGCAGTGCATGTCCTTTTAAAATTATTTCTGAAGTTGAGAACAAATTTTTTAAGTGTGAAATGGATTTTTTTAAAAAGGTTTTAATGTATTAAATATGCCATGACTATGCCACTTAGTGAAAATACCTCGGCTACCATACTGTGATAAGGAACTTTCCTCCAAAGAGGTGAGTCATAGTTCTGGAAGAAAACTCTTCAATTGCTAGGAAGACAAAATTGCTCATGTAATGTGGGAAGTGACTTTTTTCTCCCAACCAAGTCTAGTTCCACGGTTGCATGTGAAGGTAAAATTGTCTCCCACCTCTTTCTATACATTTTAACTTGGGCTTTACTCCATCACTAAATATAATCTGACACATGTAGCATTAGGGATTTAGGGATGACTCTCCCTAATTTTGTATCTTACTTAAAAAAAAAACCTTTTTTTATTGTAGTAGAACCTATAACATAAAATTTGCCATCACAACCATTTTTTTAAAAAGATTTGTTTGTTTAAGTAATCTCTACACCCAACGTGGAGCTCAAACTCATGACCCCGAGATAAAGAGTCACATGCTCTACTGAGTGAGTTAGCCAAGGGCTCCCCATCATAACCATTTAAAAAAAAATACTTATTTATTTATTGCGGGGATGGGGGCAGAGGGAGAGAGTCTTAAACAGACTCCACGCTGAGCGCAGAGGCTGAGGTGGGGCTCAATCTCATTACCCTGAGACCAGGACCTGAGCTGAAACCAAGAATTGGATGCTTAACCGACTAAGCCACCCATCACAACCATTTTTAAGTGTACAATTTCAGCGGCAGTAAGTACATTCACATATATTGCATTTTCTTAGAGGACCTCAGTGCCTAAATATGGAGAATCATGGCCATATCTTTATAATTAGTTTAGACACTTAACAAAAGGAAGTGACAGACTTGCCTCCGAAATTGCCAGGGAGTGCACCTTTGCTGCTTATGAGATGCACCCCACACCAGGCAAGGGTGGGTGCAACTCAGGGCTCAGCAAGAGAAGCAAGAGGGACCAGGACAGAGGTTTCCTGAGATTGTAGCTGTGTCAGTCTCTGTCCAAGGATAGGTTAGAAATAGTGAAGCTGTCCCTGGTCCTTTGTAAATCTTCCCAGCATACTGTGAGATTGCCTCACCTCCTCAGATATTTGCCTTTATAAGTGGTTTCTCTGTTCCACGCAGTTGTATCCTTTCCCTCTGTTGGCTTTCTATCCACATATAAACTCACTAAGTGTCTTTCATTTTAATAAAACAGAGAAACCAAACCAACCAACCAACAAACCCTCTCTTGTCAAAATCCTCCCTTGTTAGCCCCACATTCTTCTTATTTTTTTTATGTGCTTTCCCCCCCTTTCCAAGCTATTTTGGCCAATATGGACATGGTTAAAAAGTGTCAAATTATCTTCGAAGATGTTTGACAACAAACAACAGTCCCTGCTCCTCTGCTACTTCTTACTCCTTAAAAACAGCCACTTTCCACTCTTGTAATGATACATGCATTCATCTCCACATCTCAGAATCACACTCTTGTTCAAATTTTTTCAGCTTTGGCATTTAGGAGCTCTTTCAGATTGGCTTATGTGTCCCTTTTGTTGTCTGAGCACTTCCTTGCTTTCTGGCACTATACTTAACTTTTCTCCAAGCTCATGTTATATTTACCCTGCCTAAGCTCTAGAATCAGCCATCTCTCCAAAGAGCTCTGGTTTTTTCCTATTGGAGAATAGTTTTTCGAAACCAAGATCTGGACACAGGTGTGTTTACTGGCGGGGAGGGGAGACACTTCTTTTAGACTTTCTCAGTGGACAGAGCTAGGAAATGTATGCATGCTTTCCTATGTATATACACATATCTATAATTATCTACCTATTTACCCACCTATCTATCCATTGCATATTATCTTAAACATGAGCTCATACTGATGTCCTCAACTCTGTATCACAGGATTTATTCTAGCCTCTCCCCTTGTTTATTTGTAACTTTTTCCTTTAGCTGTGAGGAACCTGGTTCCTGTTATCTATTTTCAAAAACAATTTTTCCAGCCCTAGAGTAGACATGAAGTACTTTCAGAATTCTTAACTTGTATTCCTGTAAGAAACAAATTTTCAGACCAGAGCACAGTGTTTACATACAATTCTTTTTATCTCTAGCTTTATAGTTTCCAATCAAGATACCATTTTCCAAAGTTATGTTAGATCAGCTCCTTCCCCTTTTAGAAAGGTTATGTCATGCATTTGTAATACAGTTAGATTCATTTCTCACAGTCTGCATTCCATCCTAGAATCCTTTAATATCCTGGTTGATTTTTTTAAATTTGCATACATTAAAGTTCATTCTTTCTAATATACAGTTCTATGTGTTCTGAAAAAATGCAAAGTTATGTATATACCACTCCAGTGCTAGATAGAACAATCCCATCACTCTAAAAATTGCCTAATCTCTAATTTAACTTTTGATTGTGCTATCAAATTCCTTTAAAGAGTTGTGCAATACGGTATCCTCCACCAGGGGCTCCACTGGCTCACAATTATGAGGCAGTAGAGCTATTTCTGAATATCCATTGAAAATGGCTGGAAGGATGGGTTAGATGAGAGTTACTGGGAAGTTGATGGAAGCAGGTGCCACATGGGGACAAGATAAATTCTAGAGGACATCAGAGAGAGCAATTAACTGTGGAGGTCTGACTGTATGGAGGTCTTCAGCCAGAGAATGTGCTGGTTATCAATTTATTGCTTCTCCGTTCCCTTCATGGACTGATCTGTTAAAATGGGTCTGGGCCCTTTAAATATTTTTACTTTGGCAGCTGTCTCAATATTTTGTCGGTAGAGGGCGCTAGAGAGAGAGAGAGAGAAAGAGATTGAAGGAGAACTGGGTTTATCTTCAGCTCCTGTCTTAAACAGCAGTGGTGTGGCTGGGAGCCCCAAACAGCACAGCTTTTACCCCAGCCCCAGTTGTTGCTCTGCATGGCATACTGGGGGCCCTATCAGGCTGGCTGTCTAGTGAGCTGGATGTTCAGCCTTTGTCCTATTCAGTGGCTCCAAGCTGCTCTGATCCAAGCCCTATGCAGAGGTGTGCTAGGTTCTTACAGAGGGAAGCTTCTGCAGGTCGCACCCAGCCCCCACAGCACCCACAGAGGCAGCCCAACCCCCTCTGTGCACACCTCCCTCACCCCTCATTAGCTTTGCCTCGCCTTTGTCCCATGACTGTCCTGACATGGACACTTTGCCTTCCAGGCCTCATACCTGCAGTGGCCCTCTGCTCTCTGTCTCTGTCTGTACCTATTTCCCTCTGTGCACCCAGCCTGCCCACTAGCTCTAGCTGGCCCGTGCCCAGAGGGTTGTTTCTGCTTTCCTGGCAACTCTGCACCATCTCTGGCCTAGGCAGATTCTCTGCCATCAAGTGGGCTGTGATCACACCCTCTTCAATGAGCTTTGAAGTTTGACCTCCTCCAAGTTTTTCTTTTTTTGGTTCTTTCCCTTGGTTCTTCATTATCCCTTATTAGAGCTCTTCTTCCATCTTTATAATTACTCTCCTATCATTGCTCAATACTTTATATTAAGCTTCACCTGTTTAAATTATCCTGTGGTTCCTGCTCTTGATTTGATTATGACTAATTAAAATCTGTTCTCACTGGGAGGGGGCACAGGTGTTCTTGGTCTTTTGTTAAATCTCATTTCAAGAAAGAGAAGAAAGTGATTTCCTCTGAGGAAACTCGATGGTAATACTGACCCAGGCTCTCTGGGTAGAGGATCACGTTGGTAGAGAAACGCTAAAGGTACTCTGGCCCCAGGCCCTAGGTCCTGGCTTGTAGCTCAAGGTAGAGTTCTGAGAGAGGGAGTTTCCTGTATGATGAAGGGACAGCTGCTGAGTACATGTCATAACCTGAGCTGGTAAATATTCTAAACTTTTGTCAGACTTCTGTCTATGGTGGAAGAAGAGGAGTTATTGTGGCAACGGTATTACTTATACTGAGGAAAATATGGCTTTTTTTCATTGAGCTTGACACTTAAAAATGGCATAGTAGCCATATAGTTTCTAAGTTAGAGGCATGTTTTAACATGAAAAAAGGGGGAGATTCTTCCTTTGCTTCTTTTTGATTCCTGCCAATAATGCATTTCTAATGTTTTCTTTAAAAAGATTTTTTTTTTAATTTTAAGTAGGCGCCACGTGGGGCTCAAACTCACAAACCTGAGATTAAGAGTCACATACTCTACTGACCAAGCCAGCCAGGTACCCTATCTAACTTTTTCTTTTAAAGAAAATTTCCTGGGTCTGAAAAGGAAGTTTGAAGCTCTTGTAAGGTTCTGCTGACAGACTGATCTTACGTTAGATTTCTTGAGTGTCTGTTTCTCTTATTCTGCATAGTTTCTGGTTTTTACCTGGTTGTGGTTTGAACAGTTTTGTTAACATAGCAGTATTATTTGTTAGCCATGCTCTAATTAAACAGTGAAGCTGAGATCCTCCAATGTTCCTTATTTTTTTTCAAATTTTTATTTAAATTCTAGTTAGTTAACATACAGTGCAATATTGGTTTCAGGAGTAGAATTCAGTGATTTATCACTTACATACAACACCCACTGCTCATCACAACAAGTGCCCTCCTTAATGCCCATCACCCATCTAGCCCATCCCCCACCCACCTCCCTCCGTCAACCCTCAGTTTGTTCTCTCATTAAGGGTCTCTTATAGTTTGTTTCTCTCTCTCTTCCCCCCCCATATGTTCATCTGTTTTGCTTCTTAAATTCGACATATTGGGGAAATCATATGGTATTTGTCTTTCTCTTACTGACTTATTTTGCTTAGCATAATATACTCTAGTTCCATCCATGTTACTGCAAATGGCAAGATTTCATTCTTTTTGATGGCTGAGTAATATTCCCTGGTATATATATATCATATCTTCTTAATCCGTTCATCGGCTGATGGACATTTGGGCTCCTTCCATAGTTTGGCTCTTGTTGATAATGCTGCTATAAACATCAGGGTGCATGGACCTCTTCGAATCAGTATTTTTCTATCCATTGAGTAAATTCCTAGTGGTACAATTGCTGGATTGTAGGTTAGTTCTATTTTTAACTGTTTGAGGAACCTCCATACTGTTTTCCAGAGTGGCTGCACCAGTTTGCATTCCCACCAATAGCACAAAAGTATTCCCCTTTCTCTGGATCCTTGCCAACACCTGTTGTTTCTTGTGCTGTTGATTTTAGCCATTTTGACAGGTGTGAGGTGGTATCTCTTCATGGTTTTGATTTGTATTTCCCTGATGAAGAGTGATGTTGAGCATGTGTCTGTTAGTCAACTGGATGACTTTCCTGTGTCTGTTAGTCATCTGGATGTCTTTTTTTGAAAAATGTCCTTTCATGCCTTTTGTCCATTTCTTGACAGGATTTTTTGTTTTTGGGTGTTGAGTTTGATAAGTTCTTTATAGATTTTGGATAATAACCCTTTATCAGATATGCCATTTGCAAATATCTTCTCCCACTCCATAGGCTGCCTATTAGTTTTGTTGATTGTTTCCTTAGCTGTGCAGAAACTTTTTATCTTGATGAAGTCCCAATAGTTCATTTTTGCTTTTGTTTCCCTTGCCTCCAGTCATGTGTCTAGTCAGAAGTTGCTGCGGCCAAGGTCAGAGAGGTTGCTGCCTGTGTTCTCCTCTAGGATTTTGATGGTTTCCTGTCTCACAGTTAGATCTTTCATCCATTTTGAATTTAGTTTTATTTATGGTGTAAGAAAGTGGTCCAGTTTCATTCTTCTACATGTGGCTGTCCAGTTTTCCCAACACCATTTGTTGAAGAGACTCTTTTTTTTTCCCCATTGGATATTCTTTCCTGCTTTGTCAAACCTCCAATGTTCCTTAAAGATCTCCTTGATTAACAACCACATCTATAAATCTCTGATGACTGTATCAGATAGCAGTCTTGCTCATAAAACACGGTGTATAAACAATGTGAGATGACTGCTCACAACAACATAGCTAAAGAAGGAACAAAAAACTCATCTGAATACGGGAGATTTGTTTAAAGGACTTGGCATCTTTCCCATTGTTTTTCTATATTTGTCCTCATAGTACTCAAGTGAGGGAGGAATTACTTTGGAGATAAGAAAACCAAGCTAAATGAATTGGGAAGATTTGTCCAAGAAATTGTTAGTGTTCACACTTAGACTGGAAGCTGTATTCTAATTATCTGGCTAGTATTCTTTACTTAAATACTTACTAATTTTAGCTTTTCCTCAGTATAGGAAAGAGCTGACTATGCAATAACTAGTTTTTCTTGAATGAGAGAATTTCTTTGTTTCTAAATCATTTGTCAGGAATTGTAAAAATTAAGTATTATTTATAATAATAATGATAATAAAGCAGTAACACTTGCATAGCATTCTATTGCTTATAAAGAATTTTGATCTATATTATGCAATTTCAACACCTCAAAAATATTTGCTAGGTAGGCAGAAAAAGTACTTTTCTATTTTATAAAGGCAAAAAAAATAAAGGCTCAGCTGACTTCCCCGAGGACATACAGTTAGTGTTCTGGTAGAGGCTGAATTTGAACTTGGATCTGACTCCTATTTTCCTAGCCATTCTTTCCTCCATATATTACGTAATAGCCAAAGATATGTTCAGCACACCTGTTGTTCAACAAATTATATGCACCCAGAGGTCTAGGCTGGTGGAGAGAACAAAGCTTCTAAGTGTTCCAGGCATGAGTCTAATTCGGAAGTCAAGTAGAAAAAGAGTGGGCATAAACTAAAATTAAATACAATTCTATAACATGTCTTGTAATAAACACACAGCCTTATTATGTAGATAAAGTGCCCTCAGATATAGCACCCCCATATGTATAATGTAGATATTATTATTTCTCTCATTTGATATACATAGGAACAAGCTCAGAGAAGTTAAGTAAATAATCTAAATTCAGAACCCTCTGATTCCAAAATGTGTGCTTTTTTTGGCTTAATGTAACTGACTTCAAGAGAGATATCCATCTGGGAAGTTTCTTCAGAGAGCAGGGAAAAAGAGCTGGCCCTCTTCCACCAGCTTGACTGCAGAATGAGGCACGTCTTTGAAAAGGATTAGTTTATTATTAGAGAGTGGAACCAGGGAAGCCACTAATCTTTGTTGATCTGATAGGCAACAGAGAGGATATCACCATTCATAGCCTTAAAACATGGGCAATGCTTCTGACTTCTTTGTCTCTGGTCAAGGATAGAAACAAAACAATACATACATTCTTTCCAAAGTTTGTCTACATCAATAGACAAATTTAGGTTAGATCGTATCCATTAGCAAGAGCCCATGGTCATTAAGTGTAGCAGAAGCATAATTGGCTATAATACTTACATTTATATTTCTCTTTAAAAAATTGCTGAAAGTATGAAATTAGGGGCACCTGGGTGGCTCAGTCAGTTACACGCCTGCCGAAGGCTCAGGTCTTGATCCCGGAGTCCTGGGATTGAGCCCCACACCGGGCTCCCTGCTCACTGGGAGTCTGCTTCTCCCTCTGCCCCTCACCCCACTTGTGTTCTCTCTCTCTCAAATAAGTAAATAAAATCTTTTTAAAAAAAATGAAAGCATGAAGTTGAATTCTAGGTGGTTAAGTTAGCATAAAATGAGACCTTGTATTCTTTGATCGGTGTCTTTCCCTGTGTTTATAATGATGCATATTTCAGTGGCACATTCTGGATTTTCTGGGACAGTTTCTGATTTCAAGGTACTTATTATTTTCCCCAAAAAAGCATTTCTGCTTATCTGGGTCTAGATTTTTGATTCAGAAAGTAGTAAATATATTGCATGTTGTTCCTGAAGGCATTTCAGTTGCCATCTTTCACCTTACTTTCACAGTTTTCTGCTGTATCATCTGTTGATTACTGCATTAAAAATACAAGGTAACAGGGGCACCTGAGTGGCTCAGTTGGTTCGTTCAGTGGTAACTCGATTCCAGCTCAGGTCATGATCTCAGGGTGGTATGATCGGCCCCCGTGAGTCAGGCTCCATGCTCAGCATGGGAGTCTGCTTGAGGATTCTCTCTCCCCCTGCTTGCTCTCTCTCTCTCTAAAAATAAATAAATAAATAAATAAGAATACAAGAGCACTGTAATTTACCAAAACCTTCCTTAAAATTAAATTAGAATTAATTAAAATTAAATGGAAGTTACAGCTATTATTCAAGTAAATCAGGCAAAATAGCTTTCTAGTGAGTCCTCCCTTTCACCCAAGTATATGGGTACCTGGGGAGGATAGATGAATTTTGACTTGAACCATAAAGTACACTGTCTAGTTTTATTAATTTCATGAGATAACTATGCAACCTGCCCCTGGGGTTTTTCTGGTGATGAAATTTTTCTTACTGTTTTCACATTTTGTTTTGCAGCTATGCATCTCTTTCTCTCTCTCTTTTTTTTCCTAGCTAAAAATCCATATGAGTACCAGAGTTTACTTTTAACTAATCATAATTGTGAGTGAAGAATCATGGACAGAGAGGGACACCTGGGTGGCATGGTTGGTTGGTCTGACTCTTGATTTTTGGCTCAGATCTGATCTCAGGTCATGGGATCCAGCGCTGTGACAGGCTTCATGATCACTGCGGAGTCTGCCTGAGTTTCTCTCTCCCTCTCACTCTGCCCCTCCCCCACTAAAATAAATAAATACATCTTTAAAAAAATCATGACTGGAGAACGTTTTGTTTGCTCCTTGAATGCTTTCTTAAAATCAGTAATTAGCTAAAGTGAGTCTTAAACATAAATACCGAATTTTAATGAATATGTCTTCTTTACAGTTCCTCAGAGGCTTGGTCTGTGAAGTTATCCTCAGTATGCCAGAACCTATCACTTAGAAACAGTTTGAGGAGAAAATGCCCATGTATAGAAATGAATATATTTTTTAAGATTTTATTTATTTATTTGAGAGAGAGAAAACACATGAGCCAAGGGAGGGTTAGAGGGACAAGTAGACTCCCTGCTGAGTGGGGAGCTTGACTTGGGGCTCAATCCCAGGATCCTGAGATCACGACCTGAGCCAAAGGCAGATGCCCAACTGAGCCACCCAGGCACCCCCAGAAATGAATACTTTTTTAAAAAAATAAGTGAATATTGAGCCTATGTTTGATTAATTCAGTTCTGAGATAGTTGTTTACTGTTACATATTCACTGACAGACTTTGTTCTATCAGGAAGGTACATTTTATTATGCTAAAAGTGTATTTACTCTAGATAGGTTTTGAATTCATAAACTTCTTTAATATATTTAATGTACATGTATTTGCTGTTGGCAAAAATATATACAATACTCTTGTTTATAGAATATTTTGGCAATTTATAAGGTGAAATGTAGGGATTACTCCCATAAATTAGGAGTTAGAGCAGAGAAGGCCCTGAATGACGTAATGGAGTCAAGGTCTTACAGGGGACTGAGGGAGAACCAAACCAAGGCAGAGCAGAGCAAGGGAGGCTTTTCATTTGGTTATCAAATGGCAAACAGAGGTGTAGTTCTAAGTGTGGAGAATAAATGAACATTCAGAAAACAAATATTTTAAAATATTTCATGCTTTGGGATATTCTCTAATCACACATGGGAAATAGCAGAGAACATTTTTCCCATTGTGAGTAATTCTTTGGAAATTCAAATACTGGTCTTTGAGGGAGACAGGGCATATGGAGCAAGGAGCTTTTTCTAAACTCAGCAAATGTTGAATCTCTGAAGAGAATTTAAATTAAACGGAGTGTTGGCATTAATGCACTAGCTAAAACATGAATAATCTGTGGATTTATTCTCATTGGTTCCTTTCTTTAGAGAAAGTACAATATGAATTTTTTTGAAAAGATTTTATTTTAGAAGTGCCTGGGTGGCTCAGTCAGTTAAGCATCCAACTCTTGATTTCAGGGCAGGTTGTGGTCTTGGGGTCTTGAGATTGTCCCCGTGTTGGGCTCTGTGCTGGGTTTGGACCCTGCTTGGGATTCTCTATGCCCCTCCCCAACTCTCACTCACTCTCTAAAAGAAAAAAATAAAGCACTGGGTGTCATGCACAAACAATGAATCATGGAACACTACATCAAAAACTAATGATGTAATGTATGATGATTAACATAATAAAAAATTTAAAGAGAAAAATAAAAAGTAATAAATATAAATTAAAAACTTAAAAGCAGGAAAAAGAAGAAAAAAAAATAAATAAAAATATAGAATTTGATTTTTATTTTTTTAGATTTTATTTATTCATGAGAGAGAGAGAGAGAGAGAGAGAGAGAGAGGGGCAGAGGGAGAAGCAGGCTCCCAAGGAGCAGGGAGCCTGACACAGGACTTGATCCCAGGACTCTGGGATCATGACCTGAGCTGAAGGCAGACGCTTAACCATCTGAGCCACCCAGGTGCCCTAGATTTTATTTTGAAGTAATCTCTATATCCAACATGGTTTTCAAACTCACAACCCTGAGATCAAGAGTTTCACACTCCACTGACTGAGCCAGTTAGGTGCCTGCAGTATAAATTTTTTAAAAATCAAGGTTAAGAAAAAGTATTAAATAATACTATGAAGCTTATATTAAAAAAAAAAAAAAGCTGTGCCTCTCCCTCCCCACACCTGAGGCTTTTAACTCTTTGGCAGTTTTCCAGTACTGCTGTACTGCTATTTCTTCGTTTATAAATTTTAGGCTTTACCTATTAACTCCATACACACATATACTTCCCTTCCCGTATCCCCTCCCCCCGCCCATCCTCTTAATATAATCTAACCTAATTTCTAGCTAATTCAATATTTAGTGTTTACATTATTATGTACGTGTTGGTCATTGGTAAGCCAAGTGAGTGTATTTCACTACTTTTCTTTCATTGTACAAACTTTTGTTTTCTTTAGGGTTAAGAGTTGCCTAGTTTTTCATCCTATTAGTTTTCTGTCAATCTAACCGTTTCATTAGGTTTTCAGATGCCTATCAATACTACATTTACATTTCAGATAATCTATTGATTATCTCTGTCCTCCTGCGCCTATCTGGACTGGTTGATGCCTAGGTTGTCATCTCAGGACTGACGATCTTTACTAGTTTGTGACGGTCCCTGTTTCCCAGCTTCCATATTTTCTTCTTTTGGTCAGGTCCCTCATTTTGCTGGGACCCATCCTTCAGTAGCTTCCTGAGAAGGAGTGCATGGGCATCTTTGCACATTTACCCTCAAAGGTAATTGTTACTTAAAGATAGGAATAGAATTCTAGGATGAAAATAGCTTCCCTTCAGCACAGAAAGGCGTTGCCTCATTGCTTTCTGAACTCCACTGCTATCAAGAAGCTTATGCCTGTTCTGATTCCTGATCCTTTTTATGTGATTACCCCCTCCCACAACCCTGTAGAAATTTTAAGTTTTTTCTTGGTATCTTGAAATTTTATTATGTGACTTGGTGTAAGTCTTTTTTATTCATTGGACTGGGCATTTAGTGGACTTTTTTGATCTGAAATTGCATGGCTAAATTTCATGCTTTTTAGCCCTGGGTTATTTTCTTGTTTGATTTATTTGATGATTTCTTCCCATCAGTTTTTACTCCCATTTTCTCTTTCCAGAAATCCTATCAATCAGATGTTGGACATTCTGAAATGATCCTTTAAACATCGTATTTTCCCCCTCCTATTGTCCATCTTTTATTTCTTTTGATTTTACTTTCTAGGAGATTTCCTTGCTTTTATATTCTAACACTTTTATTGGGTGTTTTTGTTTATTTCATCCAACATTCATTGGATGTTATTGTTTACTTCATATTTTTAATTTCCATTTAATTTTAATTTATTTTTCTTGTTCTGATTATTTTGTTTTTAAAACAACCATCCTTCTCCTGTTTCATGAATATAATATCTTCTTTTATTTCTCAAATGATATCAGTTACAATTTTTAATAAGGATTTGTTTTGTTTCTTGTGTTATCTTTGTTTTCTCTGGGATTTGTTGTTGATGCTGGAAGTTTTCCTCAAATATCTTGTTGTCATTGTTATCTACTTCTATTTTAATAATAATCTAACACTTTTCTCCAAAGGTAAGTAGGGTATACTAATTTATTTATTCAAATATATTTTATACTTACTAGACAGAATTTTATTAAATTCTCTATTTGCTCACATTTAATGATGAGACATGAAATGCTCCTTTTTATGCACAGGAAATACTCATGTTTCTAAGTCCTTAACCTTTCTGAATGTCTACAGGGTAAATTGTCTGCCTGCTTTTTGGTATCCACCTCTTTGGATATTTAGGGTTTAGCTTCTTTTGCTCAACAATGTCTGTTAACATTTTTCCATCTGTTTCCTAGCCTTCAAAAATGTGTTGTTTTTCCTCTGCTGATATTCATTTCCTATTTGCTCTTGAGGTTTGTACAATATTTTGGTGGGATTCCCCTCCTCCCCAAAAGGAGACAAATACATCTAGTTTATCTGCCATATTTAACTGGAAGTCCCTTACTGGTTTTTGATTTTGGCAGTCTGGCTCATGGATATGAAGATATCTTTTATGTCTCTGAAATACTAAATTAATAAAAAAAAATGATGGTTTTGATTGGCCAGCATTATTTTCTTCCTTCCTCTGGTAAAAGCACTTGCATCGTTACTCTGAGTGAACTGTTCCTTCTCCAATCCATGTGATTCTGTGGAGCTGCCAGTCACAGGAACTCAGCCCCTGACCACAGGTATGGGCATGTGATCTAATCAGGAAATTGGTTTTACTCTCATGGGAGTATGACTCCTGAGCAGAGACAAATAGAGACCGAGAGTACAGATGGTGCTGAGTTTTCTTATTGGTGACCTCTAGAGGGATGGCCCATGATTGTATTAGCCTGGGTCCTTTGCTGGACACAATGAAAACAACTTTGCTACAGCCGGAAAGGGATTTAATGGGAGCATATTGATGGTTCATGAAATTTTTGAGAAGATTTTAGAATCAGGTTCGAAGAATAATCAGCTACCAAGTGTATTAGTTTCCCACTGTTGCTGTAACAAATTACTACAAATGTAGTGGTTTAAGACATCACACATTTATTTTATTATAGTCCTGGATGTCAGATGTGTAAAACCAAGATCTGATCCTTTTGGAGGCTTCAGGTAAGAATCTGTTTCCTTACCTCTTTTCAGCTTCTAGAGATTGCCCCCTTCTCTCATCCCTCTGGTCTCTTGCTTTTGTTGATACATTTTCTCTCTCTGATCTCCAGTCTCCTTTTTATAAAGACCCTTGTGATTACAGTGGGCTCATCCAGATAGTCCTGGATAATCTCCCCATATCAAGAACCTTAATTTGATTACATCTTCCAAGTTCCTTCTACCATGTAAAGCAATATATTCACAGGTGCCAGGGATTACTACATAGATCTTTCAGGAGCCATTATTCAGCCCACCACATCAAAGAGAGCTAAATATCCATGAACACAGCTGGATTACAGTGCAGCATGGTCATAAACCCCTGCTGCTGCCCACACTGAATATGCACAAACAGTGCCATCAGCTGAGACCCCAGAGCTGTCTTGATTCCTCCTCCCCTCAATCAGGGTACTGATTATTACTTTGTTATCCAATATCTGTTCTCTTCTTAATAATAGAATTTTCAGATAGTCATAGGACTGCCCAGAATAAACACCTTCCCAGCCTTCCTGCAGCCAGACATAGCCATATGACTAAGTTTTGGCAATGAGGTGTAAGTGGAATTGTCTTGTGGAAGTTTCTGAGACATTTTGTGAGGAGGTAGTTGGGATTTGCCTGGTTCTTTATCCCTTCATGTGTTCTGCTGCCATCTTGGACCATGAGGACTAGGGCCACACCTTAAGGATGGTAGAGAGTGAGTAGAATGAGCCTGGCTTCCCGGGAACCTCATGAAGTAGGGCTGCTATGCCAACTCTGGACATCTCCCCTTCAGGCTCAGTTTATGTGAGAGAGAATTAAAATTCTATTTTGATGAAGCCACTGCTTTCTATCATGTTTAATGGAACTTGATCTTAAGTGATACACTGGGGCTTTCTTGTTCAACTCTTTCTTCAATTGCGTGAGCTGCTCCAGTATCCTTCTCATAAGCTTTAGCTTTTTTTTTTTTTCTTCTTGAGTTAGAGGGATACTGTTTCTGGGCCTCCTGGAAAGAATTTTACCAGCCAAAGAAAGGTTTAGAATGTCACATACTGATAGCATCACAGTGATTCTATCATAGTCAGAAAACTGATTACTGAAACCACCAACCTAGCAGTTCTCAACAGAGGAGACACTATATACCCTTGGGACATTTTGAAAATTTGTTGACCCATTTTGCCTTGTTAAAATGATTGGAGGATGTGCTGGCATTCCGTGGGCTGGGGCCAGAGATGTTCTGCAGTGTACAAGACGAACCCACACATCAAAAAATTGTTCTTTGAATTGAATGAGACTTTCGAATGTCCCACAGAACTTTCACATATGTATAAAACTTACAATTATCTGTGCCTAGAACCCAACTCTATTTTATATGAACCTTTATGTAGTTTTGACATATTTTTTAACATCACCGAATTTTCCAGGAACGTACCTACTATGTAAGCCGAGAGGAGATTGCATACTGTTTGCTGGGGAATGCAAGAGGCATTCACTATTTTGAAAACAACGCTGCTCATGGTGTTTGAATCTCCAGTGCAATATGATAGGCATTTGTGGTTGTTACATTCACAGTGATTCTACCCATAGAGGTAAGCTCTGAGTGCCTAGGAGTTTACGTTCTGGGATATATATCACTTTATTGTAAGTGTATTTTATTTATCCTTTATTTTATAGTTAGATCATTATACCAGTTTAAAAAATATTTCCTGTAAATTATATTACCTATGAATTCCATTTTAGGAAAGCAGAGGAGGCATTACAAAATGCTTGTTATAAAAAGGGGACATTGGACCTGAGAGAGCTCTGGCCAGTAAAAACAAGATGATATACTAGTGCAAGTAACATTGCAGGGGGTGGGGGGAGTGGGTGATTTCAAGTCTGTTTCCCACAGCTGGTAGGTATGAGTTCTTTGCACCTGGGGAGACTCCCTTGATAAGGCTCAGGGGCTTCTCTAAACATCTCTTCTTAGCCCTCAACATTACTTTAACTCTGATCAGGCAGATCATAGATTACTCCTATATCCCTCCAGTGGATTATTTTGTAACTGACCTTGCACACCACTCATCTCTGTTCAGCTTCCATATCATTCTCTCCGTGACATTAGAAATCAGTATTTTTAGATGCTGAATCCAGATAAACCCACATAGAAAAAATAAATCTGGTTCCACTTTTACTTCCTGTACGTGATATCATTAGCATATTTTCCATATATGAATAGGGACTGTCGTGTACCATATGTTATTCATCATATGGCATTATGCCTGTTTCAGGGATATTTTAATATAGCACAAAGGCAAAAGGCTTAAGCTGAAATGTGTGCTGTGCATTGTGGTTTAAACTTTCTGGTTATCACGAAGCCTGAGAAAGTTAGCTTTCTACATATATGCCATAGAATGAGCTCTCAATAAATTACCTAGAAAAAATAACTGAGCAGGAAAAAGTTTGGGCAAAATAAAAATAAGTTATTAGAATTTTAATTTAATCTTGGTAGGGCCTCAGAAGTTTTGTGATTATAGGCCATTTTATAGGTGGGCGAAGAAGAAACTGGGAAAGAGCCTGGCTAACAAGGAAGTAGGAAGGCATGATTTCCCTATTCTAGTTATTAAAGCCTTGAAAATTAGACTGTTGAAAGCACAATATTGCATATTGAAGATACTTTCATTAACTCAAGAAATAGTTATTGAGGTCTCTTTATGTCTCAGGCACTTTGCTAGTTCCCAGGGAGAAACAATGGTGAGCAAAGACAAACACAATTCCTGACCTTGAGGAGTTTAACCATAATTTTTAAATGTTAAAAAATGAATTTAAAAACCACTTATGGTTATATATTTACAAATAGAGATAGATACTGTTAAGGAAAGGAATCTAAAACAAAGAACATTGACTACTCTGGATTTTTTCCAGATACACTTTCCATCTTTCTGACCCTGTTTTTCTACAGCCTTCAACAGGCGACTCTGGTCTCAGGTTGGGTTTGTCCAATCAGAAGCATGAGCAGGAGTTCAGAGGGTGGGAGCAGAAGAAGGTTAGGCTATTTACTCTCTCTCCCTGTCAGTATAGACGAACTTCTTTCTTTGCTGCCGGGTACAGCTATTCCCTCTGGGTTCCAAAAACCCACCATCCTTTCCTCCTTTAGGTGAGGGGTGATAAGGGCTTCCTGTTCTTGCTAGCCCATGATGCTTTACCATAGCTGGCTGGCTTCCTTTAATGGGACCCATATCTCTGTAAATGGTCCCCTCATTGAACTCATCCTGACAGCACCTGGACTGATACATTAGCCTAGACCAAAGTGCAGTGGGGCTGTTGATGGAGAAGAGAGCACTGTAGGTAAAAGGAGGAGCCCTGGAGTGGAAGTGTTTGAAGAAAGGACCATATAGCCAGAGCATAGAGAGGGAGGGGGTAAGATGATGGTGGAGGGGGAGGCAAGGGACAAATCCTAGGTCATAGGATGTAATGGATTTCCTTTTTTTTTTTTTTCTCTTTATTTTGGCTGCTCAGCATTTGAAACTCCTTCTTGTGTTTGGGGAATTCCCCACTTTAGGAGTATTGGTGGGAGACTGGCCAGCTTCCCATTATAGAAGCTCACCTCCAGGTGGCTAGGTGTATTCACAATCAATCAAGAACACCCACCCCATTTTTGGATCTGGAGCCAGAAGCAGAACAGTGAAGAATTTTCTTCTCTTGGCAGTTCTGGCTATGACTTGGGCAGTGCTTTCCAGGGTGTTGGCGGTGCAAACTGTGGCATCCATTTCCTCAGCTTGGCCCTCAGCCTTCTGGGTGGCTCACATCCTTTTTATTAATTTCTTTGTTGCCTGAATGGGCCAGAGTCAATTTCTTCCAAGAGGCAACCTCCTTTTAATAAATGTCTTTGCTCTTTAAATCGGCCAGAATCAATTTCCATTGTTGATAACTAAGAAACCTGGTAACTAAGTACACTGTGGTAACTAAGAACTTTGTGCCTTAATGACCTGGCTCAATGTTTTGACCTTTACCATAGAAACAAAGGGAGGCTATTTAAAGCTTTTAAGCTGCAGGAATAGAGCAGTGCCAATGACAGATCAAGTTGTATTTTGGCAAAATCTTTCAGACTGCATTGAAGAGGGTCCAGATTAAATGTAGGGAAACCACAAAATAGGTGATGTTGGTTTAGACCAAAGAGGTCTTGCAGTGGAGACAAAGAGAAGTGCGTGGACCTGAGGATTGTTCAGCAAGTGAGCTTCTATGATTAGATGTGGGGGAGGTTAAGGAAAAGAGAGGCATCAAGGATAATCCTCAGTTTTCTGTTTCCTGAACCATGTTGACTCTATATGTTCAACTACTTTGTTTAAAGCCTTGATCCCTACTGAGGACATAATGGTTGGTCAAAATTATTTTTTCATCCTTCTATGCTTTATATACAAGCATAAACCTGTTGGAGTTAGATAACAAAATACACATAAAGTGTCTTCAGACCCACACTCTGAACTCGGACCATGTTTCAGTGCTTGACTATCACCCATGAGGAGAAACACAGTTGGTCTCTGAGTCACACTGTTAAGTAGTATTCAGTACTGAGGATTCATCTGCAACACTCACATCAACATATCCTTGGGCTCTTATGAGTAGGAGGAAAACCTTTTTAGAGAAGCCAGAATTAGGCTGCCATCTGTTGTGCATGGGCTTTGCTTCTTACACATAACTGGTGAATAAAACATTTAACAGGTGGTAGCTGGAAAGTGATATGCAGCATCTCCATTCATGAGAAAACTCTAAATTTTGTTTTCTGTTTAAGGACATTGCTTAAGTGCCCTTCTGGGTTTGTTTGTACATCCTCTGTTGAATGAATTATAAAGTCCACTAGCATCAGCACTTACACCAAGACCTGACATCTGGAAATTGAGAAACTAGTTTTTCTTACTGGTGTTCACAACCTCCTCAATGGGAGTCCAGCCATATTTAATACCTCTTCCAAACTTATTTACAGCTTCCCTCAACCAAAATAATAAAATTTCAATTTATTGTGTACTTATTTTGTACCAATTACTCTGTCAACCACTAATAAATATATTTTTATACACCCCTCCCACACCATATATTTATTTAATTCTCACTCTAACCATGTGAAATAGGTATTGCTGACCCCATTTTACACATGAGGGAATTGAGGTCCACATTTGGAAATCCTAATCTGAACCCACTAGTATGTTACTGGGCCCATGCCAAATCACTGTGCCATAAAATCATGTGATTTATCATTTGTCCCTCTCCTTTATTCTGCATTCCCTCAACTGCTATCAATCCAGAATGTATTATATTGTTTTGAAATTGAAGACATCATCTTATGTATTCTTAGAGATAAAAGCATAGACAAATAAGTTAATGAATAAGTAGAGTGAAGATTTAAAGTTAAGGAATTGAAAATTTAACCAGTTAAGAGAAGTCATCAGGATCTCTGATCAATCCAGGAAAGTTGGTCTAACACTTTTCAGTGGATTCTTCCATGTGAATCCTATAAATTAGGGTGAGAAATAGGATCAGAAGCCTTTTTTAAAATTAAGTTAAATTCTACCCCCAATGTGGGGCTCAAACTCACAACCCCAAGATCAAGAGTTGACAGAGCCAGCCAGGTGCACCTAGGATCAGAAGTTTTTTTAAGACTTTGTTTGTTTATTTGAGAGAGTGAGAGCACAAGCAGGGGGAGTGGTAGGGGAAGAGAGAGAAGCAGACTCCCCAGTGAGCAGGGAGCCAGACATGGGGCTTGACATGGGGCTTGATCCCAGGACCCTGGGATCATGACCTGACCTGAAGGCAGCTGCTTAACTGAATGAACCACCCAGGTTCCCCTATCAGAAACTGTTTAAAACATTACACAAGGGGCGCCTGTGTGACACAGTTGGTTAAGCATCTGACTCTTGGTTTTGGCTCAGGTTGTGATCTCATGGGCTGTGGGATCGAGCCCCACATCGAGCCCCACATCGGGCTCTGCGCTCAGCACAGAGTCTGCTTCAGACTCTCTGCCCCTCCCCTGCAAGCTCTCTCTCTCTAAAATAAATAAATAAATCTTTAAAGAAAAAAAATAAAACATCAGACAATCTCCACTACTGGCCCTGGAGTCAAAATATGGGGTTTGAATCCCAGTTTTGAATCCTAGGTTTATTACCAGTTGTGTGAACTTGGGCAAATCACTTGACATCTCAGTCTCTGTCTTGTCAGACGGTAGCACCTTTGTTACGGAACATTTGTATTAAATGAACAACTTTCACAGAAGTTATTTATCAACTATAAAACATTGTACAAATACAGATATTATTAACTTATTTGAGGCCCTAAAGTTTGAATTTTTGGAAGTCAAGTCTAGGGCAAAAGATGTCTGTGTTCCTATAAACAGAGCAATGTTACTAACAGCAATACCAACCATCACGGCAATTTTAGCTTTTGCTCCATCTTCACGTTTTATTTTCTTCTTACAACAACACTGTGAGGCATTGCCAGTGTATAAAATTTATAGAACAAGAAGCTGAAATAAGTTCTCCAGTGTCAGAGAGAAAATCGGAAATAAAATCAGGATTAAATTCTATCTTGCATTGTACATTTCCCCTCCTTAGAATAACTTTGCTTAAAACCATTTATGGGAAAAAAGCATCTGTGGTTAAATTTAGCAGATAATGTTGAAAGACGAGACTAGGAGAATATATTTAGAGAGAGAGTCTACTTAATATGAATTGTTATCTGCTAGCAAAAAAAAAAAAACGGGTTTCAGGTATTCCTAGAACTCAGTCTAGCAAATTATTCATTACTAAGGGAGAAAGTCTGTGATAACAGTACCTAAATTTTTTTTAAAGCATCTCAACTTTGAATTTATATCTGAAAGTGATTTTTTTAAAAGTGATTTCTTTTTTTTATGCAAAGTGTCCCACACTTATTGATATGTCTACACGGTGCATTAGCAAGTCAACAAAACAATACATAATTGACTAGCCAATGATTCTTTAAAGTTAACATATACATTTTTTGCCTTTTCCAGGGCATCTCAGTGGCTCAGTTGGTTAAGTGTCAGAATTCTCATTTCAGCTCAGGTCATGATCTCAGGGATTGAGCCCTGTGTCATGCTCCATGCTCAGTGTGGAGTCGGCTTGAGATTCTTCCTCCCTCTCCCTTTGCCCCTCCCCCCTCTCTAAAATGAATATATAATTCTTAAAAAAAAAAGTAAATTGACCTTTCCAAATATAGGCTCTAAGCACAAATTGTTTCATTATTAGCCTAAGTGCTTTGGTTACCTTAAGCATGAAGTATTTTTATCTCTATTTGTATAACCCATAGGATTTAAGCAAAACATTGAGGGAAGGGGAGCCAATGCACATTGTTTAGTGGGACATTTCATTTTACAGGTGTATTTTGGCTTGGAAGTTGTCCAGTTGAATGTGTTACTGATGAAATGGATTAGATTATTTTTACACTGTTACTGATATTTCTATGTGGAGGGATATTGATTTCTTTAACACTCTTGGGCTTTTCTATGCTTCTTTAGTCTTTTCATTCCAAGAGAGGAAGGATGACATTGTTCTGTTAAATTTGAGAGAGGAACTGGGCTTGCAGAGTCCTATCTATTTGTAGAGACACTCTTTGGTATGTCTTGCTAGCTTACAAAGAACCCCTTGAATACTTCCTTGCTCCCAGGGATGGGTTGCCAGGCAGCAGGATGCCTGCCTCTGGCCAGAGGCCACAGGCCACAGGTGGAGGTAAGAGTACTTTGGGCCAATGAGATTTTTCTCTCTAGAAATTTGAATAAAGAAATAGAGTCAGTCTGGCCATGATACCTATGTACTGGCCATTGCTTTCCTCTTATGTGGATCAAGAAGAGAAGGCTATTCTGCCAGAAGAGGAGGATAAAGTAGGTCTAGAGAAGAGAACTGCCTGCATTCTGATGGTTTTCCGGTTCTTATTTCCGGTTCTTTTTTGGGGCCTGGATGAATTCCTGACATTAGATTCTATGACACAGCTGTTTCCTTATAATAAATCTTCTCTTCTTATTTTTGCTAAAGGTAGCACTAATTCTTTTCTGTTACATGTGCTCTAAGTATCCTAAATGACACATTATTTAGTGGTCATTAATAAAGTAAATAGTCTTACACAGACTATTTGAGAAGGAGGCTGCTGGTACATGTATTTATTGATAAAGCCATTTTAGGTGGTATAATGACATTTTATTTTAAATATCTTTGGTTTAACTAAAACATTATTTATAGGGGAAGGAAAAAGATGGCAGAGGAGTAGGAGACTTAAATCTCGCCTGGTCCCAGGAATTCAGCTAGATAGGGATCAAACCATTCTGAACACCTACGAACTCAACAGAAGATCGAAGAAAAGAATAGCAGCAACTCTCTGAACAGAAAAGCGCCCACTTTCTGGAAGGTAGGATATGTGGAGAAGTGAATCCAAGGCGATATTCGGGAAGATAGACAGTGGGGGAGGGCACCTCCATCTGCCACTACTGGCAAGTGATAGAGCCGCAGAGCACAAAATCGGAACGAAGTCAGCTCCGTGGAGGGACGTTGCTCCAGTGGCTAAGCGGGGGGTGGAACCCTCGCAGGACACTGTGGTCTCAGGACCCTCAGGGTCACAGAAAGACCGGGCGTGCCTAAGTGCGGCAGAGCTCCCAGGTATGGGAGCGGGGAAGCCGGCTGCAGAGATGGAGCCGAGGCGCGGGCTCTCAGCTTGGGGTTGCCGTAAACTGTGATCCGCGGCCCAGTCGGGCCACTGCTCCTCCAGCAGGGACCCAACAAGCGGCAGATCCGGGGAGACTCCCCTTCCTCCCCCGGGAGGAGCGGCGCGGCAGCACACCGCAGGGCTCTGCTGGGTTTGGAGACTCCACATGGGGTCGGGTGCCAGAGATAGAAACGCTCGGTCACAGGCTGGGTGAGCACAGTGAGCGGCCGGAGACCGGGGAGACGGGAGTGACTGCTTTTCTCTGGGGGCACACTGAGGAGCGGGGCCCCGAGTTCTCAGCTCCTCCGGGCGGAGATTGGGAGGCCACCATTTTCACCCTGGTCCTCCAAAGCTGTACCGAGAGCTTGCAGGGAACAAAAGCTCCTGAGAGCAAACCCGAGCAGCTTGCTTAGCCCGGACTCAGAAGGGCGGGGCAATTCCGCCTCTGGCCAAGACATTTGGGAACCACGGCAACAGGCCCCTCCCCAGAAGTTCAGCATGAACAGCCAGCAAGCCAAGACCAAGTTTACAGATCAAGGAGAATGGGAGAAATCCAGCGCTAGGGGAATACTGCACATAGAATTCATGGCTTTTTTACCATGATTCATTAGTTTTTCAAAGTTAATTTTTTTAACTATTTTTTTTGAATTTTTCTTTTTCCCTTTTTCAATCAACATCTTATCAATCCCTTTTTTAAAAAAACATTTTTTATTTTTCATTTTTAGAGTCATATTTTATCCCTTCATAGTAGTTACCCTTATTTTTGGCATATATATATAAGTTGTTCTCTCTTTAAAATTTTGAG